>NC_088346.1:32617500-32976250 GCF_036884655.1 Musa acuminata AAA Group | reverse complement strand
ATCATAAACAGCACCTAGCTAAAATGCTAGAGATATGCCAGGAAAACGGCTTAATTTTAAGTCCAACAAAGATGAAAATTGCCGTAAAAGAGATTGAATTTCTTGGAGCAATTCTGGGTAACTCCAAGATCAAGTTGCAACCCCATATTATCAAGAAAATAACAGAATATCAAGAAGAAGATCTTACCACCAAAAGGGGCCTCAGATCATGGTTAGGACTTCTAAATTATGCAAGAAGCTACATTCCTAATTTGGGCAGACTCTTAGGCCCACTATATTCAAAAACAAGCCCAACTGGGGAAAAAAGGTTGAATGAGCAAGACTGGAAACTGGTCAAAGAAATCAAAAGACTAGTACAGAATCTCCCAGACCTGGAAGTACCTCCAGAAGACTGCTTCATAATACTGGAAACTGATGGATGCATGGAAGGGTGGGGAGGTATTTGCAAATGGAAGAAACAAAAGCATGACCCAAAAGGCACTGAAAAAATATGCACCTACGCCAATGGAAAGTTCAACCCGATTAAGTCCACCATAGACGCTGAAATGCATGCAGTCATGAAAACCCTGGAAGCATTAAAAATATATTTCCTGGACAAGAGGGAAATAATCATCAGGACAGACTGCCAGGCAATTATAAGCTTCTTCAACAAATCTACCCAGAATAAACCATCCAGGGTCAGATGGATGGCCTTCGTAGATTACATCACAGGAAGCGGCGTTGATATCAAGTTCGAACACATTGAAGGCACAAGTAATGTTCTAGCTGACTCTTTATCCCGATTAATAAATATTCTGATTGCAGGATGGCCGAGCGAAACGTTACTACTACTCACAGAAGCCACCCAGGAAGTGCAAGCCAGACCAGACCCCAGAGCAGCATTACACCTGAATCAGTTAATAAATCAGGTGATCTCCTCAGACAATATCAACAGGAGCTGGATAAGCTCAGAGCCAGAACACGACAAGGAATACCAATTGAAGAAGAAGGATTGTCTGAAAGAAGGCTTGGAGCAATCCAAAAGGAAGCCGCCCGACAAGCATGTGAAGCGCTTCAACAATTCAGAGACATCCACTCAATCAAAGCAGAAGAATACAAAAGAAGGAGTGGAGGAAAGGATAACTGGTACAAGGACTGGCTGCCAGTTGTCCTCAAACAGCAACAGCAACTGGAGACGTCCCTATCCCTAGCAAAAGACGTCTCACAAAGGACAACCAGCTTCAGCCTTTAGGGAGTGGCGGACCCCTACAATCAGCTGAAGGAATATACTTTCTCTTAGCCGCCAAGTAAAGACAAGTAAAGCCTCCAGAAACCACTTGTAGTGTCCACCAGCTGACAACAGCTGGATTGCATTTACTTTCCTTAGTGTCTAAGTAAGAAAGAGCTGAGCCTCGGGGAGCCGCTCGAAAGCTGGCAACAGCTGGACAAAGGAATATAAAAGGGAACGGATATAAGTGCGATGGGGCCCAATGAGCACCCGGCTATATCCTTTCTTTCTATATAAACCCTCGCCCAGACTCTTGCAGGGCATCGGTCGAAAACACCAGAGTCCTACTTGAGAAAACATATTTTCCTTTCGGTGTCCAAACTTCTGTAAGCATTTTAAGCTTTCTTCAAGTTCTTTGTGCTTATCATTTCTTACGAAGTCTTTTGGATTCATTGCTCCGCTGAAAATCCTGGTATCAGAGCAGGATATAGCTTAATTCCTTCTGATGCTTCCGGGGGTATGGCAGCTTTACTTCATCTTCTGTACTGTGAACATCCCGGAAATAAAAATTGAGGTTTTCTTGTAATTCTTCGGCCTCATTTTCACTATCTTCTAATTGGATATTGACAGCTATTGTGTGGCTCCGTATTTCCTCCTCATCGCTGAACGTTTCATCATCAGCGTTGTTATACTGGATCCTGCTAGATGTTGATGCAGCTTTGTAATTCTCAAAACTAATCGAGATTCTCCCATCGATCAGGTTCCGACTTCTGAGCTCGGTGGGTTGCATGGGGATCGATATAGTCCCTCATATACCGGCCTTTGGCTTGTAAACTCTATATTCACAGTGGGGGGGTAATTTACTGGCCCCATAGTTGAGTCTGTTGGTGGCCTGTAATTTGAAACAGCAGATGATGAGTATACCTGTTGGGATAATCGCGCAAGTTGTGGATACTCCATTATCAGTTCTTCTTCTAGTCCTGCTGCAATTAATTCCTTCTGATGCTTCCGGGGGTATGGCAGCTTTACTTCATCTTCTGTACTGTGAACATCCCGGAAATAAAAATTGAGGTTTTCTTGTAATTCTTCGGCCTCTGTACTGTGAACATCCCGGGGGTACTGTAATAAAAATTGAGGTTTACTTCATCTTCTGATGCTTCCGGGGGTATGGCAGCTTTACTTCATCTTCTGTACTGTGAACATCCCGGAAATAAAAATTGAGCTTTACTTCATCTTCTCCCATCGATCCTGCTAGATGTTGTGAGTAGTAGTAACGTTTCGCTCGGCCATCCTGCAATCAGAATATTTATTAATCGGGATAAAGAGTCAGCTAGAACATTACTTGTGCCTTCAATGTGTTCGAACTTGATATCAACGCCGCTTCCTGTGATGTAATCTACGAAGGCCATCCATCTGACCCTGGATGGTTTATTCTGGGTAGATTTGTTGAAGAAGCTTATAATTGCCTGGCAGTCTGTCCTGATGATTATTTCCCTCTTGTCCAGGAAATATATTTTTAATGCTTCCAGGGTTTTCATGACTGCATGCATTTCAGCGTCTATGGTAGACTTAATCGGGTTGAACTTTCCACTGGCGTAGGTGCATATTTTTTCAGTGCCTTTTGGGTCATGCTTTTGTTTCTTCCATTTGCAAATACCTCCCCACCCTTCCATGCATCCATCAGTTTCCAGTATTATGAAGCAGTCTTCTGGAGGTACTTCCAGGTCTGGGAGATTCTGTACTAGTCTTTTGATTTCTTTGACCAGTTTCCAGTCTTGCTCATTCAACCTTTTTTCCCCAGTTGGGCTTGTTTTTGAATATAGTGGGCCTAAGAGTCTGCCCAAATTAGGAATGTAGCTTCTTGCATAATTTAGAAGTCCTAACCACGATCTGAGGCCCCTTTTGGTGGTAAGATCTTCTTCTTGATATTCTGTTATTTTCTTGATAATATGGGGTTGCAACTTGATCTTGGAGTTACCCAGAATTGCTCCAAGAAATTCAATCTCTTTTACGGCAATTTTCATCTTTGTTGGACTTAAAATTAAGCCGTTTTCCTGGCATATCTCTAGCATTTTAGCTAGGTGCTGTTTATGATCCCTTTCATTTTCTGAGAAAATGAGAATGTCATCAATATATACTGCAATAAATTGTTCCGTACCTTTGAAGCAATTGTCCATTTTCCTTTGGAATATTGCAGGGGCATTTTTGAGACCAAATGGCATCACCAGCCATTCATATAATCCATCAGGGACCCAGAAAGCGGTCCATTCAATGGAATCAGGGTGCATGGCGACCTGATGGAACCCTGACTTTAGGTCGAACTTTGAATAAATTTTACTATTGCTGACCTTTTTGAGAATGGTGTTAATGCCTGGTAGGCTGTATTGATCCTTCTCCGTGATATCATTTAGCCTTTTGTAATTGAAGACCATCATTTCCTTTCCCCTTTTTTCTATCCCTGTTATGGGATCAATAGTAGTTCCTGAGTTGACAATTATAGCAGTAGTTCTGTGCTTGCTTTTGCTTGGCCTGATTACCTTTATGTCTAGTAATGCTTTTATATGCTTAGAGAAGGCCTCTTTTGCTTGTGGTGTCAGATGTCTCAGGGGCTTGTCTTCTACCACGAAGTCTGGATTTTTGATTTCCAATTTGCATGTAATTTTATTCTTTTCCCAATGTTTAAGCGGATCTTCTCCAATGTAGCCTTGGGCCTTTAGTTGATCCAGCAGACTCCCAAATTTTCTTCTTATATCCCCATCATCTTGTTGAGTTCCTGCTGAATATAGTACTGCTTCTTGGATTTGGATGTAATCTTCTTCTTCCAAATCTAATTCTTCTATTGCTGCAGCCGTCGAGATATAGGGTAAAGTATTGATAGTAGTTAGATTTTTGTAGAATGTAACAGTGTTACCTTCAATCCTGACTCCTCCATGCATTGCCCTTATGAAATTACATCCAATTATCATCTGGATGTCATCCCCAAGCTTCATTGTAAAAGCATAAGTATAGGGGATCCTGAAAGTATTATTCCCAATAGTCATTTTTCCTCCCTTTAATTTTTTGTTTGCAGTTGTTTTGGAGGTAATCCCACTGAAGTGTACTATATAAGGATTTTCCTCTAATGAAGCTTCTGGCACAGCCCTTTCGTCTATGCAGCAGGTGGTTGCACCTGTGTCTAGTATAGCATTTACTTCAAAAACGGGAATATTGAGA
The DNA here is from genome assembly GCF_036884655.1 of Musa acuminata AAA Group. NCBI lineage: Eukaryota > Viridiplantae > Streptophyta > Magnoliopsida > Zingiberales > Musaceae > Musa > Musa acuminata. The sequence goes on along the minus strand of NC_088346.1, from coordinate 32,971,830 downwards.
ATTTCCATTTGTACCTTTAAATTGAAGAGCATGTTTTTGGCTTTCCTTGCTCCTCCTGTTTCCTTTGTCTCCATTGACAGAATTTTTTTGGGTTTCTTCTTCTAGAAGGACGAGGGCTCCTTCGCCTTCTTCTTCTTCTTCTTCTTCGCTTTCCTCCACTATTCTTTTCCCCAATCTCTGTATTTCCCTTAGGAGGTTAGCCTTTTCCAGTCGCAGTTGGTCTACTTCCAGTACTTCTTCCTTTAATTTTTCGTAATTCGCCTTTAATTCTGTTACCTCGTTCTGGAGGCGGAGGTTTTCTTGAGCCACGGCTATAGATTGAGCATGCATCTCTTCTAGCTCCTTGGCCTTTTGTTGTTCAGATTCCACAGCCCCTTTAAGCCTTCTTATTTCTGCTTCACAGTGATTGATAAAATCTTGCTGTTGTTGAAGTAAGTTTCTAGGCTCGTACCTTGGTGGTTCCTCCATCATAACAGGGGTCCTTTTGTCAAAATAATATATGCTGCACATCCCACATGAAGTAATTTTACATAATGGACAGTGTCTTCTGTGTCTTCTTTGGGAGATCCTTTTGCAGCACTTGCATTTTTCTAGTTCCGGTGGGAGCTCAGTATTTATTTCCCATATATGTCTGCATTCTGCCTGAGCCTGTGAGACCCGGATCTTAGCACGATAGCCAGTCTCAGGGCCTATCCACCAAGTCCTGTTGTTTTCAATTAAGGCAAATATTTTATGAGTAAAGGAGTGAATACCATGCTGCAGGTCTTCAATGTCTTCTCCTTCAGAAATTGAGTAGATCGCATCACTTTGATTTTCTCCTTCCTGTACTGATAATATCTCATAATCTTCTAGGATATCTAGTTGCTCAAACACTGCAACTCTCTTGATATTCTTTTTATCATTAGGACATTCTCTCGTAAAGTGTCCTTCTTCTCCACAAAGATAGCACTTACATTTCTTATTTCTGATTAAGTGCTTCCTTTTTTCAATTCTGGCATGAGACGAGTGGGGTTTTCCTTTGTAAGTAGTTGATCTTCTTACCCCGAATTTTTTCTCAGGCTTGTTGTAATATCCTGGAATAGGAATTTCACTACAGAAAGATAAGTCCTTTAGCGCTCTTCTGAATGCAGCATCTTTGCATTCTGCCTCCAGGTATTTATAGGAGAAAAGTACTCTTGGGATTACTCCTATGGTGTTTCCTCTGTATTTTGCTTCAAAAGCTTCTTTGATCCTTTTTCCCAATTCTCCTGGCATCTTGGACCATAATTTTTCAGATAATTCTGGTCCTAGAAATAGCCTTCCTGTTTTTGATGCTAATCTCATATAATCATTTAAAAATTGAATAATATTTTTGAGATTAGTACAGGATAATCTTTCAAGGTCTCTGTAGGCTTCTTCTTGTGCCGTGGTGGATCCTTGGAATGGATCTTCCAATATGAATATTGTCCTTAACTGTGAGAGGATGTTTTGCGTTCCTCCCGTTCCATCCGCATTAGCCATCAGTAGTTGGTATTCTTCTGGGTAGGCCATTCTCCATTGGATCCATGCTAATTTTTCTGCTTCCCCGAGCAGGTTTTCAATGAACTCCATTTTTGCTAAGGGGTCAGTAAATCCTTGTAAGGATACCAAGTTCTTTGTTACTGATTCCCACCTCATGAAGACTTCGTCAAACATCCCTAGTTGGGATGGGATTATGAACATAGCTCCTTGCTGCTGGAAGGCCGAAGGGAGGTTCCAGGCTTCTGAAAAGTTCTTTGTCTTGAACCTAGGTTGCCTTGAGTATCCCTCATATACCGGCCTTTGGCTTGTAGACTCTATATTCACAGCGGGGGGGTAATTTACTGGCCCCATAGTTGAGTCTGTTGGTGGCCTGTAATTTGAAACAGCAGATGATGAGTATACCTGTTGGGATAATCGCGCAAGTTGTGGATACTCCATTATCAGTTCTTCTTCTAGTCCTGCTGCAATTAATTCCTTCTGATGCTTCCGGGGGTATGGCAGCTTTACTTCATCTTCTGTACTGTGAACATCCCGGAAATAAAAATTGAGGTTTTCTTGTAATTCTTCGGCCTCATTTTCACTATCTTCTAATTGGATATTGACAGCTATTGTGTGGCTCCGTATTTCCTCCTCATCGCTGAACGTTTCATCATCAGCATTGTTATACTGGATCCTGCTAGATGTTGATGCAGCTTTGTAATTCTCAAAACTAATCGAGATTCTCCCATCGATCAGGTTCCGACTTCTGAGCTCGGTGGGTTGCATGGGGATCGAGACCTGCGTAGGTCTGATCATCCAGTCTCTTCCTTGAATTTCTGTTGTGGAGTACCTCCTGCCTGGCAAGGCCCTTACACCATGGCTTGTTAGGTAGTCCACCACCCCTGAAATTTCATATGCAAAGGCGACATTCGGGGTATTTGAAAGTCGCCCTACCAATCCCCTGGTGATTAATAAGTTGGCCTCTCCATTCTGCCATATATCATAACCACGGGTTAGTATAGAAAGTTGTATGTTACGGTAGAAATCTCCTACCGTCATCATGGTGTCTGGTACCACGTAGACCAATTGGCTCCCTCTAGTCAGGTCTACTTCCATAGTCGCAATGATGGACCTGTCATCAGCCCATCTGTTGTCGCGGAACACCAATAGTGCTAGCGTTCCTTCTTCTTGTCGGTGGAGTGTCTGAATTCTCGTTTGAAGGATCCCGAGATGAATGTATCTCATTCCACTTCGGATCAGTTGGTCAAAACTTTGTTCTTGTATAAAAGCCCTGTCTTCCTGGTTATTTGTGACCAACATGGCTTCTTCAGACCGGTGTGCGTAGACCCTATGATGTACATCATCTCTTCTTGAATGATATAGCACCTCAGCAGGTGCTATTGCAGCCCTTTTCCTCATAGATAATTGTAGCTGTGCTTGAGGGTCTATCTGTTGTTCCAGAATTTGTGTATTTGAGTTCGTGTTTCTGGAGATAAGCTGCCCGAGTCGCCTTCTGGCGTTGAATATTCTCCTCTGGTTTCTCTTGTAATTCCTGATTTGGTCTTCCACGAGAGGAGTTGATGTAGATACTTCTTGAGTTCTGGTGGTCATCTTCTTGCTTCTTGGAAGATTTTTATGGGGTCTTTGAAAACCAGAATTTTTCCTTTTGCTTCTTTAGGTCTTTCCGAAGGACCTAAGTTGAGATTTGCTAGTTTGGAGATGAGTTCGTCTGGTACTATTTGGGATTGTATAGTCTTTGATTGTTGTAACTCCCGTATTGTCTGTAGTTCCGTTCGTATTCCTTTTATGTCCTCAGCTATTTGTACTAAAAGCTGTATTTGCACATTGTGCTGTTTAATTACAGCTGTGGCTGAGAGTTCCTGGACAATCACTGGTTTTAAGAAAACCAAGTGACGGAGGATCAATAGGTTCAGTGGCCTTAAGAGCTTCTTTGTAGGATTCAGTATTCCTTGAGGATATGTGGCTCATCCAAAAATTTGTTTTTCTATTTTGGATAGTAAGATTTCAATTCTTTGGAGTTTTTGATCAAGGTTTCGTGAAAGCCGTAGGGCTTCTTCCTCAATAAGCTTAGGTTGCTTAGCTGTTTCAAACAATAGTTTCTGAACTTCAGCTTGGGTGAGAGGCTTATTCTCAGTAAATAAGGAAGTTAATGTTTTTACTGAGGATTCGAGCCTTTTAATCCTGTGCTCGAGGTTTTGGTTTTCTTCAAGCAGGAGCTTAAAGTTTCTTAGATTTACCCTGCTTGAGAGACAAGTTCGGTCATAGATGACTGAAATGTTATGGGCAAGTTCCCTTTTGGTGGGTTTTGAAGTCTCGGCTAGATTTAAGTAATCGAGATGGGAGGTATGAGAGTCAGTATACCACTTCTGAATAGATTCTTCCCAAAGCTTAGACATATACTAGATATGCATGAGCTTAATTCTTCTTACTTTCTTTACTTTAGAGGGCTTGCGTCAAAGGTCTTACTGCGGTTCCCTGACCTAATTGCCTTCCTCGGGCTCCTCACAAGTTGATTGTAAGAGAAATCAATTTCATGTATATATAGCATAAATATCGTAAGCGAAGTAAGAGACTATATCAAAACAGTAAACCACTAGCTCTGATACCAGGATTTTCAGCGGAGCAATGAATCCAAAAGACTTCGTAAGAAATGATAAGCACAAAGAACTTGAAGAAAGCTTAAAATGCTTACAGAAGTTTGGACACCGAAAGGAAAATATGTTTTCTCAAGTAGGACTCTGGTGTTTTCGACCGATGCCCTGCAAGAGTCTGGGCGAGGGTTTATATAGAAAGAAAGGATATAGCCGGGTGCTCATTGGGCCCCATCGCACTTATATCCGTTCCCTTTTATATTCCTTTGTCCAGCTGTTGCCAGCTTTCGAGCGGCTCCCCGAGGCTCAGCTCTTTCTTACTTAGACACTAAGGAAAGTAAATGCAATCCAGCTGTTGTCAGCTGGTGGACACTACAAGTGGTTTCTGGAGGCTTTACTTGTCTTTACTTGGCGGCTAAGAGAAAGTAGATTCCTTCAGCTGATTGTAGGGGTCCGCCACTCCCTAAAGGCTGAAGCTGGTTGTCCTTTGTGAGACGTCTTTTGCTAGGGATAGGGACGTCTCCAGTTGCTATTGCTGTTTGAGGACAACTGGCAGCCAGTCCTTGTACCAGTTATCCTTTCCTCCACTCCTTCTTTTGTATTCTTCTGCTTTGATTGAGTGGATGTCTCTGAATTGTTGAAGCGCTTCACATGCTTGTCGGGCGGCTTCCTTTTGGATTGCTCCAAGCCTTCTTTCAGACAATCCTTCTTCTTCAATTGGTATTCCTTGTCGTGTTCTGGCTCTGAGCTTATCCAGCTCCTGTTGATATTGTCTGAGGAGATCACCTGATTTATTAACTGATTCAGGTGTAATGCTGCTCTGGGGTCTGGTCTGGCTTGCACTTCCTGGGTGGCTTCTGTGAGAGGATGTTTGAGGACAACTGGCAGCTGTAATCCAGTTGCTGTTGCTGTTTGAGGATGTTTGAGGATGTTTGAGGACAACAGCAACTGGCAGCCCTACCAATGTGATTAAGACTCTGGTGCTTCATTTCAAGTTACTTCTCATGGTGATTTCTTCAGATCTTACACTGCTGGTGATTTTGGTAATGTCAGAAAGGGAAACAATGTGTTAGAACCCTTGCAGATTCTAAACTTAGGGTTGATCTCTTTAGGGGATCGACCTCCTTGGAACTCTATAGGGGTTCCTCCCTCCAAGTTGCTGCTCAAAGGCTGCAGAAAAGATTCATCTATTGCTTATGAAAAGAGAAGGAATACATGGCTATTTATAGGGCTTCTAAACCCTAACTCCTAATAGGACTCCTACTTAAGACTCTTACTTCTAACCAACTCCTAATATGACTCCTAGTCAAGACTCCTATTCCCTTACAACTCCTAATTCTTCTCTAAGAAAACACCTCCTACATGAATGCCCCTCTCAATTAGGACTCTCCTAGCTATAGTCCTAACAGAATGTCCCTCTCAATTAGGACTCTCCTAGCTAGAGTCCTAACAGTTTTACATGAATGCCCCTCTCAATTAGGACTCTCCAAGCTAGAGTCCTAACAGACCCGCCCTCTTCAAATCAGCCTTGTCCTCGAGGCTGATGATTCATGAATTCTGGGAATTTGATCTTCAAGTCGTCATAGTTCTCCCAAGTGGCATCTTCTATTGGTAGGTTCGCCCATTGTATTAGAACTTCATTAGTGGGTCGTCGTCATCGAGTCACGATCCGTCGATCAATAATGGCACTTCACTGGGTCTGGAGTTCTCTTTGGGTAGTCATATTTGGTGGGTGACCTTGGGCTATCTCCAAGCACCTATTTACAACTGTCTCACCGTCGATTTGTGGGTGATATGCCATACTCCTTTTCAATTTAGTACCCTGCATATAGAATAACTTGGTCCAAAATCTACTCGTGAAGATGCAAGTAGAATTTATCATAAGCACAATGCATCCCTTATAGTGTAATTCTTTTGAGTCCCAATTGTAATGAGCCACGGAGCTTGGTGCTTCCTCCAATTTTTTTATAATCTTACTAGTCTCTAAATCTTCCTGCCATTCCATCTTAATATCCTTAAGAAAGTTGCTGGTCGGAAGTGAAATGACCGAAACTTCAGCTTGCTCGGGTAGCTGCGAAAGCGCATCTGCAAGAACATTCTCTTTCCCCTTTTTGTAAGTTATTTCATAATCAAATCTAAGAAGTTTTATTACCCATTTTTGCTGCTCAGGGGATGATATCTTTCGCTCCAAAAAGTACTTGAGGCTTTTATGGTCGGTTTTAATTTGAAATCGTCGACCAATCAAGTAGGGTCTCCACCTCGTTGCTACGCGCACAATGGCAAGCATCTCCTTATCATATGTTGACTTATTTTGATGGGAGGGAGATAATGTCTTGCTAGTGTATGTGAGTGGTTGACCATCTTGCATAAGAATGGCTCCAATTCCGACTCCAGATGCGTCGGCCTCAATAATGAAGGGTCGGTTGAAATCTGGTAGTGTTAGCACCGGCGTCGTCGTCATGGCTGTCTTAAGTTTGTCGAAGGCAGCGGAGGCTCTGTCCGACCATTGGAAGACATCTTTTTTCAATAAGGAAGTAATTGGTGCACTAATCTCTCCATAGTTTTTCACGAACTTGCAGTAGTAGCCTGTTAAACCTAGAAAGCCATGTAGCAATTTTATGTTCCTCGGGGTCAGCCAGTTTTGCATTGCTCCAATTTTGAAGGGGTCTACTGCCACACCTTCCTCTGATATGATATGCCCAAGATATTCCACCTTCTTTTGAAGAAAGCAAAAATTCATAGTGGTTGTTGTGTGTTCAAAAGATGGTTTTCGGTATGTCTTCTTCGCATACTCGTATTTGATGATACCCGGATCGAAGGTCCAGCTTTGTGAAGATTTGTGCTCCCTTAGCAACTCATCTACTACTAGAATAGGGTATTTATCCTTGATGGTTATGTCATTGAGAGCTCGGTAATCAACACATAATCGCCATATTCTATCCTTCTTTCGTATGAGGAGCACCGGTGAAGAGTAAGGGCTGCAACATGGCCGAATAACTCCTGTTTTGAGCATCTCGTTTACAATCTTTTCTATTTCATCCTTCTGGAGATGTGAATACTGATATGGCTGAGCATTTGCTGGAGATTTTCCTGGAAGAATCGTTATACAATGATCATGCCGACGGGTAAGAGGTAGGTTGTGCGGTTCGTCAAATATATCTGAAAATTCAGCAAGCAAAGGAAGTAGATTTGGATCTTCAAATTTTGTTGGCTCTCCCTTAGTTTGCTGCTCAAGTTGTACCAAAAAGCCGCTGCATGCTTTATGCAAAACCTTCTCCATTTGTTGTGTGCAAATCGTCGTTACGTCGCCCTCACGTTTCCCATGCAGTATCACCTGTTTCTCCTTACTGTAAAATTTTATAAATAGTTGTATAAAATTCCAAGAAATATCACATAATGTCATCAACCATTTAATTCTGAGTATGGCCTCATGATCATCAAGAGGGAGGAGGAAGAAATATGCAATTATCTCTTGGTCCTGCAGCAACAGTTTCACCTGCGGGCACCTATGATCACACTTCAAAATTCGTCCGTTGGCGACCGTAACGACAAACCTGCTGCAATTCTCAATAGGTAAGTTCATATGGACAACAACCTCACTGTTTAGGAAGTTATTAGTGCTGCCCGTCTCGATGAGAACAGTGATCGGTTGTTGTTTGAGAAGGCCTCCAACTTTCATCGTTTGCGGGTTTGAGTAGCCAGCTAGTGTTTGTACCGTAACTTTGGTCGGTTGTGGCTCTTCTTCTGCATCTTTTTCTTCATGTTCAACGCTCTCTTCTGAATGTTCAATGACCTCTTCTTCTCTCGGTTCAATCATAAGAAGTCCTCCTTTACTACAGCGATGCTCACGGCTCCACGGCTCGTCACAATGCCAACATAACCCCTTCGCATATCGCTCCCGAAGCTCTTCTCCTGTTAACCTCTTTGGTGCAGGGACTTGGTCGACAGTAGGGGGGGCTGAGGGCTTCAATATTACTAGTTGAGGAGCGACCCTAGTCCTCCGAGCTTCATGGTTCAATTGCTCCTCTTGATGTCGTTTGAAAGAGATGGCTGCCATAAGCGTGTACGGTTGTCGCGCTTTAACTTCTCCTCGGATCTCCGGCTTCAAGCCTTCAATGAAGGTCCTCAATAGCTGTTTTTGAGACCAATTATGATTTTGATTAGATAACCTTTCAAACCTGGTTTGGTACTCCTGAATGGTGGAGGTTTCTCGGATCTTTGCTAGTTGTTCGTCAATATTCTCGTAATCGGTTGGTCTGAAGCGGATCAGCAGTCCTTCTTTGAATTGTTGCCATGAAAGGACTCCATAAGTATGTTCAAACTGTTTAAACCATTGTATAGCATCCCCTTCAAGATGTATAGCTGCAATTTTCACCATAGATGCATCTGCGATTTTGTGGTACCGAAAATATCGCTCAGCGCGTGAGATCCAACCAATCGGGTCTCCTTCTTCCCATCTAGGGAAGTCCACTCTCATGCATGGATAGTTGGGGTCGATCATAGAGCCTCTCCTCCCTTGGAAGTCATCTCTTCGGGCTTGGTGTGATTGGGCAAAGCTCTCTCCTTGATATGATTTTTTCGGGCTTAGTGGTCGGCCCAATCTGAGTTCGGTAAAAAGCGTCTGAATCTTATCCTCCATTCGCGCCTCCAAGGCTTCGAATTTAGCATTGATTGCCTCCTTAGATGCCATAGTATATGGCCCCAAATCAATGATGTTAAGATCTCTCTTTTGCTGTTGGGTTAAAGGCATGTATAGGTTGAGAGAAGTGATGGTCGAAAGTGTTGGTGGATTGGTGGATGTAGGCTGCGGTTTAGGCTTGTTTTGTGGCTGTTTTGGGTGCAGTTTGAGGGTGTGGTTTAGTAGAGTTTTAGGTGGATGAAAGTTTTGGATCTATGGTAGATGGTAGCAAAGGTTTGACAGAAATCCGTGGAAGTTGCAGCAAGTATGTGCTGTCTTGTAAGAGTAGAATTGTCGTCGAAGAAACAACGGTTTCTCAACGTAATTTCCACCAAAAACTTGGGAGAATTGAGGAGGGAATTGATAGAAAAATCACAGTTTATATGACAGCAAGGATATCTAATTTAATCAAGAAAATTTCGGCAGTATAACAGCAAGGAAATTGGTGCAAGTTGCAATTGCAGAATTATCGTCGAAAAATTTTAGCGGGTTACGATGAAAATTTGCAGCAACATAAAATCGTTTTTAGAGATGAATTTCTTAATAGATCAATCTTAGATGGAAGCCAAGATGATCTATGAAGTGTATAAGAAATTTCATTCAAAAAGATTGCAAATAGATGGGTTAAGGCAACGATATGCAGCTGAAATTTTCTGCAGCATAGATTTTCAAGTGCAGCAGATTGGACATAAAAGATCAGTAGTTTATATTGAGAATTTTTCGATGACACCAAAGGGAAATCTACTGTTAGGAAGTGTCAAAGATGTCATAAAAATTTCGTAGAAATTTGGATAGAAAAAGCACAGTAGCAAGATCAAACAGATGGTGCTATGCGGCTTGAATTCTGCAATTCAAGTGCAGCAGATTGGACATAAAAGATTAGTAGTTTATATTGAGAATTTTTTGATGAAACCAAAGGGAAATCCACTGTTAAGAAGTGTCAAAGATGTCATAAAAATTTCGTAGAAATTTGGATAGAAAAAGCATAGTAGCAAGATCAAATATATGGTGCTATGCGGTTGGAATTCTGCAATATATCTTTCGTCGTAGAGATGAAAACTTTGTGACGAAAAGTTTATGCAGCAATATAGGAACGATTTTTTTTTTTTTTTTTGGATTTTCGAATAAGGATAACTAAATTGCAGCAGTAGTAAGGTAGGAAACCAGAACCTGTTGCAATTCACGGGGAGATCAAAGGATGATCCGTGGTGGTGGAGATGATGACGGAATTCAGTGACGATCTTTTAAGCAATTGTGGGAATTGCTTTGGATGGTTGTAGAGGGTTGATGGATGGCTGTGGAAGGGCAGCGAGACGCCAAGAACGCTGCTCTGATACTAGGTGTTAGAACCCTTGCAGATTCTAAACTTGGGGTTGATCTCTTTAGGGGATCGACCTCCTTGGAACTCTATAGGGGTTCCTCCCTCCAAGTTGCTGCTCAAAGGCTGCAGAAAAGATTCATCTATTGCTTATGAAAAGAGAAGGAATACATGGCTATTTATAGCGCTTCTAAACCCTAACTCCTAATAGGACTCCTACTTAAGACTCTTACTTCTAACCAACTCCTAATATGACTCCTAGTCAATACTCCTATTCCCTTACAACTCCTAATTCTTCTCTAAGAAAACACCTCCTACATGAATGCCCCTCTCAATTAGGACTCTCCTAGCTATAGTCCTAACAGAATGTCCCTCTCAATTAGGACTCTCCTAGCTAGACTCCTAACAGTTTAACATGAATGTCCCTCTCAATTAGGACTCTCCAAGCTAGAGTCCTAACACAATGGTACATCAAAGATTGTGGGTATTAGAGATATTTACTTGGAGACTAGTATTGGGAGCAAATTGATACTCAAAGATGTCAAACATGTTTCAAATATTCGTCTTAACTTGATATCTATAGGTAGACTTAATGATGAAGGATTTACACACTATTTTGGTAAAAGCAAATGAAAACTCACTAAAGGTTCTCTAATTGTGGCAAAAGGAAAGAAGCTTAACTCTTTTTATGTAATGGAAGCTAAACTATACAAATGAGAGATTAATACAATTCAGAAGGGTGGAAGTATAGATCTTTAGCACAAGAGGCTTAGTCATATCAGCGAGTAGGGACTTTAAACTCTTGCTAGAAAGTGTTGAATCTCGGATTTTGATGATGAAGTCAATTGTCATTTGTTATCTAATCTATATGTTGAGATAAGTGTGCATGATTAACTACGATGAAAGTAAGATATGCAGTAGGAGTTACGTCGGAATCAAGACAATGATCACGTTGGGAGTTCGAGAGTTCAACGGAAGTTCGGACAATCGTCGGAGGTTCTACGGGAACAAATCGGAGAAGTCCATGAGCTTGCCAAAGAAGCTAGTCGAAACTCGCCAAGTGGATCGTCGCAAGTCCAGGAGTTTGCCGGAAGTCCGCAGGAGCATCACTGAGGGTTCATCGGATGATCGACGAAAGTTCGCTGGAAGCTCGCCGGAAGAAGCGATTGACGCACCGGAGCAAGTTGCAGTAAATGTCTTAGGAAATATCGTAGTTAGCACAATGATTAAGTTGGAAATGGAAGGTGATCCCATTAACTTAATCTTGGGGCAATTGGGCCCCTGAAAAACCCAAATTGGGCCGAATGGATTAACATATTCGGACCCTGATTTCTCCCAGGCGGTTGAACCGCCCCAGCCAGACGGTGGCACCACCTGGGCTCAGTCTCCGAGCGAGAATGGGCGGTGCAACCGCCCCTGACAGGAGGTGGCACCGCTTGAGCTCGGTCTTCGAGCTCTGGCAAGAGGTGCAACCACCTCAATCAAGCGATGGCACCGCCTGAGCTCAGTCTTCGAGCTTTGGCAGGAGGTGCAACCGCCCCTGACAGGAGGTGGCACCACCCAGAGGCTCAGTATTCGAGCTCTGCCAAGCGGTGCAACCGCCTCAGTCAGGAGGTGCAACCGCTAGATCCCAGAATTTCGGGAATTGACAGTTTTGAGCTCGAAATTCAAACTGGTTGGGGCCTATAAATACCCCACCCTTTCAGCACTGAAAGAGCACTAAAAACACACCGAAATCCTGATCTTATTCTATGATTTTTAGAGCTCAAAATTGTTGTAAAGGCCAAAAGTTCTTCTCCCTCTTTTCTTCCAAGTTCTGATCTTTAAAGAGAGGAGAGAAAATTCTATAAGGGTTGTCTCCTAAGCCCGTCAAAAGCAGTGAAACTGTAAAAGGGTGGTTGGCCTTCGCCTATTGAAGGAAGGCCTCTAGTAGACGTCGGTGACCTCGTCGGTGGAGGAAGCCAAAAGTGGATGTAGGTCAAGATTGATCGAACCATTCTAAATCTCGGTTTGCATTTACTTTGAGCATCTTATCCTTACTACAAACCTCCTCAATAGCTTACTGCCTTCTGCACATTTATGATCATGTTTTAAAGTTCAGTATTTTCCGAATCGGCGTTTAGACGTAAATCAGTTTTATCGTACGAACATCATATTTCAGTTTGCGCTTACATTTTAACTTTCATCATAACTGCAAACTACCTTCATAGATTTCCTTTAACTACATCTCGCTTGATTACAAGTTTAAGAGATTTACGAATCGGCTTTTCTACCGAAATCACTTTTATCGTACAAACACCTTTTTAATCGTTGAAAGTTTTCCGCTACACTAATTCACCCCCCACTCTTAGTGCTCTTGATCCTAACAATTGGTATCAGAGCGGGGTTAACTCTCAAACAGATTAAAACCCAAGAGAGATGGCATACACCGGAAACCAAGAGAGCCATTCTATTACACGTCCACCCATGTTCAATGGGACGGACTACACCTATTGGAAAACCCAAATGAGGATCTTTCTTATTTCTATGGATTTTGAACTTTGGAATCTTGTCGAAAATGGATTTTCGAAGTCTTCTCTTCCAATGATCGATTGGAATGAATTGGAGAAGAAGACTTTCGCTCTTAATGCAATGGCTATGAATGCCTTATTTTGTGCGCTTGATAAAAACGAGTTCAACCATGTTTCGGTTTGTGAAACCGCATTTGATATTTGGCACACACTCGAAGTGACTCACAAAGGCACAAGTAGAGTGAAAGAGTCAAAAATCAATCTTTTGATACATTCTTTCAAACTTTTTTGGATGAAACCGAGTGAGACTATTGGCGACATGTTTACCTATTTCACGGATATCATCAACGGTCTAAAAGGACTCGGAAAAAGTTTTTCGGATTTTGAGCTCGTAAATAAGATTCTAAGATCCCTTCCTAAGAGTTGGGATCCTAAAGTCACTGCTATTCAAGAGGCGAAAGATCTAAACAACTTCCCTCTTGAAGAACTAATCGGGTCATTAATGACCTACGAGATGACTTATAAAGCTCATAAAGAGCAAGAAGACATCCTTCCAAAGAACAAGAAGGATATGACACTTAGAACTTTAGAAGACCACTTGAGAGAAAACTCAAGTGATGAGGACTGTGACGATGACTTAGCACTTCTAACAAGAAAATTTAAAAAATTCATTAAAAGAAACAAGTTTAAGAATGAAACAAAAAATAAATTTGAACCCAAGAAGGACCAAGTTATTTGCTATGAGTGCAAAAAACCGGGACACTACAAGAGTGATTGTCCCCAAGTCAAAAATAGAACATCAAAGAAGAAGGCGTTCAAAGCAACGTGGGATGACTCGAGCGCGTCCGAAGAAGAGGAGTCCAACACCGAGCAAGTTGCTCATTACGCCTTAATGGCCATCAGGGAGGAGGTAACGAATTTAATAGATGTAGATTTATCATTTGATGAATTATTAAATGCCTTCCATGACTTATTTGATGAATGCAAGATTATTAGTAGAAAATATAAATTGCTAAGTCTCCGAGCGAGAATGGGCGGTGCAACCGCCCCTGACAGGAGGTGGCACCGCTTGAGCTCGGTCTTCGAGCTCTGGCAAGAGGTGCAACCACCTCAATCAAGCGATGGCACCGCCTGAGCTCAGTCTTCGAGCTTTGGCAGGAGGTGCAACCGCCCCTGACAGGAGGTGGCACCACCCAGAGGCTCAGTATTCGAGCTCTGCCAAGCGGTGCAACCGCCTCAGTCAGGAGGTGCAACCGCTAGATCCCAGAATTTCGGGAATTGACAGTTTTGAGCTCGAAATTCAAACTGGTTGGGGCCTATAAATACCCCACCCTTTCAGCACTGAAAGAGCACTAAAAACACACCGAAATCCTGATCTTATTCTATGATTTTTAGAGCTCAAAATTGTTGTAAAGGCCAAAAGTTCTTCTCCCTCTTTTCTTCCAAGTTCTGATCTTTAAAGAGAGGAGAGAAAATTCTATAAGGGTTGTCTCCTAAGCCCGTCAAAAGCAGTGAAACTGTAAAAGGGTGGTTGGCCTTCGCCTATTGAAGGAAGGCCTCTAGTAGACGTCGGTGACCTCGTCGGTGGAGGAAGCCAAAAGTGGATGTAGGTCAAGATTGATCGAACCATTCTAAATCTCGGTTTGCATTTACTTTGAGCATCTTATCCTTACTGCAAACCTCCTCAATAGCTTACTGCCTTCTGCACATTTATGATCATGTTTTAAAGTTCAGTATTTTCCGAATCGGCGTTTAGACGTAAATCAGTTTTATCGTACGAACATCATATTTCAGTTTGCGCTTACATTTTAACTTTCATCATAACTGCAAACTACCTTCATAGATTTCCTTTAACTACATCTCGCTTGATTACAAGTTAAAGAGATTTACGAATCGGCTTTTCTACCGAAATCACTTTTATCGTACAAACACCTTTTTAATCGTTGAAAGTTTTCCGCTACACTAATTCACCCCCCACTCTTAGTGCTCTTGATCCTAACAATTGGTATCAGAGCGGGGTTAACTCTCAAACAGATTAAAACCCAAGAGAGATGGCATACACCGGAAACCAAGAGAGCCATTCTATTACACGTCCACCCATGTTCAATGGGACGGACTACACCTATTGGAAAACCCAAATGAGGATCTTTCTTATTTCTATGGATTTTGAACTTTGGAATCTTGTCGAAAATGGATTTTCGAAGTCTTCTCTTCCAATGATCGATTGGAATGAATTGGAGAAGAAGGCTTTCGCTCTTAATGCAATGGCTATGAATGCCTTATTTTGTGCGCTTGATAAAAACGAGTTCAGCCATGTTTCGGTTTGTGAAACCGCATTTGATATTTGGCACACACTCGAAGTGACTCACAAAGGCACAAGTAGAGCGAAAGAGTCAAAAATCAATCTTTTGATACATTCTTTCAAACTTTTTTGGATGAAACCGAGTGAGACTATTGGCGACATGTTTACCTATTTCACGGATATCATCAACGGTCTAAAAGGACTCGGAAAAAGTTTTTCGGATTTGGAGCTCGTAAATAAGATTCTAAGATCCCTTCCTAAGAGTTGGGATCCTAAAGTCACTGCTATTCAAGAGGCGAAAGATCTAAACAACTTCCCTCTTGAAGAACTAATCGGGTCATTAATGACCTACGAGATGACTTATAAAGCTCATAAAGAGCAAGAAGACATCCTTCCAAAGAACAAGAAGGATATGACACTTAGAACTTTAGAAGACCACTTGAGAGAAAACTCAAGTGATGAGGACTGTGACGATGACTTAGCACTTCTAACAAGAAAATTTAAAAAATTCATTAAAAGAAACAAGTTTAAGAATGAAACAAAAAATAAATTTGAACCCAAGAAGGACCAAGTTATTTGCTATGAGTGCAAAAAACCGGGACACTACAAGAGTGATTGTCCCCAAGTCAAAAATAGAACATCAAAGAAGAAGGCGTTCAAAGCAACGTGGGATGACTCGAGCGCGTCCGAAGAAGAGGAGTCCAACACCGAGCAAGTTGCTCATTACGCCTTAATGGCCATCAGGGAGGAGGTAACGAATTTAATAGATGTAGATTTATCATTTGATGAATTATTAAATGCCTTCCATGACTTATTTGATGAATGCAAGATTATTAGTAGAAAATATAAATTGCTAAAAAAGGAGCATGATAGTCTTACTTGTAATTTTGATAAGTTAAAAACTGAATATCATGATAGTTTAGGTTCATGCATAAAATGTCATGATCTAGAAACTCTCTAAAAGGAAAACTTGCTACTTAAAGACACCTTGAAAAAATTCGAGGTTGGTAGCAAGTCTTTGAACATGATCCTTGCAAACAAGGGTCACATTCCCAAAAGAATCAGATTTGTGAGAAGTCCTCAACAAAATCCAACCACCTTCATAAAAGGCCCCATCTTATATGTTCGACACCAAAGCAAATGTAACTTTTGTTGCAAACTTGGACACAAAATGCATTATTGTCCATTCAAGAAAATTAGTCCGAACAAATTAATTTGGGTTCCTAAAGGAACCATGATAAATTCTATGCAACATGATAAACAATGTAGATCTATTTTTTAGGCACCCAAAAGCAAATGGGTACCTAAAGATCATCCTTTCTTGTAGAAACCTATACCATCGCAAGCTAGGAGCAAGAGATGGTACCTTGATAGTGGATGCTCAAGGCATATGACCAGAGATCCATCTCAATTCTCTAAGCTCACTAGCATAGACGAAGGCTATGTCACCTTCGGAGACAACAACAAGGGTAAAATCATTGGCAAATGAACCATAGGTAACAAATCCAACTTCTTTATTGAAGATGTTTTGTTAGTTGATGGTTTAAAACATAACCTCTTGAGCATTAGTCAATTATGTGACAAAGGATATATTGTCAGATTCGAATCTAATGCTTGCATCATTGAAAAACCACATAAAAACATGTCTATGATTGCATTAAAACAAAATAACGTATACACTATTGACATCAATGATTTGTGTAATGAAATGTGTTTTTCGGTTTTGAATGAGGATGGTTGGCTATGACATAAAAGATTAGGTCATGCTAGCATGAAACTAATCACTCAAATATCATCTAAAGAACTTGTAAGAGAAATTCCTCATATCAAGTTCATTAAAGATAATGTATGTGATGCTTGCCAATTAGGTAAACAAATTAAAGCTAGTTTCAAATCTAAGAATCAAATAAGCACCTCTAGGCCCTTACAATTGATCCATATGAACTTGTTCGGACCAATCTTTACATCAAGCCTAGGAGGTAGCAAATACGCCTTCGTCATTGTGGATGACTACAGCAGATACACATGGACTTACTTCTTAAAACAGAAAAATGAATGCTTTAGATATTTTACCAAGTTTTATAAACTTGTTCAAAATGAAAAGGGTTCTATGATTTCATCAATTAGAAGTGATCATGGTGGTGAATTTCAAAACCATGATTTCCAAGAATTTTGTGAACTCAATGGATACAACCATAATTTCTCTACTCCTAGAAATCCTCAACAAAATGGAGTAGTAGAAAGAAAAAATCAAATTTTACAAGAAATGTCAAGAACCATGTTGAATGAACATAGCCTACTCAAATATTTTTGGGCCGAAGCTGTAAACACTGCATGCTATATTTTGAATAGAGTTCTAGTAAGACCCTTACTCACCAAAACTCCATATGAGTTATGGAACAACAAAAAACCCAATGTTTCATATTTTAAAGTCTTTGGGTGTAAGTGTTTTATCTTGAATGAAAAAGATAACTTAGGAAAATTTGATGCTAAATCCGATGAAGGAATCTTTCTTGGTTATTCTTCGGTTTCTAAAGCTTTTCGTATCTTCAATAAAAGAACTTTAATTATTGAAGAATCCATTCATGTTGTTTTTAATGAGATTTCTGAAATCAGGAAAAACGATTTTGATGATGATGTTAATTTTGATTTCTTGAATTTAAATGAAACCCCGTCTCCAACTAGCAACTTGGATGCATCCACTTCCGAAACATCCTTATCCAAGGATTGGAAGTATGTAGATGCTCATCCTAAGGAGCTAATCTTAGGAGACACATCAAAGGGGGTTCAAACATGTTCTTCTCTTAAAAATTTTGATGCCAACGCCGCTTTTCTCTCCCAAATTGAACCCAAATGTGTTGACGAAGCCATGAAAGATTATTCATGGATTATCGCAATGCAAGATGAATTAAATCAATTTGAGAGAAATGAGGTGTGGAAGCTTATTCTTGGGCCAACTAACCATTTAGTTATTGGTACTAAATGGGTTTTTAGAAACAAGCAAGATGAATATGGTATCGTGATTAGAAACAAGGCTAGATTAGTAGCCAAAGATTTCAACCAAGAAGAAGGTATCGATTACGAAGAAACCTTCGCTCCTGTGGCTCGATTAGAAGCCATAAGGAAGCTCCTTGCCTACGCTAGTAGTAATAATTTTAAGTTATTTCAAATGGATGTTAAAAGCGCTTTTCTTAATGGCTTTATTTTCGAAGAAGTCTATGTTGAACAACCTCCTGGATTTGAAAATAATAGCCTCCCTAATCATGTGTTTAGATTAACTAAAGCTCTCTATGGTTTAAAACAAGCTCCGAGGACTTGGTATGAGAGACATAGTTCTTTTCTTATTGAAAATAATTTCACAAAAGGCAAGGTTGATACTACATTGTTCATCAAGAATTTTGAAAATAATTTTCTCATTGTTCAGATTTATGTTGATGATATTATCTTTGGTTCTACGAATGAATCTCTTTGTGAATCTTTTGCTAAAACTATGAGTCTTGAATTCGAAATGAGTTTAATGGGAGAATTAACATTCTTCTTAGGGTTACAAATCAAACAACTAAGCAATGACATCTTTATTAGTCAAACTAAATATACTATGAATTTGCTAAAAATGTTTAATATGAATAGCTCAAAAGCTATTAACACTCCTATGAGCACCTCCACTAAGTTAGAAATTGATGAAAGTGGAGAAAGCTTCGATCAAAAAACTTATAGGGGCATGATAAGAAGTTTACTTTACCTCATTGCAACTAGACCAGATATCATGTTCAGTGTAGGACTTTGTGCTAGATTTCAATCAAACCCTAAGATATCTCATCTCAAAGCAGTTAAAAGAATACTTAGATATCTTAATGGTACCACAAATCTAGGATTATGGTACCCAAAATCAGAGAATCTTGAGTTAATTGCTTATACTAATGCGGACTTTGCTGGATGTAGACTAGATAGAAAAAGCACATCAGGAACATGTCAATTTTTAGGACATGCTCTTGTTTCCTGGTCGTCTAAGAAACAAAACTCGCTTGCACTATCAACAACCGAAGCTGAATATATTGCAGCAAGTGCATGCTGTGCACAAGTTGTATGGATGAAAAACACCTTAGAAGATTATAAAGTTCATCTTAAAAATATTCCCATTAAATGTGATAACACAAGTACAATATGCTTAACAAAGAATCTTATACAACACTCAAGAGCAAAACATATTGATATTAGACATCACTTTATACGAGATCATGTTACTAATCATGATGTAATCATAGAGTTCATTGATACTAAACATCAACTAGTTGATATTTTTACAAAACCTCTGAGTGAAGAACAATTTGATTTCATAAGAAGAGAATTAGGAATGTTGATGTGTCCGAATACATAAACTAGTTAAAATTATTTTTCGGACTATATTGAATGATCAAATCACTTGATTGCCATTACATGCCTAAATAACATGTTGAAAATTATGTGTTGAATACAAAAATTTCCATAATAATAAGCATGTTTTGTCTTCATGATTGTATTTGAAAATCTATAGCATAGTCTTGTCCGACTGCATGAAAGTGTTAATTTCATTTTCGGATTCGCTTAACAATTGGTATCCTAACAATCGGATTTTCTCATACACTTATTATATGAAAAATATTTTTCTGAAATGGATTTGATGAAATGATTCCTGCTTATAAATTCCATCTTGAAATATGGATGATAGTGTTTTTACTTGCAAAGATTTGTTTCACATACATATCTTGATCCTTGTAAAAATGAAGCATGATTTAATCTCTCATCGATTTTAACTTCACTCAAAGTAAACTCACAAATAGCCTTCCTCCTTCATGCAAAAAGATTATAACAGATAAAAAGGAAGAAGTACTCAAAGCAATCTACATATCATGCTTTCCTTTATATGCTTGTATAATTGATTGCCTATCACTCACTATTGGAAAATAACATGAACCTAGTAAAGGCATGAACAATTATCACACTTATGCTCAAAATTTGTTTATATTATTCTCCTGGTATCATAATTACCACACTTTTTGTTGATGACAAAGGGGGAGAAATATATGAGTATTAATGCTATGCTATGCCTTGTTTGTATCGTGTCAAGATATCAAACAAAAAACTTGCATCGTAATTTTACGTATTGATATCTTACCATATGATGAAATGCAATAATTGCTAAAACATTTGAAATGTGTGCATCATGTAATGATATCAAAATCTTACTTCGCAGTTTTACATGTTGACATCTTACAATATGATGAATTGCTACTATTACCATCATTCAAACTTGTAATGTAAAATTTGAAAATGAATGTCAAGCCTTGACATCATCTTCAGAGAGAAACATCATGATGGGAATCATGATTGGAGTATTGATAAATTTAAATGATTTTAACTTATTAATATGTCTCTTGAATTCAAAGGTTTTGAATTCAAAAAAGTATGACATATAGATAGGGGGAGTTAAGGTTAACTCCATTATCAATTGATTGTCATCATAAAAAAGGGGGAGATTGTTGAATCTCGGATTTTGATGATGAAGTTAATTGTCATTTGTTATCTAATCTATATGTTGAGATAAGTGTGCAGGATTAACTACGATGAAAGTAAGATATGCAGCAGGAGTTGCGTCGGAATCAAGACAATGATCACGTTGGGAGTTCGAGAGTTCAACGGAAGTTCGGACAGTCGTCGGAGGTTCTGAAGGAACAAATCCGAGAAGTCCATGAGCTTGCCAAAAAAGCTTATCGGAACTCACCAAGTGGATCGTCGCAAGTCCAGGAGTTTGCCGGAAGTCCGCAGGAGCATCACCGAGGGTTCATCGGATGATCGACGGAAGTTCGCCGGAAGAAGCGATTGACGCACCGGAGCAAGTTGCAGTAAATGTCTTAGGAAATATCGTAGTTAGCACAATGATTAAGTTGGAAATGGGAGGTAATCTCATTAACTTAATCTTGGGGCAATTGGGCCCCTGAAAAACCCAAATTGGGCCGAATGGATCAACCCATTCGGACCCTGATTTCTACCAGGCGGTTGAACCGCCCCTACCAGGCGGTTGAACCGCCCCAGCCAGGCGGTGGCACCGCTTGGGCTCAGTCTTTGAGCAAGACTGGGCGGTGCAACCGCCCCTAATAGGAGGTGGCACCGCTTGAGCTCGGTCTTCGAGCTCTGGCAGGAGGTGCAACCGCCTCAGTCAGGCGGTGGCACCGCCTGAGCTCGGTCTTTGAGCTCTGGCAGGAGGTGCAATCGCCCTTGACAGGAGGTGGCACCGCCCAGAGGCTCAGTCTTCGAGCTCTGCCAGGCGGTGCAACCGCCTCAGTCAGGAGGTGCAACCGCCAGATCTTGGAATTCCGAGAATTGACAGTTTTGAGCTCGAAATTCAAACTGGGTTGGGGCCTATAAATACCCCACCCTTTCAGTACTGAAAGAGCACAAAAAACACACCGAAATCCTGATCTTATTCTGTGATTTTTAGAGCTCAAAATTGTTGTAAAGGCCAAAAGTTCTTCTCCCTCTTTTCTTTCAAGTTCTGATCTTTAAAGAGAGGAAAAAAAATTCTGTAAGGGTTGTCTCCTAAGCCCGTCAAAAGCAGTGAAACTGTAAAAGGGTGGTTGGCCTTCGCCTATTGAAGGAAGGCCTCTAGTAGACATCGGTGACCTCGTCGGTGGAGGGAAGCCAAAAGTGGATGTAGGTCAAGATTGACCGAACCACTCTAAATCTCGGTTTGCATTTACTTTGAGCATCTTATCCTTACTGCAAACCTCCTCAATAGCTTATTGCCTTCTGCACATTTACGATCATGTTTTAAAGTTCAGTATTTTCCGAATCGACGTTTAGACGTAAATCAGTTTTATCGTACGAACATCATATTTCACTTTGCGCTTACATTTTAACTTTCATCATAACTACAAACTGCCTTCATAGATTTCCTTTAACTACATCTCGCTTGATTATAAGTTAAAGAGATTTACGAATTGACTTTTCTACTGAAATCGCTTTTATCGTACGAACACCTTTTTAATCGTCGAAAGTTTTCCGCTGCACTAATTCACCCCCCCCCCCCTCTTAGTGCTCTTGATCCTAACAGAAAGCAGTTCTTATTGGAGTTGCAAGGTACATCTCTTAAATCTTATGATCATTGCTTAGTTGAAAAAACATATATAGTTGCATTTCATACATATCCATCATATAGAAGATCAGATGTTATTGATTTACTTCATACTGATGTTTGTACTATGCAAACTAGAACTCTTGGAGGTGCTTTTGCTTTGAAATTTAAAGACCAGGTATTTGATGTTTCCAAAGAGTTTCATGTTAGTATTGAAAGAGAAACTAGAAAAAAGCTAAAGTGTATTTGAGTAGATAATGGTGGCGAGTATAAAGGTCCTTTTGAGAATTATTGCAGGTTTCAAGGTATCAGGCTTGAGAAAACAGTTCCTAAAACTCCCCAGCAGAACGGTGTGGTAGAAAAGATGAATAAAATCATTGAATTAAGGATTAGGTGTATGTTTTCCCACGTCAAGTTACCGAAGTCATTTTAGGATGAGGCTTTGAGAACTACAATTGATATCATAAATCTTTCTCTATCAGTTCCTTTGAAAAGTGATGTTCCAAAAAGAGTATAGAAAGGAAAAAATATATCATATAATCACTTGAGAGTCTTTGGGTGTAAAGTATTTATTTATATTCCTAAAGATGAGAGGTCCAAGCTTAATAATAAGACAAAAGCATGTATCTTCTTAAGATATGATCATGAAGAGTTTGGATACAGATTATGAGATCTAGTGAACAAGAAGATTATTAGAAACAGAGATATTGTATTTCTTGAAGATCAATTGTTTGATGATGGTGATAATGTTAAGAAGCCAAAAACCTTTATTTATATTCCTTGGGTCTAATTCCTTCACCTGTAGTTCATGATAATCATGGGAGAGATGAACAAGAAGATTATGGTGAGAATTCCAGTGATGATACTCCTATAGTTGATGATGTTGAACCAACTGAACAAGCACCTCCACCATAAGTTGATATTCCATTGAGAAGATCCACTAGAGAGCGACAACCATCTACTAGATATCCTCCACATAAGTATGTTATACTTACTGATGGGGGAGAGTCATAAACTTACTAAGAAGCTATTCTACATGGGCATAAGAATGAGTGGGTTAAAGCCATACATGAAGAGATGAGATCCTTGCTTGAGAATCACACTTATGACTTGGTAAAGTTACCAAAAGAGAAGAGAGCTCTAAAAAATAAATGGGTTTACAAATTAAAGATTGAAAATAATAACTCATAACAAAGATATAAGGCATGACTAGTTGTGAAATGATTCAGTTAGAAGAAAGGTATTGACTTTGAAGAAATATTTTCTTCAATTATGAAAATATCCTCTATTCGAGTTGTTCTTAGTTTGGTTGCCCGCTTAAATTTAGAAGTTGAGTAACTTGATGTGAAAACAACATTTCTTCATGGTGACTTAGAAGAAGAAATTTACATAGAGCAGCCATAAGGTTTCAAAGTCAATGGAAAAGAAAATCTTGTGTGTAAGCTTATGAAAAGCTTATATGGACTCAAACAAACAACTAAACAGTGGTACAAGAAGTTTGATTCTTTTATGATGAGCCAAGGGTATAATAGAACCACATTTGATCATTGTGTGTTTATGAAGAAATTTTCAGATGATGATTTCATTATTCTTTTGCTATATGTTGATGATATGCTGATTGTTGGCCATGATGCTTGTAAAATTGAAAAGCTTAAAAAAGAGCTAAGTAAGTCTTTTATCATGAAAGACTTGGGATTGGTGAAACAAATACTTGATATGAAGATTCTTTGTGATAGGAAGAAAAGAAAGATTTGGCTATCTCAAAAGACTTATATTGAAAAGGTTCTTGAAAGATTCAATATGAGTAAAGCTAAAGTAGTTTGTTCTCCATTTGCAAGTCATTTCAAGCTTAGTTCGAAACAATATCCTATAAGTGAGAAAGAAAAAGAAGAAATATCCAAAGTGCCTTACTCATTTGTAGTAGGCAATTTGATGTATGTTATGGTTTGTACTAGGCCAAATATAACTCACGCAGTTGGAGTTGTCAACCGATTTCTCTCTAATCCTGGTAAGAAACATTAGGCAGTAGTGAAATTGATATTAAGATATCTAAGAGGTACTTCCAGGTTGCGTTTATGTTTAGGCAGTGATGAACCTGTGTTAGAAGGGTACACAGATACAAACATAGCAGGTGATACTGATTCTAGAAAGTCCACTTCGGGATTCTTGATGACATTTGTAGGGGAAGTAGTCTCTTGGCAATCTAAGTTATAGAATTGTGTTGCTTTATCAACCACAAAAACATAATATATAGTAATTACTAAAGCTTGCAAGGAAACTTTGTAGATGAAAAAGTTTCTACATGAATTAGGCTTGAAACAGGAAGGATATACTATTTACTGTGACAGTCAAAGTGTCATTCATCTCTCCAAGAATTCAACACATCATTTTAGACCAAGCATATTGATGTCAGATATCACTGGATTCTACATGAATTAGGCTTGAAACAGGAAGGATATACTATTTACTGTGACAGTCAAAGTGTCATTCATCTCTCCAAGAATTCAACACATCATTTTAGACCAAGCATATTGATGTCAGATATCACTGGATTCGTAATATGCTTGAGATGAAAGAACTATAGTTGAAAAATATGCATACCAATGAGAATGGATCTGATATGTTGACAAAGTCTTTGCCTAAGAAAATGTTTGAAGCATGTAGATAAAGAGCGGGCTCAGTACAGCCCACCATATGAGCTGGAGGGGGAGAATTGTTGGGTCCAACCCATATGTGGGCTTGGACAATTGAGTCTTTTGAGCCCAAATTAGTAATTAAAAAGAAAAAAAAAAAAAGAAAGGCACGCAATTGAGGGTAACAGAGAGAAGCAAATGAGTGCAGCAAACGTGGCGACGTAGAGTGAGATGAAAGAACAGAGAGAAAAGGGAGAGAGAAAAATAGGTTTCTGAGTTTTTTGCTTGACGATCAATGGTCAAACGTTGTCAGTTTTGACCCAAATTTTATGTGGAGAATCCTTGTAGCAAGCTTTATAATTCTAATAGTGTTGATATGTAGTTTACCCTCTCTGAGGTACTTTCCTACTATACTCATTCTGTGAGACCTAAAATTTTCTTTTCATGAAATCCATCTTTGGTGGTGATGATAAGTTAATGTTGAGCTAAGATCTATGTTCTTGATATTATTGTGATCCTCTAGTTATTCTAGAGAAGATTTACTGTAAACTTGTTATCATTACTATTGATAGTGGAAGTTTGAGGTGGACTACGGTCCCGTGGTTTTTCCCGCATTGGGTTTTCCACGTTAAAAATTTGGTCTCACTATATGATTGATTTATTACTCTACTATTTATGTTGTTCTGGTTAATATATGCTTTTGATAACAAGTTGGTATTTTGATAAGGAACCCATTTTGATGCACAAAGATGAAAAAGAATTATTCCGCTTTAATAGGTTTTTCCCAACAAATGGTATTAGAGCAATAGGTTGTTTAGTGCTAGTTTTTTTTCTTGTGTGATTGAAATGGAATCAGATTGTATGATTAAATTGAACTCATTAAATTATTCCACTTAGAGGCGTATGATGGAAGATTTGCTTTATTGCAAAGATTTGTATAAGCCCATCAAGGTTAAAGATAAATCTTCTACTATGGATGATGAGGAATGAGAAGCTCAACATAGAAAAACTATTGCCTATATTAGAAGATGGATGGATATAAATTTGCAATGAGTATATTTCTGATGAAACCAGAGTTGATGTTGTTTGGCAAATGTTAAAAAACCTCTTTGTGAAAAAGATAGTGGGAAATATAATTTCTCTCCTTAGAAGACTTAGTAAATTTGAAGTATAAAGATTGTGGTAACATTGTTGAGCATATAAGCCTATTTCAGAGTTTTGCAAACAAGCTAATTGCTATGAAAATGAATATAGATGATGAGATGCAAGGATTATTACTTCGTAGCTCTTTACCAGAAAGTTGAGAAATATATGTGGTGACAATTTATAACTCAACGCCAGAGGGGACTCTAACTATAGATATGGTTAAAGATAGTTTGCTAAATGAAGATGCTAGAAGGAAAGAATAGGGTTAATATTTTTCTGGTGCATTTGTTACTGAAAAACAAGAAAGACGTGGAAGAAGTCATAACAGAAATCCACATGGTTATAGAGGAAGATTCAAGTCTAGAAGAGATATTAAATATTTCCACTATAACATGCCAGGTCACATGAAAAAGAGTGTAGGTTTTAGAAGCGAGAACAGAATGAAAGGAACAAAAATGAGAAAGAGACAAATACATTTGCTGCTAAAGGTGATATCATTATTGTTTGTGATGACGGTTATGTCAGTCTTGTAGGTTAGGATAGTAATTGGGTAATTGACTCTAGTGCTTCATTTCATGTTACTTCTCATGGTGATTTCTTCATATCTTACATTGTTGGTGATTTTGGTAATGTCAGATTGGGAAATAGTGGTACATCGAAGATTATGAGTATTAGAGATATTTGCTTGGAAACCAGTATTGGGAGCAAATTGATACTCAAAGATGTTAGACATGTTCTAGATATTCGTCTTAACTTGATATCTATAGGTAGACTTGATTATGAGGGATTTATACATTATTTTGGTGAAAACAAATGAAAACTCACTAAAGGTTCTTTAATTGTGATAAGAAGAAAGAAGCTTAACTCTTTTTATGTCATGGAAGCTAAGTTATACAAAGGAGAGATTAATGCAATTCAGAAGGGTAAAAGTATAGATCTTTGGCACAAGAGGCTTGGTCATATCAGCGAGAAGGGACTTCAAACTCTTGCTAGAAAGCAGTTCTTACCGGAGTTGCAAGGTATATCTTTTAAATCTTATGATCATTGCTTAGAAAAACGCATAGAGTTGTATTTCGTATATATTCATCATCTAGAAGATCAGATGTTATTGATTTAGTTCATATTGTTAGGATCGGAGCGGCACTAAGAGGGGGGGGTGAATTAGTGCACCGGTGAAGTGCGATAAACTTTTCACGATTTAAACACTTTTCGAAAACTTCGTACGATAAAAGCAACGTTTTCGTTTAAAAACGTTTTAATTGCGTTTTAACTTGAAGAGATAAGTAAGACAGAGACAAAGTAGTATAGCATTAAAGTGCAAATGGTTTGCAGTAATATAAATGACAATAAGTAAATGCAAACTAGAGATTACGCCGATTTTACAGTGGTTCGGTCAAATGACCTACATCCACTTGCGAGGCCCCTCTTCGATGAGGCTCCCACCTTCCACTAGCAAATCTCTTGAAAGGGAAGGGTAAATACCCCTCTTACAACTTTTGCAAGCGGTTCACTCTCTTACAGATTTTCAGCAAGAAAGAAGGAGGTGAACACTAGCAAATTGAAAACAAGACTAGCAAAGACTCTTCTAAGACTTTTTCTCTCAATCACTTGCTGCTCAAAAAGTTGTGTTCTCAACTGAGACTTAAGGGGTATTTATAGGCCTCAAGAGGATTCAAATTTGGGCTCCAAAAATTTGAATTCTCTTATGTTCCCGATGCTGGCGATGCCACCGCCCAGCGCTCGGGTGCTGGGCGGTGCAATCGCCCAGCCCAGGAGGTGTCACCGCCTAGGCCAATTCAGCTCACTGGTTGGGCTCCAAACTTGGCCCAAACCAGTCCGAACTCGGGCCCAATTGGCCCCTACTTGGGTTATAGGATTAATACCTAATCATAATCCTAATTAACATGCTAACTACGAATTTAAAGATATTTTCTAAGCTATTACAAAGTCCGTAAGTCAAGACTTCTTCTAGCGAGCTTCCGGCGAACTTCCGGCGGTCTTCCGATAAACTCTCGGAAACCATTCTGCGGACTCCCGGCAAGCTCCTAGACTTCACGATTTGATCTTGGCGAGTTCCGATGAGCTTCTTCGGCAAGCTCCGATCTTTCTCGGCGAGCTCCGCGAACTTCCAACGAACGTTCCGGCGAGCTTCCGAAAAACCCTTCGGTAAGCTCCCTACTCATTCTTGGCTAGTTCCGGCAGCATTCCCGACGAACCTTCGGACTTCCGTCGAACTCGCAATGAAACCTTCATGCTTGACTCCGACACTTTGTTTTGTTTTATGTCTTCGTCGTTATCGTAGTTAATCCTGCACACACAAGCAAAAACTCTACTCCGATCTAGACAATTATTATAAAGCGAATTGATATTCTATTGCCCGGCACGTCATTGGTTGGCGCTTCGTCCGATTCTTCGGCGCATCTTCCTCTCTTGCGGCTTGTTGTCCAATCGGCGGTTGACCTCCGCAACGCCGATATCCTTGGCGCAATTCTGCTCTTGGCCTGATGCCCGACGTCCGAAGCCTTCTGCCATCCAATATCCTAACGTGATCTCCTCCGGCGCAACGTCAATTCCTCCTGCCTTAATTGTCTAATCCTGATCGAGTAGACCTGCATCACTCAAAATGCAGTTAAACATAAACATAATTATCAATTGGTTTCATCATCAAAATACGAGATTCAACAATCTCCCCCTTTTTGATGATGACAACCAATTGATGACGGAGTTAAACTTGACTCCCGAAGTTTAAACAAACTCCCTCTATCAATATGCCATATTGATAGAACCTTGAATTCAAACTGAATTCAAGTCATTGCAATATTCATCATGAATACTTGCAACACGTTATTATGAACTCATGCATAGACTTATGCATATCATGTCATCAACATACTTCTCCCCCTTTGTCATCAACAAAAAGGAGAAGTACAACTATTCTTTGTGTTTGTAATATAAGTTCAACTCATTGCATGAAAAACATAATATTAAGTTTTATCATCATGCAGTTTTGAAGCCAGAAAATTTAACAAGTAATGCATCATGCTTAGGACATTTAAGCTATCAAGTTTTAGATATGCAAGTTTTACAGCATACAAGATAGCACTTTTGGTAATGTTCAAGATAGCAAGTTCTACATCATGCAATATATAAGAAAGCAACTCTTGCTTCTTGAAATATGCAAATTTATCAAGAAAGCAACTCTTGCTTCTTGAAATATGCAAATTTGTCAAGTTTTGCTAGATGTGCAAGTTAGCATTTTTGCCTCTTAAGATAGGCAAGATAGCACATTTGCTTCTTTTGAGATAACAACTTTTTGCTTCTCTTTAGACTACAAGCTAGCAATTTTTACGATATGTAAGTTTCACAATATACAAGCTAGCAAAAATTTCGAAAGCAAATGCAAGATAGCTTTCTTGTGTAAGCTCATAATTCTTGCTTCCTATTGCAATGTGCAAGTTGCAAGTTTTGCTTCTTGAGATAGACAAGATAGCACTTTTGTAATTTTTGTTTCTTAAGATAGGCAAGCTTGTGATGTTCAAAATAACAAGCTCTTTCTTCTAGAAGTGTCATTTTTGCTTTCTTTGCAAAGTGTAAGCTAGCAAAATGTTTGAAAAAGTGATCAAGTTTTGCAACATACAAGCTAGCAAAAATGCCAAACTAGCAAGAGATAATGTTTTACACGAGGCAAGCAAACAATTTGGCAAATGTTACATTTGCATCTTCTCTTTTGAGAAGTGCAATTTTTGCTTTCATCTTGAATTGTGCAAGCTAGTTAGTTTGCCTCTTTTCATGATGTCCACGCTAGAAATTCTTGCTCCCCCTTTGTCATTGTCAAAAAGAAGGGAAGACCCTTATATCAATTTTCATATTATGACAAAGGTAAGTATCATTCTTATTTGTGCATCATTATATATTCAAATTAAAACATACACAATTTCAATAACCTTATTTTTCATGCACGATACCGAAAAATAAATCAATCATCATTAATAAGCATATCATACATGATACTCAAACATTAAAATTTTTAAGCATTTATCAACATGTTGATCATGATACCAAACATTCATCATTTAAAGCATTCATGATACACATCATATGCAATAAATACATCATGTACATCATTATCATAAGTATTGCATACATCATTTTAACTTTATGAATATTTCATCATTGCATGCATTATACCAAAACATTTCAAGCCATGCAAGCCATAAATACAAAGAAATCATGTCATGAAGGATAAAATCATTTGAATACCAAAAGACATGATTCATATAGTAAATATCTTCTTTAAATAAAATATCAAGAAAAATCATAGGAGTACAAAGAAGAGATCTTGTTTTAAAAGAAAAATCAAGTAATAACTCCAAGAACTCACAAGGAAAAATCATGATTCATTTAGAAAATCTCCTCTCAAGAGAATAGCAAGTAAAATCGTAGAAGATCGATTAATGAGAAATTTTGATTTATAATAAAATCTCATGTATCGAATGTCAAGAAATCAAAATGATGATTTATATAAAAAATATCACAAGTTATATTCAAGAGAAAAATCATCATTCATTTTCAACTTATTCAATTTGTCACATTAATATTTCTTAGATATGCATGATACCAAAACATGGTTTTAAATCTTTAACATATAACATGCATAAATTGAAAGGAGAAGGGAAGAATTCAAACATACAAAGATTTCAACCATCTCATAAACAAATGTAAGACCAAGTCATGAATCCAAAATTCCATGAATCAAAATGATCATCAAAGGTAATCTCATGTTATTCCAAGAAATCAATATCATGATTTTGATAAAACTCATTTCAAATTTAAATCATCAAAATCATCAAAATATCAACATTACTTTCAAAAGATTCAAAATGGTATACATAGATTTATCATAATAAACATCAAGATCAATAGGATAGAGAAAAATATTTTTTCAAGGAAAAAATATTTTCCTCTTTTTAGTTGTTTCAATTCATATGATTTTATTTCACTTATACCAAATAAAAACATGTATAATGTTTAAAACCGAAAGTGTAAGATTTATTACAACAAAGATTAATAAGGCACTTTCATTATGGTAAAAATCAATAATCCATAAATCACAAGATTCATATGCATAATTTCGAAATTTATTAAGCATGATCATTATGCATGACACTAAAACATGGTTTCAAAATGTTTAATATTTTCATTACATCATTATGCAATGGTTTCATTGAATATAATTTTGAATGATTCTTATAGATAACTAAAACTTCTTTAGTTTTAATTTATGTGATTGACTTTATATTAGCATGCTCAAGTTTTGTTATTATGTCAAAAACATACATCATGTTTGAAAACCAAAGACAAGGTTTAAAAAAAAAATCATCAAGCCTTCCATATAAAAACCATGCATCATCATTGAAGGTTAATATGGAAATCATCAAAATACACATTCTTGCTTCTCAAGCACATATATATGATTATTTAAATCTAACATTTTATTCTATTAACATAAAACATATAATTTTCAAGAAAAATAATTATTCAAAAGAAAAGAGAAAATGCATCATGGAAAACATCAAGTAATTTCAAAATAATTCAAGAGAGTTGAGTTACTTACCTTGTAGTCAAAGCCCGTCAAAACCCAATTCGCCATTTCACCTTTGGAAGTTCTTGATTCATCCTCGGTTGCCTTCCTCTTCTTTGGCCTCTTCCTCCGTTCAAGTTCATTGTTTATTTTAGATTTTTGTTTAATAAACTTATTAAGATTTAGTGTTCGAAATTCAAGTTCATCATTGTCCTCATCACTTGAGTCATCGCTCAAGTGGTATTCATTTGTCCGGAGTTCCAAATCCTTCCTATTCTTTGGAAGGTGGTTCAATTGTTGATTGTGTTCATCATATTCATTGCGCACCATTTCATATGTCATCAATGAGCCGATAAGTTCTTCAAGTGAAAAAATATTTAAATCTTTTGTTTCTTGTATTGCCGTTACTTTTGATTCCCAAGCTTTAGAAAGTGATCGTAAAACTTTACTAACAAGTTCAAAATTTGAGAAACATTTGCCAAGAGCTTGTAAACCATTGACGACATCCGTAAAACGGGTGTATATGTCAACAATGGTTTCGCACGGCTTCATTCGAAAAAGCTCGAAATCATGCATTAAAATGTTGATTTTCGAATCTTTGACTCTATAAGTGCTTTCGTGTGTGATTTCAAGAGTGTGCCATATGTCGAAAGCCGTTTCGCACAAAGAAACCCGATTGAACTCATTTTTATCCAAAGCGCAAAATAAGGCATTCATAGCCTTTGCGTTTAAAGAAAACATCTTCTTCTCCAAATCATTCCAATGGTTCATTGGAAGAGAAGACATTTCAAATCTATTTTTGACTATGTGCCATAAATTCAAATCCAAAGAAAGTAAGAAAACTCTCATTCGAGTTTTCCAATAAGTGTAGTCCGTCCCATTGAAAAAGGAAGGACAAATGAGAGAGTGACCCTCTTGAAAGCCGTAAAGAGCCATTTCTATTTGGGTGTTAAACCAAGATAGAAAAATGTGGCTCTGATACCAATTGTTAGGATCGGAGCGGCACTAAGACGGGGGGGTGAATTAGTGCAGCGGTGAAGTGCGATAAACTTTTCACGATTTAAACACTTTTCGGAAACTTCGTACGATAAAAGCAACGTTTTCGTTTAAAAACGTTTCGATTGCGTTTTAACTTGAAGAGATAAGTAAGACGGAGACAAAGCAGTATAACATTAAAGTGCAAATGGTTTGCAATAATATAAATGACAATAAGTAAATGCAAACCAGAGATTACGCCGATTTTACAGTGGTTCGGTCAAATGACCTACATCCACTTGCGAGGCCCCTCTTCGATGAGGCTCCCACCTTCCACTAGCAAATCTCTTGAAAGGGAAGGGTAAATACCCCTCTTACAACTTTTACAAGCGGTTCACTCTCTTACAGATTTTCAGCAAGAAAGAAGGAGGTGAACACTAGCAAATTGAAAACAAGACTAGCAAAGACTCTTCTAAGACTTTTCTCTCAATCACTTGCTGCTCAAAAAGTTGTGTTCTCAACTGAGACTTGAGGGGTATTTATAGGCCTCAAGATGATTCAAATTTGGGCTCCAAAAATTTGAATTCTCTTATGTTCTCGATGCTGGCGGTGCCACCGCCCAGCGCTCGGGTGCTGGGCGGTGTAATCGCCCAGCCCAGGAGGTGTCACCGCCCAGCCTAGGCGGTACCACCGCCTAGGCCAATTCAGCTCACTGGTTGGGCTCCAAACTTGGCCCAAACTAGTCCGAACTCGGGCCCAATTGGCCCCTACTTGGGTTATCGAATTAATACCTAATCCTAATCCTAATTAACATGCTAACTACGAATTTAAAGACATTTTCTAAGCTATTATAAAGTCCGTAAGTCAAGACTTCTTCTAGCGAGCTTTCGGCGAACTTCCAGCGGTCTTCCGATAAACTCTCGGAAACCATTCTGCGGACTCCCGGCAAGCTCCTAGACTTCACGATTTGATCTTGGCGAGTTCCGATGAGCTTCTTCGGCAAGCTCCGATCTTTCTCGGCGAGCTCCGCGAACTTCTAACGAACCTTCTGGCGAGCTTCCGAAAAACCCTTCGGTAAGCTCCCTACTCATTCTTGGCTAGTTCTGGCAGCATTCCCGATGAACCTTCGGACTTCCGTCGAACTCTCGAACTCACAATGAATCCTTCGTGCTTGACTCCGACACTTTGTTTTGTTTTATGTCTTCGTCGTTATCGTAGTTAATCCTGCACACACAAGCAAAAACTCTACTCCGATCTAGACAATTATTATAAAGCGAATTGACATTCTGTTGCCCGGCACGTCATTGGTTGGCGCTTCGTCCGATTCTTCGGTGCATCTTCCTCTCTTGTGGCTTGTTGCCCAATCGGCGGTTGACCTCCGCAACGCCGATATCCTTGGCGCAATTATGCTCTTGGCATGATGCCCGACGTCCGAAGCCTTCTGTCATCCAATATCCTAACATGATCTCCTCCGGCGCAACGTCAATTCCTCCTGCCTTAATTGTCTAATCCTGATCGAGTAGACCTGCATCACTCAAAATGCAGTTAAACATAAACATAATTATCAATTGGTTTCATCATCAAAATACGAGATTCAACACATACTGATGTTTGTACTATGCAAACTAGAACTCTTTGATGTGCTCTTTATTTTATTACTTTTATTTATGATTATTCTAGAAAAAATTGGGCTTTTGCTTCGAAATCTAAAGATTAGTTACTTTATTTTTTCAAAGGGTTTCATGTCAGTGTTGAAAGAGAAATTGGAAAAAAGCAAAAGTGTATTTGAGCAGATAATAGTGGCGAGTACAAGGGTCCTTTTGAGAATTATTACAGGTTTCATTATTTTAGGCTTAAGAAAATAGTTCCTAAAACTCCTCAATAGAACGGTGTGACAGAAAGGATGAATAGAACCATTAAATAAAGGATTAGGTGTATGCTTTCCCACGCTAAATTACCGAAGTCATTTTGGGGGGAGGTTATGAAAACTACAGTTGACCTCATAAATCTTTCTCCATAAGTTCCTCTGAAAGGTGATGTTCCAAAGAGAGTATGGAAAGGAAAATATATATCTTATAATGAATTGAGAGTCTTTGGGTGTAAATCATTTGTTTATATTCCTAAAGATGGGAGGTCCAAGCTTGATAATAAGGCTAAAACATGTATCTTCTTAGGATATGGTAATAAAGAGTTTGGGTACAAATTATGGGATCCAGTGAACAAGAAGATTATTAGAAATAGAGATGTATTTCTTGAAGACCAATTGTTTAATGATGGTGATAATGTTAAGAAGCCAAAAACCTCTGTTTATATTCCTTGGAGTTTGGGTCCAGTTCCTTCACCTGTAGTTCATGATGATCATGGGGGAGATGAACAAAAAGATTATGGTGAGAATGCCAATAATGACACTCCTACAGTCGATGATGTTGAACCAACTAAACAAGCACCTTCACCACCAGTTGTGATTCCATTGAGAAGATCCACTAGAGAGCGACAACCATCTACCAGATATCCTCCACATGAGTATGTTATGCTTACTGATGAGGGAGAGCCAAAAACGTACTAAGAAGCTATTCTATATGGGCATAAGAATGAGTGGGTTAAATCCATGCACAAAGAGATAAGATCCTTGCTTGAGAACCACACCTATGACTTGGTAAAGTTGCATAAAGAGAAGAGAGCTCTTAAAAATAAATGTGTTTACAAATTGAAGATTGAAAATAATAGCTCACAATAAATATATAAGACACAACTAGTTATGAAATGATTCAGTCAGAAGAAAGGTATTAACTTTGAAGAAATATTTTCTCCAGTTGTAAAAATATCCTCTATCCGAGTTGTTCTTGGTTTGGCTACCCTCTTGAATTTAGAAGTTGAGCAACTTGATGTGAAAATAACATTTCTTCATGGTGACTTAGAAAAAGAAATTTACATAGAGTGGCTAGAATGTTTCAAAGTTAAGGGAAAAGAAAATCTGGTGTGTAAGCTTAAGAAAAGCTTATATGGACTTAAACAGACACTTAGACAGTGGTACAAGAAGTTTGATTCATTTATGATGAGCCAAGGGTATAATAGACCATATTTGATCATTGTGTGTTTATGAAGAAATTTTTAGATGATGATTTCATTATTCTCTTGCTATATGTTGATGATATGCTGATTGTTGGTCATAATGCTGGTAAAATTGAAAAGCTTAAAAGAGAGCTAAGTAAGTCTTTTGCCATTAAAGACTTGGGATCGATGAAACAAATGAAGATTCTTTATGATAGGAAGAAAAGGAAGATTTGACTATCTCAAGAGACTTATATTGAAAAGGTTCTTGAAAAATTCAACATGAGTAAAGCTAAAGCAGTTTGTTCTCCACTTGCAAGTCATTTCAAGCTTAGTTTGAAACAATGTCCTACAAGTGAGAAAGAAAAAGAAAAAATGTCCAAAATGCTTTACTTATATGCAGTAGGCAGTTTGATGTATGCTATGGTTTATACTATACCAGATATAGCTCATGCAGTTAGAGTTGTCAACCGATTTCTCTCTAATCCTGGTAATGAACATTGGCCTATAGTGAAATGAATATTAAGATATCTAAGATATACTTTCAGGTTGCGTTTATATTTTGACAGTGATAAACCTATGTTAGAAGGGTACATAGATGCAGACATGGCAGGTGATACTGATTCTAGGAAGTCTACTTCGGGGTTCTTGATGATATTTGTAGGGGAAGCAATATCTTGGTAATCTAAGTTACAGAATTGTGTTGCTCTATCAACCACAAAAGCAGAATATATAGTAATTATTGAAGCTTGAAAGGAAACTTTGTGGATGAAAAAAGTTTCTACATGAATTAGGCTTGAAACAAGAAGGATATATTATTTACTGTAACAGTTAGAGTGTCATTCACCTCTCCAAGAATTCAACATATAATTCTAGATCCAAACATATTGATGTGAGATATTACTGGATTCGTGATGTGTTTGAGATGAAAGAATTACAATTGGAAAAGGTACATACCAATGAGAATGAATCAAATATGTTGACAAAGTTTTTGTCTAAAAAAAAATTTGAAGCATGTAGACAAAGAATGGGCTTAGTACAGCCCACCATATGAGCTGGAGGGAGAGAATTGTTGGGTCCAACCCTATGTGAGATTGGACAATTGGATCTTTTGAGCCCAAATTAATAATTAAAAAGAAAAAAAGAAAAATAAGAAAGGCATGCGATTGAGGGCAACAGAGAGAAGCGTACGTGTGCAGTAAAAGCGGCGACGTACAGTGAGAGGAAAGAACATAGAGAGAAAAAGGAGAGAGAGAAAAATAAGTTTTTGAGTTTTATATTTTAACGATTATTGATTAAACGTTTTCAATTTTGACCCAAATTTTATCCGGAGAATTCTTATAGTAAGCTCTATAATCCTAATGGTGTTGATCTACAGTTTACCCTTTCTGAGGTACTTTCCTGCTACCCATTCTGTGAGACCTACAATTCTATTTTTATGAAATCTATTTTTGGTGGTGATGATAAGTTAATGTTGAGTCAAGATCTACGTTATTGATGTTATTATGATCCTATAATTATTTTAGAGAAGATTTATTGTAAACATGTTATCATTATTATTATAATGGAAGTTTGAGGTGGATTACGGTCCCGTGATTTTTCTCGCATTAAGTTTTTCACGTTAAAAATTTGGTCTAATTGATTTATTGCTCTACTGTTTATGCTATTCTGATTAATACGTGTTTTTTTATGACAATTTGATATTTTGATGAGGAACTATTTTTATACACAAAGGAAAAAGAATTATTCCGTTTTAACATGTTTTTCCCAACACTAGTTAATCCAAAAACCTACAATAATCTCCTCAGGAACGCTGCTCATTCTTGAAATAATAGAATTGCTGCATATCCCTACCAGTAGTTTCTTCCTACAAGTCACCTGAGATATAAACTTGGTCGTATTATGGCAATCGGTGCAGGACATGGACTCTTTCATTATTACATTGCGGTTCCTGGTGTCGCATTCTTGAGCCTGAACGCAATAGCCAGTTTCTCGCTTTGAGTATTGAGGAGATGCTCTTGAACGTCCTCTTCCACTTCAAATAAAGAATCAGTATCAGGCACACAGCCAACATCTTTGACCTCATCTATTAGCCTAGCCATGTCTGATATATATCTTCTCCGCTTGTGGATGATTAGTACTTCCATAGCAGAAGGTATCTGATGTATATCTTCTCTGCTTGTGGATGATTAGTACTTCCATAGCAGAAGGTATCTGATGTATATCTTCTCTGCTTGTGGATGATTAATACTTCCCAGAGTAGAAGGTAGGTATCTCAATCTTCGAATTGATAGAACTGCAACCAGGAGTCTACTGCAGCCCTTCCTTCACCATCATAGTTCTCACCCTTGCTACTTCCTGCCACATTGAAGTTATTGCATAAATGTTAGTCAATAGTAATCTGGTACAAGCGCCCAACATGGCGTGTGTCCATCCTTCGCAATCTTATCACCATCTCCAGAGCCCTCTCCGTCACCTCATGCTGTACATACCCGAAAACCTTGTATTCCACGGCATCAAGTCCTTCTCAGGCATTCTAACAAACATGTTCCTCGATCCAGAGACATTTCGCGTACACGTTGACGACGACGGTCATGGCAAACACCATGGATGCGAAACCATCGGTGATCAACCTGCGAGTGAATCTTCCTGCGTCGCCAGAGAATCAAGCGGCAGCCGCAGGACTTCAAGAGGCAGGTGAAGTTGCCCGCGGCCAAGCGGCGGACGCCTCATGTCGCGGAACAGAGCGATGACGTGGCTGAGGGAGGACTGGTTAGCGTGATCCCTGCAAAAAGGAGTGTCAGAGCTCTTCGGTCTAACACGGAGGCTGCCAAAGCTGGAGGATAGAACGACGAGAGCTCGGTTTGGTAGGCATGCTCGCGGTGGAGAAGGCACTTGACGGCTCAGGGAAGGAATCGGGGATAGGAGGGTGGGAGAGGAGGTGAGGCGAGGAAGGGAGAGGGTTGGGAAGCGAAGCTCGGTGTTTGCTCTGCTTGGAATTGCGGTGAATAAGGTCGTTAACTACCAAGCCCTTAACAGGCTGGGCCAAAAAGACCCCTTTTTGGGCCACACTGTTAACTTTTGGGCTCAGCCTTTTTTAATATTTACATACATAAATTCTTTAATTTAAATGAACTATTATTAACCCCAGTCCAAATGATTAACGTCAAATTTTAATAGCAGTAGCATATGTCAAAAAAGAAGAAGAAGAAGCAGAAAGACATTTAGAAAGATGTATGCAAATGACTAACCTCAAATCTTTGAGATAGATTTTAATAGCAGTAGCATATGCCCAAAAAACAAAAGATTAGAAAGATGTATGTATATACGTATCTTATATTACAATTTATAATGACAAATGTGCTATTCCAAACTGTGCAAGTAAAATATATCTATCTAATTCATAAAAAAATATTGTATTCTTTGACAGTCATATCTCCTTTCTGTGTGCATGAGATGGATAGAGAAAAAGATAGACTCTTAGTGGCAGCGAAGCGACGCCGCCGCGGCGGCGATAGAGGAGGAGCAGGAGCAGGAGGTGCCTGCCAACTTATGCCTGCACCGGGCAGCTTCCAATCATAAAGCAATGATGCCCGAGCTCTTACTCCACCGCACGAAGGGCTGCCCTGTGCCTCTCCTTCCTCATACGTCCCTTTCCATGCTTTCTTCCTCTTACTTTTCGTTTCCGATCCGATTTCTTCCTTTGTCTCTTAGTGGAAGTACCAAAGGATGCAAGTAGGGATACTCTTTCTCTGTTCTCCCTACTGATCATATCTTCTGAAGACATGTATCCTATATTTATTACTGCTTTCAATGTAAACTTCAGATTCATTCAGACTTTGCCTCGACTGTCAACTTTGATTGTGTGTGTGTTTTCTGGGTTTGCAAGAGACAATAGAAATCATTAATGCGGTTAGTTTGCTGCATTGAAGGCTCACAGAACTGCACGTTAATGCTTATTTCTGGTCAACTCAGTTGGTCCCTAAGCTTCTTCAGGACTAAAATCTGTTTTTTCTTCGAGAAATCCAATTTTAATCACAACTTACAAACAAGAAGAAGGCTAGCTTTTTACTTGATCTCATGTCGACAATTCAAAGTTAGTCGGCTGAACTGGGTTGGGTCCTAATTGCAAAGAAGAAAAAGGAAAAAAAGTGACTTGTTATCACTAAGTTTCCTCTTCTTTGATCTCTCAATGTCAGCAACCGAAGCCACGATCTGCGTTCCCAAAACCATGCATGAAGATACTTGAGCAACGAGCCTTTGACCTCTGACCACAAAAGGAACACCACTCGGGGACAAGGAGATCACCTGCAACATGATCAGGCTACTATCTCCAGTGTTGACCATAGAGCCTCTCTAGGTTGATTTGGGCCCACCACCACAGCAGAGACAGAGAGAGATATAAGAGGGAAGAGAGAGAGAGAGATGAGTAAAAAGGTAACACAGTAAATGAGCACAGTAGTGAATGAGAGTCGTAGGAAGGTGGCAGCGACAAGGCATCGAGGAGGCGTCACCTCACTGGTGTCATTTGGCAGCAGACAGGCTCTGACCAAGAGAGGACCATACGCTGCCCTCACCTCTGTGTCTCTGTTGCCAGCGAAGAAAGAGGGCGAGGAAGAAGGAATTGAATAGAAGAAAAAGAACTTTGGAATTCCATGAAAAAAACTGCAGATATCATCATGCGGTAATCATTCTATTATAATTTGACCTCTGCAGGTTACAGGTCTGAGAGAAAAAGAAAAAGGTTTCACTTTGCTTTTAGGTCAGTGTCACTGTCAGGAAAAGGGTCAAAAGAAAAAAAAAATAATAATAATAATAAAGACAGTAGAGAGTCTTTAAAGCTACAAATGTTGATGTACCATAAACCTCTGAAACCAAGTCTTTTATCATCAAGCTGGCCTAAAAGATGAGAAGAGGCAGCTTTGTTTACTTGTTATCCAAGTAATTTTTCAGCTTCGATGCTGTTGGTTGCGCTTCCTGCCCATATCACTGTGAGTTGCTAAGCACACAATGGACTTGCACCGAGATATGTGGTGATGAAACCAGTTGTGTGCATGCAGTTTGTCCGTCATCGACAGGCATATGTGAATGCTTTAGGTTTTGCCATTTGCTTGAGAATTTTCTAATGACTTTGAAACTCAGCGAACGAAGAAGACTAAGCTCTCTTGGCTCTAACCCACTCTCTTTGATGCTAACCTGATGACAGTGAGGTACTTATTTGACCATGTAGCCTACAGTAGCAGTTATAGTTCCAGATAGGTCAAGGTGTTGAACAAGTGTTAAAGAAAGGAAGAGTTGTCTGCATGTACCTGTGTTGACTTTGTTAAATATTTCACCGCCAAAATCTATAAGTCAGTATAAAGTAGTATGTATTGGAATAGTAAGGATAATTGTTACGTGAATAAGATTGTTGACTTAGCAATCCATGTCAACGTAGTGAAAGTGGAGAAATATACAAGCAAAGGGCATGGTAAAGTGATAAAAAAAAAAAAGCCGAAATAATTGCTGGAAGCCTATGATATGAAAGACAAGGCTGCATGGGAGAGCAGAACCACATGAACAAAAGCCAAATCTAACTTTGCTGCTTCTCTCTCTCTCTCTCTATACATGTGATGCAAATTCTTACGGACTGAGACCATCCATAGGGTTTAAGATTTCATGTCTTTCCTGCGCAGAGCCAGAGGGCGTATAAATAATATGTGCAATGTGGTCAAAAAAGTCTCTTCGACATGCATAAAACAATCAAGTTCATTTATGTGTATATATGATTTCATCATGGAGGAATGTGAAACTATATATGATTTCAACTATAAAACGTGGGACTTTTGACAAGGATAAATATGATAACCACACTGGTGTCTTTCGTAATTGAAAGTAAAGCATCATATTATTAACTTCATATTGAAGAAATCTGCAATGTGCAATCATCAACAAAACACATTCTCATCCTAAGAATTTAGTGAGGGACAATAAAGCAATGAAGCACTCTGTCAATCATATGTTAGATGCTCGGTTACATGGCTGCATGCATGCCCTTTTTTACTTTTCTTGGGAGAATACAAAGAGAAGCACGTGCACATGCACAGGAATGAAGCAACTGTGGTCTTTCTCCCTTTATGAAAGCAAAAGATGTCCTCAGCCACTCCATCATGCATCCTTGAGCCATAAAACTCCATATCTAATCTGATCTCACATAGATAGACATAGGCATACACTCCCTCTTCCCTTTTGCTTGTTACTTGCCTCAATTGTCTCCTTGTCTCTTCCACCTTTTTTTTTTTCTTTTCTCCTTTCTTTTGAACTCTTTATTTTGCAATGGATTCTTGATGTCCTCAAAGTCAGTATGGCCTACCCAACGTGAACTCAAGATTGGGTTTGCTTGAGTTCAGTGTCTCCGACAGGCATGATGAGTTCAAATCTAAATACATTTCGAAACTTTTCGTTTGCAGGTCCTTCTGAAGAAAGAAATCAAAAGAGCTTGGCATCAGTTCACTCCATGACATCATCTTTTCATTGTATCCATCAGCATCTTTTTTAGCACCATAAGAAGCTTGAATGTTCTTAAATATTCATTTACTCCAAATAGTTCGAGTAGCAACTTCGAGTGAAATGCTAAGTTGATACCTTAAGCGATTGCATACTTTCTGTGGGGGATTCACTGGAACAGCCTTCCTTGCTGCAAAATGCCACCATTATAAAGAAGAAATCAGTAAAAAAAACAAAAAACAAAAAACAAAAATGTAGGCATTAAGGGTATGACTTCAATTAGATACAGAAAGATGCTGCCAGGAAGCTTCAAATGCATGACTTTTTCATCAAAATATTTGCATGAGAAGGAGGATCATTTGCAGGACTTTGAAATCTAAGAAGAAAAACCCTACAGTATGATTTGTACTTTTGGAACAGTTATTTCAGATGAACCTGTATCTTGGAATATAATGGGGTTGGTCACTTTAGGGTCCTCAACAATAATAAAAAAGGGATCATAACATCATCATGAAAGTTCAAGTGTTCACCATGATCCTGGACGAATGGAACAAAGCCATATGCTGCCTTTTCTCCCAGCAATTTGTGTAAAAGAAGAATAGTGGAAATTTAAAGGAGTGAAAGGGATGCTTTCATAAGGCTAAAGAGTCCACGAGACTTGATGGTGGAAGGAGGAAAATGACACATACTCTGTTAGCCATATCATTGTTTACCTGACTTCACCAAGAACCAATTACCTAATGAACTTTTTTTGTTTACATTCTCAGCTTTGATCTGGTTAATAATATCTCTCGTTAGCTAATAAAACACAAATAACAACAGGTTATAGCTAATAGGAGACATTCGAACCTCTAATATCCTGATCACATCTTATTCTTGGTTGATGCCAAGTTAAACCGTGGAAAGCTATTACCCCCCTTATGAGTCGCACAAACTTTTGTATGGCTTGTCAGCTTTAAGCAGCACGTCATTTATAAAGACCTTTCAGATTTCAAACTTTTATCTAATCAGCTTCCACAATTATCATGACATGCTATTATTTCAAGTAGAGGAATGTAAGGAAATTGGATCAAGTGCAATTAAGTTTGAAAATGTCAGATGCATGCAAGTCTATTACACGTGCCAAACACTGGATAAAACGTTATCCTACTTCAAAAATACTGCGAGTTGTCATTTCATCCTATTATTGTTCAGTGAATATTTATTTCAGGCTACAATATATTATGCAGCAAAGGAAAAAAAAAATTAGATAACTTGAAACCTGAAGTTATATGTCACCCATTATATGATAATGACTAATTAAAAGTCAGTATTTTGTACTTAAATCTGGTGAAGATCAATGGTGAAACAAATGGCTATAAATCATATCATGTACCGAAATTAATACACTCAAAAGTCTCCTCTTTGGTTCATGTGTCATTATTACCAATGCATAAACTGTCCTTCAAGCACAAAACACTGAGAGCGAAATGAATTAGTATAACTATCTATGTGAAAAGAAATACTGTTTAACAAATATAAGTATGCAAGACATTGATCAGATTAACTTTTCAGAACCTCAAAGAATTGCTCCATGGACGGATATGATCTGCGTCAGGATGTGTGGCTGGCCACTGATGTTGCATGGATGATCCCAATCTATGTGGAATGTTTGTATTATCTAACAAATTATCATCATACATCTCTCCGTTCGACCCGTTCTCACATCCTTCAGATTGGCCTATAACAAAATGTAATAATAAGCCTAAGAACAGTACTGTGTTCTACACCAAAATATAGTGGCGTTGTATGATGCAGTGAGAGAGACAAGATATCTGTCACCTGAAGAAATTGTTGGTCTGTCTGTGTTCTTCACAGTCCGATACATCTGCAGTCATCGTATGATCATTAGCTAACATTTAAATCATTATTAAGTTGAGAAAGAAAAAGCCAACTCAAGCTTCCT
The DNA here is from genome assembly GCF_036884655.1 of Musa acuminata AAA Group. Classification (NCBI taxonomy): domain Eukaryota; kingdom Viridiplantae; phylum Streptophyta; class Magnoliopsida; order Zingiberales; family Musaceae; genus Musa; species Musa acuminata. Next base: position 32,928,003 of record NC_088346.1, on the reverse strand, counting down.
GTCCCTCTAGTCCTCGAGCCATTGATCTAAATAATTATGCATTTAAAGACAGATGCAATATAATTAAGCGGTTAGGTATGTTGGATTTTTGAGAACAAACATCTCGGAGCTAATGTTCATTATACTCCATCTTTGTCACTGCTAAAGCTCGAGTACTTTTTATTTTGTCATGTGTTGATCTCATCCTTTCTTTCTCTGTAGTAGCATGTTTTCTGCTTCATATGCAAAAGTTGCCACAGTGCTATCCCGCCACAGAGAGAGAGAGAGAGAGAGAGAGAGAGAGAGAGAGAGAGAGATGTGAGGATGAGATTCCACATTACTAAAGCTAGAAATGAAACAAAAAAATAACACTCAGATAAGAACCAAAAAGATTAGCCAAAAAAATGAAAAATATTAAAGAAAAAAAAAATGCTGAGACATCCTGAAATCTCAGGAAAAGTACGAGATGAATAAAAATTTCTGGGAAGAGCAGATTCAGAAGCCTACTTTAGCCGACAGATGCTACCAAGTTAGAATTTTTACTCACCTGCAAGTGAGATTTCACATGAGCTAAGGTGAGATCTTTTACATCCATGAGCTCCAGAACAGACTTGGGTGTGGCTCCTAAACTCCAAGAATAGAACACAGACATAGCAGAAAGGTAAAGATCTGTTCGTCCCTCTGAATTGTTTCCATATCCCAAACGAACAAATAATTTACACAACAAAATGAGAAGCAAAACATACTCTCATGACCTCCCAACAACTCCACAGCATGGACAAAGCGAGCATGAAGCGTTGTAGTCCAGCGCATTCTCGGTGATCTCATGACCCTTTTGGCTGGGAATCTCGAGGGCGAATATCTCGATCTCGACATGCCTGGTGTTGTGGCAAAGGGAGTGAAACTAGAGGTGGAAGAGGAGTCATACATGTGCTGCGGTTGATGTGGGGGGACTAAAGGAAAGGAAGAAGGTGGGTTTTGGTAGATTGGGATCCCCCTTATGGGCTTCAACAAGCTAAGTTCTGAGTGGTACCCTTCCTGTGGCAGTGGGTGGTGGTGGTGGAAGTGGAAGTGGTGGTGATGGTGGTGAGGGTATAAGGAACGGAGGAGCAGGCTATCCCTTGTGTTGCTGGAGACTGTAGCACTCGGGCTTCCCAAGGAGAGCTCGAAAGTGATATCGTCGGCCTTCGCTGTGCAAGGGATGGTGCTGCTCTTGTTGTTGCTATTGTTGGTGGAGTCCAGTGATCTCCTCCAAAACCCTAATTCCATATTCTCATCATGACTTCTCCAACCTGATGCTGGTGTGGTTTTTGATGGGCTGATCTGAAGAGATAAATCTGGCTGCGCTGGAAAAAGTTCCATTCCTGCTCCTTCTCCTCCCTCCTTCAGCTGGAGCTCCTCTCTTACTGTTGTGGAGATTGTTGTGGGAGAGAGAGATGTACCTGTGGGAGTATCTCTGGAATAAGAGGTCTGTTCATTTGGGTATGATGTAGAGGAATTTGTCTGGAACGATGGTGTTATAGTGAACACTTGTGTGCAGTGATATCATAGTAGGTAAAAGAGACGGAGGTAATAAAAAAAAGTAGATGATATGGAGCTAGAAAGGTTGGTTGGTTCTTGGTTTGTTCAGGTTACTATGTCCAAGAAAATGACACTTCAGTGGGTGAGTGATATGGATATTGGGATTTGGTTGACTTCCACCTTTTACTTTTTGTTGAATTTTCTATCAGTAAAGTGAAACTTTTTCGTACACAAGGATTTTACTTGTTGGCATGTTTCAACCAAGCACAGCACACTAGTGGCGAACAACACAAGTGAAGACATGTTATGTTGTTGACACTGCTCCTTATTGGGTTATCTTCTCCATTGAACTTTTGCTGTTTGACCTCCCAAACTGCAGCACCGATTGCAGCGGTTTGCAGATTCTCAAATTTATTTTTCACAACCATGTACGTATGTATACGTTGGTAAGGAAATTGGAATTGGAGACACCCATTGTCACACGTCCAACATCAGATCCGAAAGTTAAGAATTTGGTCATATCGGGAAAAACAACCATTGGCTTCTTAGATTTGTTATCAAAAGTGCCATAGATTAAAATCCTCCGTAACTTTCATTGAATAATGCAGTAAAATGATTGTGAAGGCGAAGAAAAGAAAAGAAGAGATTTTGAATATGATAGTAGAAAAAAAATTCACTGATATCTGTTGGTGGCATTCATAGTTCAGACAACTTGTCTTGTAAATTCAGACAACTTGTCGTAGCTTTTATGGCTGGAGTTTGCCTATTAGAATCTTTTCATATGGAGTACAATAATGTACTGCTTAAGATATAAATTCATTGAAATACCTGACGAAATGTTGAAGCGTCTCTTTGGTTTCCTTCCCCCCCCCCCCACATTAGCTCCCATTACATACATACCTTCTACTTGATGTGTGTGACGCAAGACAAAAGATGCAAGGAGAAGACTTGTGTACGTAAGTAAGCTCATTCTAATGTCACACATGGACTGTGTATCTTTTCTGATAAATAATAAGTGAATTAAACTCAAAAGACATATACTAAAGAAGGATGATGTAATGTTGACTAATATTAAAAAAATAGTAAGAGAGTGTCGCTTCCAGAAGAAGGACCTAAAGCTTTTGAATACTCGAAGTAGCCTCACTTTGCTCCCTGGCTTCAGTGCCTATTTGGTCTTCACGAGCTTTGCGCCATGGAATCATGTGGGTCTATTTCTTCAATAGCCTAAGCTAGGAAGGCCAAAATGTAACCCCAACCTTCATTCTCAATTCCTACAGTATCTGCACTAAAACTATACAAAACTCCTCTCTCTCTCTCTCTCTCTTCTAGAGTCTTCTTACTTGACAACAAAGTTTTCCTTCACTTGACATTTTAATAGAGAACACTGTGGTAACATATGTCTCCTTTTATATAAATGAAATTCTCCCTTTCCTAGATTCCAACAAGTATCCATGTAAATATAGGATCCCAATGGTACAAAGACACCACAACCACAGCCTTAGAAAATGCATCCATATAGGCTTCCATAGAATCAATGACACGACATTGGAAGCTTATTTCTCTGTGATGGGACTACTCGAATTGCTTGGAATTAATTGAGGCCCGAAGGCCACAAACAAAAGATCGAGAAACGAGATCTTGTCATCGAGTACTTGAAGACAATGGCTCTACATTCACGCCATGGATAAGAGATCGTAAAAAAGTGAGCAATCAATGTCAACTAATCTTCATGGGGTCTCCGAGGATAATGATTAAGTTAATAGATATTTTAGAGGTTTAAGAAGGAAGGCAACATTTGACCATCACTTAATGTGCTACGTTTTCCTACGTCATGTCTTTGGTAAAACCCAAGAAGGAATCTCCATCCAAGTTATTGGTAAGTTGAACTTGAAATATTACTTACAGTTTGCTTTCACGTTTGACTCTGGATGGATCTCCTCACGTGCTTGTGTGTGTGTGTGTTTTTAAATTGTATCATGGATTTATGATTTAATGCAACCATTAAAATAGAATTTTCATCCCAATAATGAGAGAAGTGGTTAGATCTAGCTAGGTCATGAAATTTTTAGTTTTGGAGAAATACAGCAGACATTTTTTCTATCTGTTATTTTCATATGTTTCAATTTTCTCTTTGCGTTGATTGCCCTATTCAAGTGTTGTTTCCTTGTAAACATCACTTAGGAGATCATGAAATTTTTAGTTTTGGAGAAATACAGCACGCATTTTTTCTATCTGATATTTTCGTATGTTTCAATTATGGCTTAAGCAGGTGAAGAGTATTGAGTTTTGAACATGCTTTAAATCATAGTTATTAAAACCGGATTGAAAAATAATAATAATCAGGAATTCAATCCTTTATTAGACTATTTTTTATTAATATTAATTGTGACACCTTTAAATATAGAGATTCATTTTTTAGGGTTATTTTTACATTATAATTTGTTATTGCCATTTTTATTTTTTTCCATTTTTTGTCATATGTTTATTTCTTGAAATACTTTTTTTTTTTTTTTACAATAATTCTCCTTTGTTTTCTTTCACAACCATTTTTAGTTCTTTTATCATAATATATCATGTTCCGATCTTTTTTTTTTTTATCAGTCAACTCATTGTAGTTTAATTTTTCTAGTAATCAAATTTTTTGAATTTATTCTATATCAAAGAGACATTTCACAAATATTTTTTATTATAAAAATATCTGTAATCTCTCTTGTTTATGATATAAGTATAATTACTTCTTAAAATTATTTTATATCCAGCTTGCAGTCCGACTAATTGATGCACCAATCCAACAATTAAATTAGACTTGAGGCTTGACTGAGCATCCAAAGTAGACTAAGTCAGATAGCTATGCTGAAGAAATAAATGCAAAAAATTTAGCAAAGGAATTTTAGTGTAAGTGACAAGTATTTCTGTGGCTAAAGGTTGATCAAGTTGTAGAGATTAGCGATAAATAGCTTATCTGAAAACAATTCCCTTTCTCAATCTTCCTATAATACAGCATGACAAGGTAGCCAAGGTAATGCATTAATGCTACAATTTAATATTGTCAAAAATAAAAGGTTAGATAGAGTCACTAATCATAATAATCTTTTTTAATATAAATTAAATATATAATTTAATATAAAATATATTATAAATGATTTAATAGTGTAGGTCAATCAGATCAATAATAAAATACTAAGTAAATTATGAGACAAGATTTACTTGGAAAAGCTCTTCAACGTAAAGGAAAAAAATTACGAGTAAACCAATCAAATTTTCACTATAGAATAACGAGATTACAAAGTTCACTTTCTCTATATTAACTTAAGGATATCAAATATTATGTGAAAAATAAACAATCATATGAGTTTTAAGAAATTAAGTAGAAAAAAAATCTTAGAAATCTATACTGATCAATTTAGAGATCATCATGTCTAGATCAATATATCAGAAAATCATAATAATGAAACTAATTTCACTTACCAATCAATAAATCTTTCTTTCTCCCTAGATGAAAGCATCTTTTTTTTTCCTCTATCCCATATAAAGGATAGGGTTAGAGTTTTTAATTAACCTCATAGGCCCCACAACTTAAGTCTTGGGTGAGACCACCCAACAAATCTCTCTCTTATGGCCAAGTGGAGAGTTCTTTCATGTTTGTTATCTTTCTACAAGTAATAAGTTCTTTTCGAAGGGAATGATTTAGTCATCATATTTGATTTGTTCTTATCAATATGGATTTTTTCAATAATGCAATTATTTCATCTTTAATATATCTCAAATTTAGTGATACTTGATATCAATATACTTAGATTTGGAATGAAAAATTAGATTTTCATTGAGATTATTAGCACTTTAATTGTTATAATATAAAATAAACTTTTTTTTCCTTGAATCTCAAAATTTCAAGGCACTTTTTCATCCATAAGAATTCTTTACAAGTTTCTATTGTAATTATATACTCAGTTTCATTGGAAGACAAAGTAATACATTTTCTTTTATATTTTTGACTTCTAAGACATTGCTCCATTGAAAATGATATCAAATAACCATAGATAAACTTTTCTAGAATCAAGTAACATAGGTTTTTTTTAATGCTAAAACATAAACATAATCTAGAAGTACATCTAAAATACCTAAAAATTCACTTAACCATTGCTTTTCAAGATTGAAGAAAAATCAATTAACTATACCAATTGCATGACTAATATATGGGTTTTATGCATATCATGACATACATTAAACTATTACTGAGGCATAAGATACTCTATTCATATATTCTTTATCATTTTTACTTGTAAGATATCATTTAGAACTCAACTTGATAGGGAGGATTTTTCTTATTCATACATCAAATGCCTACCTCTTCATGGAAGAATAATCAAGTAATATTTTGTTTCTATTTTTATATTTTATAAAAAAAAACTTAAAAGTAAGATGAACGCAAGCACAAAGTACAACTATTTACTTTAGAGTGAACCAAAAGAATAATATTGAGAGGTCAACCCTCCCTCCAAAAGCAAAAAAAATGGATGATCTGAATAAAAGTGACAAACCAATTTGTAACAATATTTTCTTCACGAAATATATGAAAAACTTCACATTCAAAAAATTGATGCATTTGAGTATGAATTGACCAACCAAATTACATGAATGTTCATACTATTTTATGTTTAAACTCTCTTCAAGTAGATCAGGTCTCAAGCTACACAATTAGAGAAGTAGATCCCTCTACTGCGTATCTCACTTTATTATTATTATTATTATTATTATTATTATTATTATTATTATTATTATTATTATTATTATTTTTAATTCCAAAATCAATTTATTCTTTTCATAAAACTCATGTGGTCCATAGAAGAGAGTGATACAGCCTAAAATGCACTTGCGGATATGGTGCAAATGTACATATAATCGATGTGACTCCTTTATTGTAGCACAATGGTACCTTCCGATTAAGTCAATTATGATCTGTGTGACATCAATAATTTTTACTTGAGAACATTTTACAGTTGGACAAGCACAAATTTACAGCAACAGCATTCTCACTGAAAAGTTGGAGAAAGTTCGTGTAGATGTTCACTTGAAAGTAGTCTATATTAGATAGTTAACCATTTGACATTTATGCATTCATATATATATATATATATATATATATAGAGTAAATATAATTTTATATTCCTACCAAATCATAACTGTTATCATTGGGTACCTTTTCATAATAAAAACATAAGTGAATAAACTATTTTAATCAAAGCTTATCATTAATTAATCTTGAGTCAATATAAATATAGTTAAAAATCCACATGTAAATTCATAAATAATCATAACTATGGACATGTTGGGTTCTCAAGAATGCCTAAAACCATATTTAACCTTCAAACACATTTATCATTATATCAGGTCCAAAAGAAACTAACTTTTAAATTTATGATCAATATATAATATAGGGTCCAAATCATAATCAAACTGACTAAATAATACAAAGCTATTAAAAAAAACATATCAACATGTCCTTCTAGTGAATTAATCTTTGCCTATCATTTCAATATGATGAATAATGTAACATTTGAAACTACAATAATAAATGTTCTTTTCATTTTTAAATGAATACAATATTAAAAGACATATTTCAAAAATTATAATAAAACTCATATGATACTTCCAAATCACAAAACTTAATAGTTACTACAAACATAAACATATTATTAGTTTTGAAATCTAAATAGATAGAGTCATTGGATGCCTTGATCATAAACTATTAGAACTGATATAGCGATCAAGACACTTCTTCTTCTTCTCCTAAATCATTCAAATAATATAAATAAATGCAATGAAGAATCATAATCCTTTCTTTCTTACCTCAATATTAATCATTTTTTTTAAGACCATATCACATTCAATAATTTAAGATTAATTGATCTATAGTCCTATCTACTTTCTGATTGGTGGGGAATGATAGAAATATAAAAAACAAAAGTACATGCATGTAATATTTTAAATTTTAAATGAACCCTTTTGATATAAAAATGAGATCCTTAAGATCACATACCTTTATTTTTCAATTTTTCTTTTTTACTCTTTTTTCTTCTCTGTCAAATTTACTCTTTTTTATATAAAAACTGTTGGTTCCACAATCAACAGTTTCGGCTTCACTAAATTTAGAATCAAAACTGAACCACTTTTAATTCCAGTTCTTGTTTGACTAACTGATTTCAATTAGACTTTAATCAAGATTTGAACCCAAGTTAGTTAATAGGCTTAAAATACATAGATATAAGATTCTTTTGATGAAGAAATCATTAGGAAGATCATAATCCATACCTACTCTTTGATACGATCTTGATTTCCTATTGAGTATTGGTCCCGGAGACAATCTCTTCTCATGCACCGAAAATAGATGCTCTTTTGAAAAATAAATAGAGATTACACATTGAATACTCTCTCTAATACCCTAAATTTTTAAATACGCCCCTATGTTGTAATCTTACTTACATACAAGTCGTCATGGGTATTACATTCTTCTCCCCTAAAAAAAAAAAGTTTAATCCTCTAAACTTGACGTACCTAAATAATAAAATAATTAAGGATAGTTGGTCTTCCTACACTCTTAAGCTTCCAAGTCACTTCTATTTTGCTATGATTACTCTATTGAACTTTGTCTTAAAATGCAAATAGGTTTCTCTTAGTATGACAACTTTTTTCAACTAAATTAGTTCAAGCTCCATTATACGATCTGGATTATGGATATATTTGCTCAATATTAACACCTGAAATACATCATGAATTCCAAGCAGTGCAAGTGGTAAGACTAATTTAAAAGTTACTTGTCCAATCCTTTCTAAAATATCAAATGGTCCTATACACATAATCCAAACACTACCTTTTAAGTGTTTCTTTGAATTCCAAATCACATCATTATTATCAACATAACTCTTTTATTTGCTTTATGCTACAAGAAGGTGTTCTCTGGTCACTTTGATCTTCTCAATGTTTTTTTCAATTATGTCAGGTCTCAAGTGCTTCCTATTACTAATGTCATTCCAACATGATGTAGGAGATTTACAATTTTTTTCCTTATTATACTTCAAATGGGGCCATCTTAATAATTGCCTGATAGCTATTATAATAAGCAAACTCCATCAATGATTTTTTCATCCTAAATTCCACTCAAATCAATTACACAAACTCTAAGCATGTCCTCAAGGATTTGTACAACTCTTCTGATTGACCATCTATTTATAGAAAAAAAAACTGTATAAACTCAGATTAGTCTCTAAAGACTTATGAAGACTCTTTTAAAAGTGTGAAATAAATCTTAGGTCTCTATATGAAAAATTGATGATTAGTACACCATATAACCTAACAATTTCTTCAATATATAACTTGACAAACTTGGTAAGCTCATCCATAATTAGTCAAATAATATCATTTTATGAACAAGTCTTTCGTAATCATATCACAAAATCTATAGATATATCATGTCATTTCTATTGAGGTATAGACAAAAGTTGTAATTTTTCAGATGGCTTCCTATGCTTAAATTTTACTTGTTGGGCAAATAAGACATTGTGAAACAAATTTTATAATTTTCTTTTTCATATTAATCCACTACAAATTTTCTCTTACATCTCTATATTCCCACTTGGGCGCACTGTATAAGTTTCACTTATTTGGAACACAAATTCTATTATCAAACCTCAAAAAGTCATTTTTATAAATTTTAAATTCTGATAGAGATCCAGCCTAAATATCATCTCAAGTTTTCTTCAAGTATCATTCTCCTTACCTTATTTAGTTCTTTCGATCAAGGTTGGTTGAATGGTAAGATTAGCAACTTGAACCCTAGTTTATGCCAATGTACTCTGATGCTCAACTTTCTTAAGTTTTCTACAACACACATTTAAGTGGTGATCATAGCTGTAAGATTGCTTGTACCCTTTCTATTAAGTGCATCAACAATAACATTTATATAATAACTAGGGTGATAATTTGTAATTAAATCATAATTTTTTTAATAGTTCAAGACATCTTCTCATCTCAAATTCAGCTCTTGCCAAGTAAAAATATACCTCAAAATTTTATGGTCAATAAATCTCACATTTATCACTATACAAATAATATCTCCGTATTTTCAAAGCAAACACTACTCCTGTCAATTCAAGATCATGCGTGGGATACTTCTTCTCATGTTGCATAAGAATATATCCCTTAAAGCATCACTATATATAGTAAGAATAAGAGCATATATCAGTCATCTTTTTTACTTTTTGGAAACTTTCTTCATAATCATCATCTGATCATTGAATCTTAGTTCCTTTCAATGTCAAACTGAGTTAAAGGTGTAGTAATGTTGGAAAATCATTCAAACTTAGTTTCTTGGAAAATCCTTTCCAAGAATCTATGAACCTCAAATAGGTTTGTTTCATTCTACAACAACTTTTTTCGACGACTTTCTATAATGACCTAAGAATGCTTTATTCTCTAATCAGAATATATATTTTTTCAGCTTTACATATAACTTATTATCTATTAGAATTTATAAAATAATTCTCAAATATTCTTAATGCTCTGCTCTACTTCTTGTAGATACCAAAATATCATTAAGAAAGATCAAAATAAATTTATCTAAAAATGACTTAAACATCATATTCATTAGATTCATGAATGCTACAAGTGCTTATAATAAGAAATTTATAGTGTCCATATTATTAGGATTTTAATAGTAAAAAGGTAGGGGATGAATTAGTATAATAATATTTTTAATCAATTTTAAAACTTAATTGATAAATCGATATATTTTTAAAACTTATTGATTAAGTTAAAGTTGCAAAGAGAATGAAACTAAGTTACAAATAAAGAGCAAGTAAAAAGAGGCAGAACAATTTATTATGATTCAATCTTTCTGACGTATGTTCACTCTTGATTTCTCTTTCCTTGAGGTCATCAGCTTTCATTATCGATATTCTTTCTAATAAGCAAAGATCAACTACCTTTGTTATAACTTTCTCCTTTTCCAAACTGAGGAGATAACCTTCATAACCAAAATCTTCCGACTCCTACAACTTAGAATTATAACCAAAATCAAGGGGAGAAGGAGACTTAAACTATACTAAAAATAGATGCTTTATAAACTAAGCCTGAGTTTGGTATTTATAGGCACAAAAATGTGCCCTAAATGGAAGCTCGCCGGAAGAAGCGATTGATGCATCGGAGCAAGTTGCAGTAAATGTCTTAAGAAATATCGTAGTTAGCATGTAGATTAAGTTAGGAATGGGAGGTGATCCCATTAACTTAATCTCGGGGCAATTGGGCCCTTGATAGACCCAAATTGGGCTAAATGGATCAACCCATTCGGACCAAAATTCCTGCTAGGCGGTGGCACCGCCCAGGAGATGGTCTCCAAGGAAAGCTAGGCGGTGGCATTGCCTGGGCTTAGTCTCCAAGCGAGACTGGGTAATACAACCGCCCCAGTCAAGCGGTGGCACCGCCTAGGCTTAGTCTCCGAGCAAGACTAGGCAGTGCAACTGCCCCTGACAAGCGGTAGAACCGCTTGAGCTCGGTCTTCGACCTCTGCTAGGCGGTGCAACCGCCCCTATCAGGCAGTGGCACCACCTAGAGGCTCAATCTCCGAGCTCTGCCAAGTGGTGCAACTGCCCCTGACAGGAGGTGGCACTGCCTAGAGGCTCAGTCTCCGAGCTCTACTAGGCGGTGCAACCGCTAGACCCCGGAATTCCGGGAGATGACAGTTTTGAGCTTGGAATTCAAACTGGTTTAGGGCCTATAAATACCCCACACTTTCAGCAATGAAAGGGTAACCCAAAAAAGGCACTGAAAATCCAATCTTACTATGTAATTTTTAGAGCTCAAAAGTGTTGTAAAGGCTAGAAGTTTTCCTCTCTCTTTTCTTCCATGTTTTGATCTTTCAAGAGAGGAGAGAAAATTCTGTAAGGATTGTCTCCTAAGCTTGTCAAAAGAAGTGAAACTATTAAAGGGTGATTGGCCTTCGCCTATTGAAGGAAGGCCTCAAGTAGACGCTAGTGACCTCGTCGGAGGAGGAAGCCGAAAGTGGATGTAGGTCACATTTGACTGAAACACTCTATAATCTGGTTTGCATTTCCTTCTTGCTATTTATCTTAACTTCAAACTGCCTCCATATGTGCTTTACTTCCTCATTACTTTTGCTGCACTCCTTTACGAACTCGCTTTCAAGTTAAGTTTTCAAAAATGGTTTTACGTCGGAAACAATTTTATTGTACGAACACAGTTTTAATCGTCGAAGGTTTTCCGCTGCACTAATTCACTGCCCTCCTCTTAGTGCTCTTGATCATAACAATTGGTATCAGAGCCCAGTATTTCTCATTTCGGATTTACGCCCGAGAGAAATAGCTCTTCATGGCTTTCAAGAGGACTTATCGGTTGTTTGTCCACCGTTGTTTAACGGATTGGACTACACTTAAAACTTGAATTAGAGTTTTCTTGATTTCTATGAATTTGGATTTATGGAATATTATTGAAAATGATTTTTAACTTCCCTCTAAACCAATGAATGAATGGTCAGATTTGGAGAAGAAGTATTTTTCTTTAAACGCAAAGGCTATGAATGCCTTATTTTACGCTTTGGACAAAAATGAGTTCAATCGGATTTCTACGTGCGAAATGGCTTTTGATATTTGGCATACTCTTGAAATCACACACGAAGGCACTTCTAGAGTTAAAGATTCGAAAATCAACTTTTTAATGCATGATTTCGAGCTTTTTCGAATGAAGCCGAGCGAAACCATTGTTGACATGTACACTCGTTTTACGGATGTCGTCAATAGTTTAAAAGCTCTTGGCAAATGTTTCTCGAATTTTGAACTTGTTAGTAAAGTTTTACGATCACTTTCTAAAGCTTGGGAATCAAAAGTAACAGCAATACAAAAATAAAAGATTTAAATATTTTTTCACTTGAAGAACTTATCGGTTCATTGTTGACATATGAAATGGTGCACAATGCACATGATGAACATGATGAATAAAATCACCTTCCAAAGAACAGAAAGAATTTGGGACATAGAATATTTGAAGACCACTCGAGCATAAGCTCAAGTGATGGTGAACAAGAACTACTCACTAAGAAATTTAAAAAATTTAAGAAATAAAAAGAACAGAACTACTTGCTTTGAAAGCAAAAAGAAGAACATAAAGTGGGATGAATCGAGCTCCTCCAAGGACAAGGAGAAAATCAAGAAAGGTGAGATGGCAAACTACGCCTTAAAGACATTCAACGATGAGGTAATCAAAACCCCCTTAATTTATTTCAAAATTACATGATGCTTTTCATAATGCATTTTCTTTTTTAGTATAGAATTAATTTTCTTGAAAATTACATGTTAAAAAAAATAAAAATACAAAAATTATGATCATGCTAGTAGTTTTGAAAATAATCATGAAAAATACATATTTTATGATAAACAAACAAAATGATTTTGATTGAAAATATGAAATCATGCTATATGTGGTTAAGAAGTAATAATGTGTATCATGTTGATTTCCATTGTTATTTCTCGATTTTGATTAAATAAAATCATGTTTGATTTGAAGAAATGCATAATGATGTAATATTAAATATTTTGAAACCATGATTGACAATTTTATACATGAGATTTTAAGTTATACATGATGATAAGCATGTGTTATTTTCATGAGTGTATTTGAAAAACATATGGTAAAAATGTGCCCGAATGCATGAACTTGCTAAGATTATTTTTCGGACTTTCTTGATTCAATGATCAAATCACTTAATTGCCATGATAATTTTACACTATTACATGCCTTAATAACATGTTGGAAATTATGTGTTTTGGATACAAAAATTTCCATGATCATGAGCATGTTTTATCTTCATGATTGAATTTGAAAATCTATAGCAAAACCATGTCCGAATACATGAAAGTGTTAAATTTTATTTTCAAATTTTCTTAATTTATTTTTGAAAATCTATTGATCTTGATGGTTTTATGACGAAATTCATTTTTCGATCCTAAACGTTGATGCATTTTTTTTTTAACATAAATGAAAAGGCATGCTAACATGAAATCAATTACTTAAAATGAAATACTTAAAAAAGAGAAAATATATTATCAATGAAATCATGAATCTACTTATGTTATGAATTTTGTGAACCATAAAAATGATTTTGATGATTTGAATTTGAGATGAGTTCTATCAAAATCATGATCTTGATTTCTTGGAATAATATGAGATTTTCTTTGATGATCTTTTCGATTATTTAAAAGGAGATTTGTCGAAATGATTTATAGAATTTTGGATTCATGACTTGATCTCTCATTTGTTTATGAGATGGTTGAAATCTTTATACCTTTGAATTCTTCCCTTCTCTTTTCAATTTTTGAATTTATGTATGTTATATATTGAAGATTTGAAACCATGTTTTGATATCATGCATACCCAAGAAATGTTGATTTGACAAATTGAATGAGTTGAAAATGAATCATGATTTTTCCTTGTGAGTTCTTGGATTTATTACTTGATTCTCTTTTAAAACAAGATCTCTTCTTTGTACCCCTATGATTTTGATATTTTATTTAAAGAAGATATTTACTATATCAATAATGTCTTTTTGTATTAAAATGATTTTATCCTTCATGACATGATTTCTTTGTATTTATGGCTTGCATGGCTTGAAATGTTTTGGAATGATGCATACAACACTATGATTTTTCCCTTAGATAAAAATGCATGCAACACTTTGATTTTTTTTGAAATAATGTGAAAATCAATAATTATCATTTTATAATAGAATGATGATTTGGAATCATGCATGTAATGATGATTTATATTTTATGATTTGGTATGATGCATGCAATGATGAAATAATCATGAATTTGAAATGATGTATGCAATACTTATGATAATGATGTACATGATGTATTGCATATGATGTGTATCATGAATGCTTTAAATGATGAATGTTTGGTATCATGATCAACATGTTGATAAATGCTTAAAAATTTTAATGTTTGAGTATCATGTATGATATGCTCATAAATGATGATTGATCTATTTTTCGGTATCGTGAATGAAAAATAAGGTTTTTGAAATTGTGTATGTTTTAATTTGAATATGTAATGATGCACAAATAAGATTGATACTTACCTTTGTCATAATCTGAAAATTGATATAAGGGTCTTCCCTTCTTTTTGATAATGACAAAGGGGGAGCAAGAATTTCTAGCATGGACATCATGAAAAGAGGCAAACTAGCTAGCTTACACAATTCAAGATGAAAGCAAAAATTACACTTCTCAAAAGAGAAGATGCAAATGTAACACTTGCCAAATTGTTTGCTTACCTCATGTAAAACATTATCTCTTGCTAGTTTGGCATTTTGCTAGCTTGCACTTTGCAAAGAAAGCAAAAATGACACTTCTAAAAAGAGAAGAAAGAGCTTGTTATTTTGAACATCACAAGCTTGCCTATCTTAAGAAACAAAAATTGCAAAAGTGCTATCTTGCCTATCTCAGGAAGCAAAACTTGCAACTTGCACATTGAAATAGGAAGCAAGAATCATGAGCCTACACAAGAAAGCTATCTTGCATTTGCTTTATAAATTTTTGCTAGCTTGTATGTACTAAAACTTGCACATCTTTAATTGCTAGGTTGCATGATGATAAAATTTGATACTATGTTTATCATGCAATGATTTGAACTTTTTATCTCTAAACACATAAGAATAGGAACTTTTCCTTTTTGTTGATGACAAAGGGGGAGAAGTATGATGACATGACATGCTATGCATAAGTTTATGATGACATATTGCTTGGATTTTTGAATCCAAGAGTTTCTATTAATAAGCCATATTGATAGGCTGAGTTTGTTTAAACTCCAGGAGTTAAGGTTAACTCCGTCATCAAGTGGTTGTCATCATAAAAAAGGGGGAGATTGTTGAATCTCGTATTTTGATAATGAAACCACTTGATATATGTTTATGATTTAATCTGTATTTTAAGTGACGCAGGATGCTTCAATCAGGATGAGACAATTAAAGCATGAAAAATCATATTATGCCGGAGGAACATGTTAGAAGATTGGATGTCGAGCCGGTGGATCAGTCAACGTATCGACAGAAGGCTTCGGGCTGTGTACTCGGGCATCGGGCCAAGAAGAGTGGGTTTTGTGCCAAGGATATCGGAGTTGCGGAGTCAACTGGTCGATTGGGCAATAGGCCATAGGAGAGGACGATGCGCTGAATAATCTGACGAAGCATCGAGGGACCAATGACATGCCGAACAACTTGGTTAATTACTTAGGATTAATTGTTACGATCGAAGTTTTGTTTTAAGTGTGCAGGATTAACTATGATACAAATAAGACATGCAGTAGGAGTTACACTAGAGTCAAGACCATGATCACGTTGGGAGTTTGAGAGTTCGACGGAAGTCTGGACGGTCATCGGAGGTTCTATGGGAACAAATCCGAGAAGTCCAGGAGCTTGCCAAAGAAGCTCGTCGGAACTCACCAAGTGGATTGTCGCAAGTCCAGGAGTTTGCCGGAAGTCCGCCAGAGCATCGCCAAAGGTTCGTCGGAAGTTCGCCGGAATTTCGTTGGAAAAAGCGATTGACGCACCAGAGCAAATTGTAGTAAATGTCTTAAGAAATATCATAGTTAGCATGTAGATTAAGTTAGACATGGGAGGTGATCCCATTAACTTAATCTAGGGGCAATTGGGCTCTTGATAGACCCAAATTGGGCCGAATGGATCAACTCATTCAAACTAGAATTCCTGCTAGGCGGTGGCACCGCCCAAGAGATGGTCTCCCAGGAAAGCTAGGCGGTGCAACCGCCCAGGTCAGGCGGTGGCACCACCTGGCTCAGTCTCCAAGCGAGACTGGGCGGTGCAACCACCCCAGTCAGGTGGTGGCATCGCCTGGGCTCAGTCTCCTAGCGAGACTGGGCGGTGCAACCGCCCTTGACAGGCGGTGGAACTGCCTGAGCTTGGTCTCCGAGCTTTGCCAAGCAGTGCAACTGCCCCTTTCAGGCGGTGGCACCGCCTAGAGGCTCAATCTCCGAGCTCTTCCAAGTGGTGCAACCGCTCCTAACAGGAGGTGGCACTGCCCAAAGGCTTAGTCTCCGAGCTCTGCCAGGCGGTGCAACCGCCAGACCCCGAAATTCCGGGAGATGACAGTTTTGAGCTCAGAATTCAAACTGGTTTAGGGCCTATAAATACCCCACCCTTTCAGCAATGAAAGGGTAACCCAAAAAAGGCACCGAAAATCTAATCTTACTTTATGATTTTTAGAGCTCAAAAGCATTGTAAAGGCTAGAAGTTCTCCTCCCTCTTTTCTTCCATGTTTTGATCTTTCAAGAGAGCAGAGAAAATTCTGTAAGGGTTGTCTCCTAAGCCTGTCAAAAGGAGTGAAACTGCAAAAGGGTGATTGGCCTTCGCCTATTAAAGGAAGGCCTCTAATGAACGCCGGTGACCTCATCGGAGGAGGAAGCCAAAAGTGGATGTAGGTCACGTTTGACCGAACCACTCTAAAATATGGTTTGCATTTCCTTATTGCTATTTATCTTAACTGCAAACTGCCTCCATATGTGCTTTACTTCCTCATTACTTTTGCTGCACTCCTTTATGAACTCGCTTTCAAGTTAAGTTTCCGAAAACGATTTTACGTCGAAAATGATTTTATCATATGAACGCAGTTTTAATCGTCGAAGGTTTTCCGCTGCACTAATTCAAGCCCCCCCCCCCCTCTTAGTGCTCTTGATCCTAACATCTCTAACTCATTCCAATCATTCATTGGAAGAGAAGACTTTTGAAAATCATTTTCCACAATGTTTCATAAACTTAAATCTAAAGAAAACAAGAAAACTCTAATTCGAGTTTTCCAATATTTGTAGTTTGTCTCATTGAACATATGAGGACGAATGATAGAGTGACATTCTTAAAAGCCAAAAAGAGTCATTTCTCTTTATTGTTAAACCAAATAAAAAAAAACGTGGCTCTGATACCAACTGTTAGGATTAAATCGGCACCAAGAAGGGGGTGAATTAGTGCAGCAAGGGGTGAATTAGTGCAGTAGATAAAAACGTTGATTTTGAAAATATTTTTATTTAATGAAAATCGATATCGGAAATACGTAACTTGAAAGCATGTAGAAGCGTAGTGAAAGCTACAATTCAATTTGCAATAAAGGTAAATAGCAAGAAGTAAATGCAAACCAGATTTTTATAGTGGTTCGGTCATCATGATCTACATCCACTCCCAATTCCACTTCCGTCGAGGCCACCGGCATCCACTAGCAATCTTCCTTTAATAGGCGAAGACCAACCACCTTTTTACAACTATATTCTCCTTTTGACAAGCTCAGGAGAGAACATTTACACCCCCCACTATCTTCTCTCTTAAACTTTACTAACACTTAGAGTTTGAGAGGAGTTCTAATAAGATTACAATAGCCTTTTATTTCTTTTTTACTCTCAATTCTTATGTATGTTAACCAGAGATGAGAGGGGTATTTATAGGCCTCAAGTGGATTCATACTTGGAGCCTAAAAGTGTCTCATCCCTAATTTTTTGGGTACTGGTGGTATTGCCTCCTATGTTGGGTGGTACCACCGCTTGTAGCATTGACACTAGGTGGTAACACCGTCCAATCTAACGGTACCACTGCCTAGGAGATTGTGTACCACCTGACTATTGAATCTCATATTTTTATGATGAAACCAATCGATAAGTGTTTATATTTTAATTTATATTTTGTGTGACGCAAGATACTTCGATTAAGATGAGACAATTAAAGCAGGAAGAATCATGTTGTGCTGGAGGCAAACATGTCAGAAGATTGGACATCGGACCGGTAGATCGGTCGACATATCGATAGAAGGCTTCGAGTCATGGATTCGGGCATCAGGCCCAGAAGAGTAGATATTGCGCTAAGGATATCGGAGTTGCGGAGTCAACTAGTCGATTGGGCAATAGGGTGCAAGAGAGGACGATGGGCCGAAGAATCGGACGAAGCGTCGAGGGACTAATGACATGCCGGACAACTTGATTAATGCTTAGTATTAATTATCTAGATTGAAGTATGTTATACATGTGTAGGATTAACTATGATAGCAAGACATGTAGCAAAATGAAGTCCCGGAGTCAAGGACGCGATTTTATTGGGAGTTCGAGAGTTTGTCGAAAGTCCGGACGTTCATCGAAAATTCTGGCAGAACCAGCTGAGAAGTCTTGGAGCTTGCTAGAGAAGCTCGTTGGAACTCACCAAGAAGATCGTCATGAAGTCTAGGAGCTTGCCGGGAGTCCGCCGGAACATTACCGAGAGATTGTTGGAAGTTCGCCGGAAGATCGTCGAAAGCTCGTCGGAAGAATAGACTTATGGACTTGTTTAGCTCATATTATGTCTTAGATTTCGTAGTTAGTACATAATTAGGTTTGGATTTGGGTCAACCCAATTAGAGGCCAACTAGGCCCATGTAAGGACTATGTTGGGCACAATAAGAGGCCCAAACAGTGCCCCAAGAAGATGTGTTTCGTAAACCCACCATTGTTTACGAAATTGTATGCTTCGATTGAACTCAATTTTGTCCAAAGCGCAAAATAAGGCATTCATAGCCTTTGCGTTTAAAGAAAAATACTTCTTCTCCAAATCCGACCATTCGTTCATCGGTTTAGAGGGAAGTTGAAAACTGTTTTCAACGATATTCCATAAATCCAAATTCATAGAAATCAAGAAAACTCTCATTCGAGTTTTCCAATAAGTGTAGTCCAATCCGTTAAACAATGGTGGACGAAAAACCGATAAACCTTCTTGAAAGCCATGAAGAGCCATTTCTCTCGGGTGTAAATCCGAAATGAGAAATACCGGGCTCTGATACCAATTGTTAAGATCGAAGCGGCACTAAGAGGGGGTGAATTAGTGCAGCAGATTAAAACTTCGATTTTGATAAATCTTTCGTACGATGAAAAGCAATATAAATGGAAACCGATTTTAGAAGCTTGGTAACTTAGAAACGTATGGAAGCGTAGTAACTAAGTAGAGAAGTTTGCAGTATGTAAATGGCAAGAGTAGGATGCAAACCAGATAACACAGTAGTTTTTAAAGTGGTTCGGTCACAATGACCTACATCCACTTGCGAAGCCTTCTTCGAAGAGGCTTCCAACTTCCACTAGCAAATTTCTTGTAAGGGAAGGACTAATACCCCTCTTACAATCTTTACAAGTGGTTCACACTCTTACAATTCTTTTCAACAAGATGGGAGGAGGTGAACACTTAAGCAATATGAAAAACAAGGCTTGCAAAGGCTATTCTAAGGCTCTTAACTCAAACTATTGCTTTTCAAAAGGTTGTAATCTCAGCTGAGATTTGAGGGGTATTTATAGGCCTCAAGAGGATTCAAATTTGGGCTCCAAAATTTGAATTCTCTTTGGTTCCCGATGTTGGCGGTGCCACCGCCTGGCTCTCGGGTTCTAGGTGGTGCCACCGCCTACACTATTTCAGCTCATTGGTTGGGCTCCAAAATTGGCCCAAACCAGTCCAAACTAGAGCCCAATTGGCCCCTACTTGGTTTATAAGATTAACACCTAATCCTAACCCTAAGTAACGTGCTAACTACGAATTTAAAGATATTTTCTAAGCTATTACAAAGTCCGTAAGTCAAGACTTCTTCCGACGAGCTTCCGGCGAACTTCCGATGGTTTTCCGATAAACTCTCGGAAACCATTTTGCGGACTCCCGGCAAGCTCCTAGACTTCACGATTTGATCTTGACGAGTTCCAACGAGCTTCTTCGGCAAGCTCTGATCTTTCTCGGCGAGCTCCGCGAACTTCCAACGAACCTTCCAGCGAGCTTCCGAAAAATCCTTCGGCAAGCTCCCTACTCATTCTCGGCTAGTTCCGGTAGTATTCCCGATGAACCTTCGGACTTCCGTCGAACTCTCGAACTCGCAATGAATCCTTCGTGCTTGACTTCGACACTTTGTTTTGCTTTATATCTTCATTGTTATCGTAGTTAATCTTGCACACACAAGCTAAAACTCTACTCCGATCTAGACAATTATTACAATGCGAATTGACATTCTGTTGCCCGGCACGTCATTGGTTGGCGTTTCGTCCGATTCTTCAGTGCATCGTCCTCCCTTGCGGCTTGTTGCCTAATCGGTAGTTGACCTCCGCAACCCCGATATCCTTGGCGCAATTTCGCTCTCCTTGGCCCGATGCCCGATGTCCGAAGCATTCTGCCATCCAATATCCTGATGTGATCTCCTCCGGCGTAACGTCAATTCCTCCTGCGTCAATTGTCTAATCCTGATCGAGTAGACCTGCATCACTCAAAATACAGTTAAACATCTAAACCCAATCAATTAGTTTCATCATCAAAATCTGAGATTCAACAGCGAGATGCAGCTTAAGCAAGGATATAAAGGTAGTTTGCAGTTAAGATAGAAATCAAAACGTAAACGCAAACTGAAATATGATGATCGTACGAAAAAACAGATTTACGTCTAAACGTTGATTCGGAAAGTGCAAAGCTTAAAACCCGATCGTATATGCGCAGAAAGCAGTAAGCTTTAGAGGAGGTTTACATTAAAGATAATATGCTCAAAGTAAATGCAAACCAAGATTTAGAGTGGTTCGGTCAATCTTGACCTACTCCACTTTTGGCTTCCTCCACCGACGAGGTCACCGACGTCAACTAGAGGCCTTCCTTCAATAGGCGAAGGCCAACCACCCTTTTACAGTTTCACTCCTTTTGACGGGCTTAGGAGACAGCCCTTACAGAATTTTCTCTCCTCTCTTTACAGCTCAGAACTTGGAAGAAAAGAGGGAGAAGAACTTTTGGCCTTTACAATAATTTTGAGCTCTAAAAATCATAGAACAAGATTAAGATTTTGGTGTGTATTCTGTGGGCTTTCAATGCTGAATGGGTGGGGTATTTATAGGCCCCAACCCAATTTAAATTTGGAGCTCAAAACTGTCAATTCCCGGAATTCCGGGATCAGGCAGTTGCACCTCCTGACTGGAGCGGTTGCATCGCCTGGCAGAGCTTGAAGACTGGGCCTCTGGGCGTTGCTACCTCCAGTCAGGGGCGGTTGCACCTCCTGCCAGAGCTCGAAGACTGAGCTCAGGCGGTGCAACCTCCTGACTGAGGCGGTTGCACCGCTTAGCCAGTGCTCGGAGACCGAGCCCAAGCGGTGCCACCTCCTATCAGGGGAGGTTGCACCGCCCAATCTTGCTCGGAGACTGAGCCCAAGCGGTGCAACCTCCTGCCTTGGGCGGTTCAACCGCCTGGCAGAGATCAAGGTCCGAATGGGTTGATCCATTCGGCCCAATTTGGGTTTTTCAAGGGCCCAATTGCCCCAAGATTAAGTTAATGGGATCACCTCCCATTTCCAACTTAATCATTGTGCTAACTACGATATTCCCTAAGACATTTACTGCAACTTGCTCCGATGCGTCAATCGCTTCTTCCGGCGAGCTTCCGTCGATCATCCGATGAACCCTCGGTGATGCTCCTGCGGACTTCCGGCAAACTCCTGGACTTGCGACGATCCACTTGGCGAGTTCGGACGAGCTTCTTTGGCAAGCTCATGGACTTCTCGGATTTGTTCCTGCAGAACCTCTGATGACTGTCCGAACTTCCGTCGAACTCTCGAACTCCTAACGTGATCATTGTCTTGACTCCGGCGTAACTTCTCCTGCATGTCTTACTTTCATCGTAGTTAATCTTGCACACTTATCTCAACATATAGATTAGATAACAATTGACAATTGACTTCATCATCAAAATCCGAGATTCAATAGTTCCACCGCTGACCCTAACCCTCCCCTCTTTATAAGGGGGTTCTCGGGCAGTGCCACCGCCTAGGGACCGAGCGCCCAGGCGGTGCTACCGTCGGTTTTGGCGGTGCCACCGCTGGCACGCTAAAATATAAATTTTTTTATTTTTGTTTTCAAAAGTTTTAATGTGTTTGATTTAAGATAGGATAGTGTCTTAGATCACTCTTTAAGATGTCATTCAAAATCAAAAAGAAAGAAGTCAAATCCACGAAAACCAAAAAGAGGATGAAAATTTTTCGAAAAATATATACAATCAAGCTCACAGGGACAATTCAACATGCCTAATTCCCTTCTAAAAAAGTCAAATTGATCTTCATTTAAGGCTTTTGTGAAAATGTCCACTAATTAATACTTTGTATCAATAAATTCTAGAATGACATTATTATTATTGACATGATCTCGTATAAAGTGATGCCTAATGTCAATATGCTTAGTTCTAGAGTGTTGAATTGGATTTTTGGTTAGACAAATAGCACTTATATTATCACATTTTATGGGAATGTTCTTTAAGTAAATTCCATAGTCTTCAAACATATTTTTCATCCAAACAACTTGTGCATAGCATGCACTTGTAGCTATGTATTCAGCTTCCGCAATAGATAGTGCAACCGAATTTTATTTCTTAGAAGTCCAAGAAACAAGTGCATGTCCTAAAAATTGACATGTTTCGGATGTACATTTTCTATCTATCCTACATCGTCCAAAATCGATATCTGCATAAGCTATTAAATCAAAATTATCAGATTTTGGACACCATAATCCTATTAGGAGTTCCTTTAAGATATCTAAGGATTCTTTTAACATTTTTAAGATGAGACAATTTAGGATTAGCTTGAAACCTAGCATAAAGTCCTACACTAAACATGATATCCGGTCTAGTTGTGGTGAGGTAAAGTAAACTACTAATCATTCCCCTATATGTTTTTTGATCAAAGCTTTCACCACTTTCATCCATGTTTAACTTAGTGGAAGTTAAATCTTTATAGCCTTTGAACCATCCATGTTAAATCATTTTAACAATTCTAATGTATATTTAGATTGATTAAGAAATTTACCATTAATATGTTGTTTAATTTACAATCCTAAAAGGAAGGTTAATTCTCCTATTAGGCTCATTTCAAATTTATGACTCATATATTTGGAAAATGATTCACAGAGTGATTCATCCGAAGAACCAAAAATAATATCATCAACATAAATTTGAACAATAAGAAAATAATTTTCAAAATGTTTGATAAACAATGTAGTATCAACCTTGCATTTTGTAAAATTATTTAAAATAAGAAAGGAACTAAGCCTTTCATACTAAGCTCTAGGAGCTTATTTTAAGGCATAGAGAGCCTTAGTCAATTTAAATACATGATTAGGAAGAAGAGAATTTTCAAATCCAGGAGGTTGTTCAACATATACTTCTTCGGAAATAAAACCATTCAAGAAAGCACTTTTGACATCCATTTGAAATAGTTTAAAATCATTACTACTAGCATAGGCAAGGAGTATCCTAATGGCTTCTAATTTTGCCACAGGAGCGAAGGTCTCTTCGTAGTCAATATCTTTTTCTTAGTTGAAACCTTTGGCCACTAGTCTAGTCTTGTTTCTAACCACGATACCGCTTTCATCTTGCTTGTTTCTAAAGATCCATTTAGTACCACTGACTAAATGGTCACTAGGTCTAGGAACAAGCTTTCATATCTCATTCCTCTCAAATTGGTTCAATTTCTCTTGCATTGCAATAACCCATGAATCATCTTTCAAGGCTTCGTCAATGCATTTAGGTTTAATTTGAGAAAAAAATACGACGTTAGCACAAAAATTCTTGAAGGAAGAATGAGTTTGAATCCCTTTTGATGTATCTCCTATAATTAGCTCCTTTGGATGAGCATCTACATACTTCCATTCCTTGGGTAAGGAAATTTCAGAAGAAGATGCATCCAAGTTGCTATTTTGAGGAGGGAGTTCATTTAAATTCAAATTATCAAAACCAAGATCATCATCAAAATCATTTTTCTTTAACTCAAAAATTTTATTAAAAACTACATGAATAGACTCTTCTATAACTAAGGTTCTTTTGTTAAAAACACGAAAAACCTTAGAAACGGAAGAGTAACCAAGAAAGATGCTTTCATCGGATTTAGCATCAAACTTTCCTAAGGCATCCCTTTTCATTCAAAATAAAGCATTTACAACCAAAAACTTTAAAATAAGAAACATTTGGTTTTTTGTTATTCTATAATTCATAGGGAGTTTTTGATAGAGATGGTCTTATTAGAACCCTATTCATGACATAGCAAGCCGTATTAACGGCTTCAGCCCAAAAATGCTTAGGTAGACTATGTTCATTTAACATAGTTCTTGCCATTTCTTGTAAATTTCTATTTTTTCTTTTAACTACCCCATTTTGTTGAGGATTTCTTGGAGTAGAGAAGTTGTGGTTATATCTATTAGATTCACAAAAACTTTGGAAGTCACAGTTTTGAAATTCACCACCGTGATCACTCCGAATTGATGAAATCATAAAGCCTTTTTCGTTTTGAGTAAGTTTATAAAATTTAGAGAAACATTTGAAACAATAACTTTTATGAGCCAAGAAATAGATCTAAGTATATCTACTATAGTCATTTATAATTACGAAGGCATATTTGCTTCCTCCTAGACTCGTTGTGTTAATTGGTCCAAATAAGTCCAAATGGATCACTTGCAATGGTCTAGTGGTGCTAATTTGATTTTTTGGTTTGAAACTAGTTTTTATTTGTTTTCCTAGTTGACAAGTATCACACACTTTGTCCTTAACAAACTTCATATTGGGAATTCCTCGTACTAACTCTCTAGATGAAATCTTAGATATTAGTTTCATGGCCTAATCTCCTCTGCCAAAGCCAAACATCATCATTTAAAGTGGAAAAGCACATTTCATTACTAAGTTCATCAAGATTGATGGTGTAGACATTATTTTGTTTTAAGGCAATCATTGATATGTTATTGTTTTGTTTTTCAATAATGCACATATTAGATTCAAATCTAATGATGTAACATTTATCGCATAATTGACTAATGCTTAAGAGATTATGTTTTAATCCATCAACTAGCAACACATCATCAATTGAAAAACTTGATTTGTTATCTATGGTTCCCTTGCCAATGATTTTACTTTTGTTGTGTCTCCGAAGGTGACATACTCTTCTTCTTTGCTAGTGAGCATAGAGAAATGAGATGGATCTCTAGTCATATGCCTTGAGCATCCACTATCAAGATACCATCTCTTACTCCTAGCTTGTGAGTTTGTCTACAAAAGAGGGTGGTTTTTAGGTACCCATTTGATTTTGGGTGCCTAAAAAATTGATTGACTAATTTAGTCATTCATCATTAAATTATTTATAGTTCCTTTAGGAACCCATATCAACTTATGTGGACTAATTTTTTTAAATGGATATTTGTAAATAACATGTCCGGATTTATAACAAAAGTTGCATTTCAAATGAAGTGAATCATGTAATGTGGGTTCTTTAATGAAGGTGGTGGGATTTTGGTGAGATCCTCTTACAAAACCAATTCCACTTCTATTTACAACGTGACCCTTATTTGCAAGGATCTTGTCCAAGCCTTTGCTATTGACCTTAAACTTGTTTAAGGTCTCCTTAAGTAGCAAATTCTCATTTTTTATTGCTTCTAAGTGTTCCCACTTAGAGCATGGAGGAGTTTGAAGACTATTAAGCTTATTTTGTAGTAAGGCATGCTCTTTCTTTAATAGATTGAACTTCTTACTAATAGTTCTACACTCATCAAATACTTCGTGAAAAGCATTAGAAAGTTCATTGAAAGATAAATCTTTATTAATTAAATCACATACCTCTCATCCTAAAGCCATTAGCGTGAAGTTTGCCTCCTCTTTGTTGCTAGCTTTTTTATTCTCGGAATCACTTGAGTCATCCCAAGTCGCTTATAAAGCTTTCTTCTTCTTCGGTTGCTTCTTCTTGGCTTGAGGGCATTCATTTTTGAAGTGCCATGGCTTCTTGCATTCGTAGCATATTACTTGGTCCTTTTTATGTTCAAGTGTGTTTTTGGTGTCATTTTTAAATTTGTTCTTTCTTATAAATTTTTAAAATTTTTGAGTTAAAAGTGTAATGTCATCGTTACTGTCCTCATCACTTGATGTTCCTTTCAAGTGATCTTCTTATGTTCTAAGTGTCATATCCTTCCTATTCTTTGGAAGGAGGTTCTTGAGCTCTTAATGAGCATAGCACGTTATTTCGTAGGTCATTAGAGACCCAATAAATTCTTCGAGAGGAAATGTTTTAAGGTCCTTGGCCTCTTGAATAGCCATAAATTTTGGATCCCAACTCTTTGGAAGGGATCTTAAAATTTTAGTTGTTAGTTCAAAGTTAGAAAAACCTTTACCTAGAGCTTTGAGTCCATTGATAACATCCGTGAAATGGGTGTACATGTCTCCGATGGACTCACTTGATTTCATCTGAAAAAATTCATAAGAATATACAAGAATGTTGATTTTGGACCCTTTCACTCGGCTAGTGCCTTCATGAGTGACCTCAAGAGTTCTCCAAATATCAAAAGCCGAATCACAAATCGCAACGCGATTAAATTTATTTTTGTTAAGTGTACAAAACAAGGCATTCATAGCCTTTGCATTTAAAGTAAAAATCTTCTTCTTCGATTCATCCCATTTGCTCATCGGAAGAGAAGATTTTTGAAATTCATTTTTGATAATATTCTAAAGCTCAAAATCTATGGAAATAAGGAAGATTCTCATACGAGTCTTCCAATACATGTAATCCGACCCATTAAACATAGGCGGACATGTAATAGAGTGACCCTCTTGTATGCCAGAGTAAGCCATCTCTCTTAGGTAAACCAAATATGAGAGTGAGCCTTGCTCTGATACCAATTGTTAGGATCAGAGCAGCACTAAGAGGGGGGGGGGGGGGGGTAAATTAGTGCAGCAGATTAAAACTCGTAAGTTTGAAATCGATTTCGTAAATGTGCAGAGATTTTGATTCGACAAAGAATGACTTAGATAAAATAGCTCGAGTAAAGATAGTCATGAGTAGGGAGATGAAAACCGAATGATTTGCAGCTAAGTAGAGAAATGGTTCAGAAAATTAAACACTCACACATTCAAGGAACACCATGATGTATAGTGATTCGGTCAAATGACCTACATCCACTTTCGAAGCCTTCTTCGATGAGACTCCCAACTTTCACTAGCAAATCACTTTGAAGGGGAATGACCAAATACCCCTCTTGCAACCTTCTTATAAGTGGTTCACACTCTTACAGATTTTTTTTCAAAGAGAAAGAAGGAGGTGAACACTTAAGCTATTGAAATCAAGACTTTGCTAGAGTTTTTTCTCACTTTCTAACTTATCAAAAATGTGTTTTCTCTACTGAGAATTGAGGGGTATTTATAGGCCCTAAGAGGATTCAAATTTGGGCTCCAAATTTGAATTACTTTTGGGTTTCCTGGTGCTGGCGGTGCCACCGCCTGTTAGTGTATGACACTGACAATGTACTAGCGGTGTCACCGCCGGACCTCTCGGGTTCTAGGCGGTGCCACCGCCTGGACTATTCCAGCTCATTGGTTGGGCTCCAAACTTGGCCCAAACCAATCCAAACTCGGGCCCAATTGGCCCCTAACCAGGTTATAAGATTAATCCTTAATTCTAACCCAAATTATATGTAAACTATGAAATTAAGACATAGCCCTAAGCAAATTTTTAACCGGAAACATTGAGTTTCCTTCCGGCGAGCTTTCCGGTGAACTTCCGGTGGACTTCCAATACACCCTCGGATTTCTTCCGGCGGGCTCCCAACAGGCTCCTAGTCTTGTGGCGAGTTCAACGAGTCTTTGGCAAGTATTCGAACCTTCTCGGTGATCTCCACGAACCTTCGACGATCTTTTTGGTAGACTTCTGAAAACTTCGGCAAGTCCTCGATTCTTTCTCGGTTGGTTCCGATAGCACTTCCGACGATTCTTCGGACTTTCGGCGGACTCTCGAACACCCATCGAACTTGACTCTAGTAAACTTGCTTTATGTCTTCAAGCTATCATAGATAATCCTACACACTTAACTCAATAATATGGATTAGATCAATTAATCCATCAATTGACTTCATCATCAAAATATGAGATTCAACAGATGTATCTCTCAAGTAACCTATAACTAGGATTATTTAGGGTCTGTGTTTAAAGATAAATTGGTATAATTATCATGATCTTATCATGATCAGATTCTCATTGCATAGATCCATCGATATCATAATATATTTATGCAATAAGCAATATAAAGTGAGAAATTACTATAATAATAATAATAAAAAAGACTGCGTGTCATGTCACATGTTCCATCACTCACGTCAATGGCTTACAAGGCACTTATGACTAGCAATCTCCTATTTGACCTAAAGCCAATTACCTATGTGTTTGATCCCCATTAGACCCTTGTGATGTTAAAAAATAATATGAGACAACGGCTTTGTTAGTAGATCTACAATATTACTTTGAATGAAACTCTTTCCTCTACTACATTTTCTCTGGGCCATGATCTCTTTAACAAGCTGGAACCTCCTCAGAATACTTATGATGAGACCTATGACTAGCAATCTCCTACTTGACCTAAAACCAATTACCTATGTGTTTGATCCCCATCAGACCCCTGTGACGTTTAAAAATAATTTAATATAACAATTTTGTTAGTAGATCTATGATATTACTTTGGATGGAACTCTTTCCTCTACTACATTTTCTCAGGCCATGATCTCTCTAATAAGTTGGAACCTCCTCGGAACACTTCTGATGAGACCCGAGTACCCTCATTTGAGTAATCGCCCCATTTTTGTCGTAATATAAGGGAATTGGCTCCTCATTGTTTGGCACGACTCTTAGATTTATGATGAACTTTTTTATCCAGACTCCCTCCTTTGTTTCCTCTACCACAACAATGTACTCTACCTCTGTAGTCGAGTCAAGAGTAGTATCTTGCTTGGAACACTTCAAGCATACTATTCCTCCATTCATGGTGAACACATACCCTGAATTAGACTTGTTGTCATTGACATTGGACTCAAAACTCGAGTCCGTGTAGCCCTCAACCCTAAGGCTACTACCTCCATATACTAGTAAAAGATCCTTAGTCCTTCTCAAGTACTTAAGGATACACTTTACTACTTTCCAGGGCTTCAAGCCTGGATCTGCCTGATACCTGCTTGTGACACTTAGAGCATGTGCTATATCAAGCCTGGTACATATCATAACATACATGATAGACTCTATCGCTGAGGTACAGGGTATCGTATCCATGTTTGCCCTTTCTTCATGAGTATTTGGGAACATACTCTTAGAAAGTGATATCTCATGTCTCATCGGTTTGAGACATCTCTTGAAATTTTTCATGCTAACCCTTTTGACATTGGTGTCTATATACCTAGATAGACCTAAGCAACCTACATACTTTATCTAGACTATCCTTGGATATGAATTCGTTAGACTGTATCATATACATCTCTTCCTCGAGGTTATCATTGAGGAATGTGATTTTCACATCCATCTACTAGATCTCATAATCATAGTGTATTATAATAACCAATAGAATTTAGATTGATTTTAGCATGACCATAGGTGAGAAGGTTTCGTTATAGTTAACATCTTACCTTTGATGATACCCTTTAGCCACTAGCCTTACTTTATAGGTCTCTACCTTTTTATCTACTCTGATCTTCTTCTTGAAGACCTACTTACAACCAATGGGTACAATACCCTTAGGTACATCAGCTAGGTTCCAAACCTTGTTGGAGTACTTAGAATCTATCTTAGAATTTATGGCATCTTGCCACTTCCTAGAGTCTATACTCGTAATAGCCTCCTCGTAGGTCTAAGGATCAATATCCTCAACATCCTTAACCCTATATATGTCCCACATATCTCTCAAGAGGATGAGATACTCTATCGGACCTACGTAAAGTCGAAACTTGTGTACTAGATACCTGAACAAACTTAAGCTATGGAATGGTGCTTGAGCTATGTTCTCCAATCTCACTCAACTCTATCACGCTCCCACTATCTCTATCAAGAATGTGTTCCTTCTCAATGAACATGACTCTCTAAGCTTCAAAGACTTTTTGGTCCATGAGATGATAGAAATAATATCTATAGTTTCCTTAGTGTATCCTATGAATATGTACCATTTCGTCCAGGATTCCAATTTGTTGAGGTTGTGTCTTTTGACATGGGTAGGGCAGCCTTAAATCTTAACAACCTTAAGATCGGGCTTCTTCCCTTTCCATATCTTATATAAAGTAGACACTACCGACTTAGTTGGAATTCTATTCAGAAGGTAAGCTACGGTCTCTAGGGCATATCCCTAGAATGAGATAGGGAAGTCGACGAAACTCATCATGGACTACACTACTAGTCATAGGTTCCCTACAAGCCAATCACGTGAGTGATGCAACGTGTGACTTGATAAGCAATCTTTTTGCTTACTATTTTTATTTAGTATTTTATCACTTTATATTACCAGTTGTTTAAGTATATTGTGATGCCCATGGATTTGTGCAATGGGAATCGGATCATGATGAGATCACGATAATGAGATCGATTCGCCTTTAAACATAGATCCTAAATAATCTCAATCATAGATTACTCAAGAAGGATATTGAGATAACCAGATAGACTAGTATGTTGTATATCCATCTATATGATGGATATAGTTGGTCTCATAGCTACTCGTGTGGGGACACTAGGGATACAGTACAAGTGCTCATTAGAGAATGAGTTCACTGATTGATCTGCTTATGGAATACTGGATGGTTGATGATGCCTTATTGTCAAATAATGATTCCATAGTCCCAATGGTGTATATGGTCCTTAGACTTGAGACACTAAGGATGTCCTATATGAGTACTCCACTCTTTGATACTAGACTTATAGGTCTAGAGGGTCCAAATCTAGCACAGGCGATCAT
The DNA here is from genome assembly GCF_036884655.1 of Musa acuminata AAA Group. Taxonomy (NCBI): domain Eukaryota; kingdom Viridiplantae; phylum Streptophyta; class Magnoliopsida; order Zingiberales; family Musaceae; genus Musa; species Musa acuminata. The sequence continues at coordinate 32,896,691 of NC_088346.1, read as the reverse complement.
CGGGAGTGGTAGCCAACCTTTTGAGAACTATTGAGTATCGATAGAGGATCATCCACTCTTGGTGTCATGAGAAAATATCTCATGTGTTCATGCTAAGACAAATCCCTGGCTAGGGTTATTCGGATTGAGAAAGAAAGAGTTCTCTTGGAGAATCCGATTAGAGCGAGACTCGAGTAGAAACCATATGAGTTTGATAGCACCATGCCCAGTATACGGTCTTTGGGATATTAGATGGATGAGGGACTATAGGTACATAGTAATTGAGGATAGACATGTCTAATAGATTGGATTCCCCGATATCATCTAGGGACTACGGCGTAGTGGCCTAGTACATTCGTAGTCGATAAGTTGAGTGAATTATTATGGAGATAATAATTCACTGAGCCAGAAATGTTAGGATCAAGAGCACTAAGAGGGGGGGGGGGGGGGGTGAATTAGTGCAGTAGAAATTTTTCAGCGATTAAAACCGAAAGCTGCGTTCGTTTGATAAAAAACGATTTCGACGTAAAAGCTGATTCTAAGATTACTTTAACTTAAGATTAAGCGAGATGACATTAAAGTAAATCTACAAAGGTAGTTTGCAGTTTATGATGAAAATTAGAATGCAAGCGCAAACTGAAATGCGACGTTCGTACGATAAAACCGGTTTACGTCTAAATGTCAATTTTGAAGATACTGAACTTCGAGATATGTTTAATAAATGCGTAGAAGGCAGTTTACAGTTATGATTGAAATCAAAACGTAAACGTAAACTGAAATGTAATGATCGTACGAAAAAGTCGATTTACGTTTAGACGCAGATTCGGAAAGCTCTGAACTTAGAAACTCGTTCGTAAAAGCGCAGAAGGCAGTAGCTATTTAGGAGGTTTGCAGTAAAGATAAAATGCTCAAAGTAAATGCAAACCGAGATTTAGAGTAGTTCGGTCAATCTTGACCTACTCCACTTTTGGCTTCCTCCACCGACGAGGTCACCGACGTCAACTAGAGGCCTTCCTTCAATAGGCGAAGGCCAACCACCCTTTTACAGTTTCACTCCTTTTGACGGGCTTAGGAGACAACCCTTACAGAAATTTTCTCTCCTCTCTTTACAACTCAAAACTTTGAAGAACAGAGGGAGGAGAACTTTTGGCCTTTACAACAATTTTGAGCTCTAAGAATCACAGAAAGATATCAAGATTTCGAGTGTAAGTTGCTACCTTTCAGTGCTGAATGGGTGGGGTGTTAGTCATAGGTGCCCAGCAAACCAATCACGTGAGTGATGGCACATGTGACTTGATACAGAATCTTTTTGCTTATTATATTTTGGCGTATATCACTTTATAACTATTGCATAAATGCATATATATATTGTGATGTCCTTGGATTTGTGCAATGGGAATCGGATCGTGATGAGATCACAATAATGAGATCGATTCACCTTTAAACACATATCCTAAATAATCCCAGTCATAGGTTACTCGAGAGGGACATCGTGATAACCGGATAGACTGGTGTGCTGTATACCCGTCCATATGATGGATCCAGCTGGTCTCATAGTTGCTCGTGTATGGACACTAGGGATACAATACAGGTGCTCATTGGAGAATGAGTTCACTGATTGATCCGCTTACGGAATGCTGGATGGTTGATGATGCCTTATTGTCAAACAGCGATTCCGTAGTCCTAGTGGTGTATCTGGTCCTTAGACTTGAGACACCAAGGATGTCCTGTATGAGTGCTTCACTCTTTGATACCAGACTTATAGGTTTGGCTGTCCCAGATCTAGTATAGCTGGTCATTGGGAGTGGTAGTCGACCTTACGAGGGCTATTGAGTGTCGACAGAGGATCATCCACTCTCGGCGTCATGAGGGGAATATCTCATGTGTTCTTGCTCAGACAAATCCCTGGCCAGGGTCATTCGGGTTGAGAGAGAAAGAGTTCTCCAGGAGAATCCGATTAGAGCGAGACTAGAGTAGAAACCGTATGGGTCTAACAGCACCATGCTCGATATAAGGTCTTTGGGATATTAGATGGATGAGGGACTATAGGTACATGGTAACTAAGGACAGACAGGTCCAATGGATTGGATTGCCCTGTATCGTCTGGAGACTACGGCGTAGTGGCCTAGTACATCCGTAGTCGATGAGTCGAGTGAATTATTACAGAGATAATAATTCACTGAGTTAGAAGGAGTTCTGACAGGTATGACTCATGGCCAGCTCGATATTGGGCCTAGAGGGTCACACACATATGGTAGGCATTGCGATGAGTAGAGGTTCGGATATGAGATATCCGACGGAGCCCTTGTCTTATTGGATGCAGATCCAATACCCACTAGGGAAGGACCCATTAGGGTTTGACACGGGATCTCTATAAATAGGAGGGATTCACAGCCTCATAGGCTAGAGTCTTTGCTTGCCCTTCCTATTCTCCTCTCCCTCTCCTCCTCAGAGTAGGCCTGGAGTTTTGAGGAGTGTCGTCGCAACCCTGCTGTGTGGATCACCGCTAGAGAGGAGGACGCTTGACCTCCTTCACCCTCTCCTAAGGATCTGCAAGAAAACAGGGATATACGATCTCCCTAGGTAACACAATCTCTATACACAGTTTTGTGTTTTGCGGATTTTTGCGCACTAATCTTCGCACGACGACGAACATCTTTTTGGGAATCGGGGATTTTTGTTTTCTTGTTCTTCCGCTACGCATGTGATGTCGCCCCTATGATTTCCTAACAGTGGTATCAGAGCCAGGTTGTTCGTGCGAATGATTGGTTTTGAACTGCGTGTGTTGTGTTTAGGAAGAATTTTGACGTCAAAATCGTTGACGCAAAAGCGAGAAAGGGCAGCAATAATTGCTGCCCTCGATCTACGTGCGTGAAGCGCAGCCGAAGGCGGGTAGCACAGGGGCTGCGTCTGTAGTAGTCGGCCGGCGGCCTGCTTACATGCCTTGCTACCGGCGGGGCTGGCAGCCCACGGGCAGAGGCGCCGCAGGGCAGCGGCGCCTGCCGCCGCAAGGAAGCGACGCCTACCGCCGCAGCTCCCACTGGCGAAACCCCCCCCCCCCCCCACAGGGGCGGCCGCCCGGCGGGACAGCACCGCCTGCGGAGGCAGCGGCGCCCGCGGGGGAGCCCACCTGCAGCGGCAGCGCCGCCTTCGGCCGTGCCGGCCTGAAGGCAAGGGCAGTGCCCTCGCCCCACCGCACAGGCCGCCGATAGTAGGGTGGCGGCAGCGGCGGCAGCAAAGGATAGTAGGGCATTAGGGTTTTCTGGGAAAAAGATAGTTTTACCCCTCGAAATTTGAGAAATTCCAGTTTCTGTCTTTTGTCCAAATTATGAAAATACCCTTAGGAATTGAAAAATTCCCTACATGTCCCTGATTTCAAAAAAATATTAATTAATTAAAAGGTTTAGTTGATTATTATTTTTATTATTATCTAGTAGTCCTACATGATGATGATTATTTATACATGTGATGTATGATGTGTGGATGGATGATCATGGACCGTGTGATGTGTGTACTTGTGATTATTATTATAGAGGTCTACGAACCTCCATTATATTTCTCATTTATTGTCGGGCCTGCGTGCCTATGATTAAGTTGTAATCACATGAGGAGGCGCAGTGGGAGCGTGGATGCGATAGCGGGACCCACGAGACGGACGATCGTGATGCATGGAGATGCATCAAGATATCGACGGAATCGACAAGGACGAGATGGACGATCACAGGGCATTGAGATGCACCATTGCACACATAGATCTTGATGTGAGTGATTAGGCCTACTGGCTCGGGCCTAATCATATTAGGTTGTGGTCCATGATCATCTGGTATGATTGCTTATACACATACTAGATAAGTATATATATTTGCATGCGATGTAGATATATATTAAATATGTATATGTGTGACATGTCATATTAGGAGACCAAATCTTAGAAACATCTCTCGATAATATTAAGTCGGTAAACGTGAGGCAATTAGATTGACCCACGTGGCCTTCCATCGTTATAAGTAGGAACCGATTCCCGGTGTAGGTTGAGTTGGTCGAGTCCCTCGAGACTCACCTATATCGCAATTCTCTATCTTGCTTACGACATAGAGATGTCACCGGTGACCTGAGGGCATGGTATACTTGGTCGAGTCCCTCGAGGCCATGGTGATTCGGAGGCCGAACAGGACGGGAATCACAAGGAGTTGTGATCGGCAAGAGTTGCCTACCTTTTAGGCTTAGTGTGATTGGTCGAGTCCCTCGAGGTTACACTAAGACGCTGATTGGATCCTGATCCCTACTAGAAGTCTGTCGGAGACTTCCGTTTCACGTGCTGAGGGTGTCGCGTGACTCGTTAGTAAAATAGTGGGAGCATATTAAGATAGAAGTCCATATCTTGATAGTTTATTTCTTGCAAAATCTGCATGTTATTCATTTCTGCTGCATCTTTATTTTCAGAAAATGTCGCTTTTAAATCCCTTACGTGGCATACTTGATGTCAACCGCCTCACTGGTCCAAATTATACGGATTGGCTCCGTAACTTGAGAATTGTTCTCACAGTGGAGAAAATCGTGTATGTCCTTGATACAGTGATGCCTACGCCCGAAGAAGGGGCAAGCGAGGATGAGATCACTCGCTACGTGAAGTACATTAATGACTTCACTCTTGCTCAGTGCTACATGTTGGGCTCTATGACTCCTGAGTTACAGAGACAACATGAAAAGATGGATGCCAGATCCATTCTCCTACATGTCCGTAGATTGTTTGAGGAATAGGAAAGGACTCAGGGATATGAGATATCCAAGAGCCTCTTCCGCGTTAGGATGACTGAGGGGACACCGGTTCAGAACCATGTCCTAAAGATGGTTGAGTGGATAGAGAAACTCACAGGTCTAGGAATGGTCCTAGAGGATAACTTGTGTGTGGACATTGTACTTCAGTCCCTATCAGATTCCTTTTCATAGTTCATAATGGATTTTAATATGAACAAGCTTGAGGTGACTCTCTCAGAGCTCCTCAATATCTTGAGGGAGGCAGAGAGTACTATTAAGAAAGAGAAGCCATTTCTCTATATTGGTGAGACTAGAAAGAAAAGGAAAGTAGAAAGGTCCCTTAAGAAGGGAAAGGGCAAGGGCAGACCAGGTAAAGCAAAGGTTGCTAAGAAAGACCCAGCAAAGGACAAAGGCCAGTGCTTCCACTGTGGTAAAGATGGGCACTGGAAGAGGAACTGCAAAGAGTACCTTGCAGAAAGGGCGAAACAAGAAGCTTGGTGAAGCTTCAAGTACATTCATGATCAATCTCCAATTGTTAGATTTTTGTGATAGTGCATTGGTATTGGATACCAATAATGCTTATCACATCTACAATTTATTGTAAATTCTAGCAAAGCTAAGGGGAGATTGACGAGAGGAATATTGCATAAAGGTTTGTTTATGCAAGACACTACTCCACATATCATGAATGTAAGTGTCTAAGAGGAAACGAGATGAGGTGAATAGTGCATACCTATGGCATTGTAGGCTAGGTCACATCCATGAAAGAAGGATTCAAAAGTTGCTAAATGATGGATATCTAGATCCATTCGACTACGTGTCTTATGCAACTTGTGAGCCTTGCATTCGTGGAAAACTGACCAAATCACCATTTAGTAGAACTGGAGAGAGAGCCAATGAGTTGTTGGAACTCATACATAGTGATGTATGTGGACCCATGTCAACTCATGCCATTGGAGGTTACTCCTGTTAGGATCGAGAGCACTAAGAGGGGGGGGGGTGAATTAGTGCAGCGGAAATCTTACAGCAATTTAAAAGCTAAAGCTGCGTTCGTCTGATAAAAAATGATTTCGATATAAAAGCAGAATCACAGTGCAGTTTGCGTCTAAGCGCAGTTTTGCGTCTAAGCGCAGTTTGCGTCTAAGCGCAGTTTGCGTCTAAACACAGTTTGTGTCTAAACACAGTTTGCGTCTAAACACAGTTTGCGTCTAAGCGCAGTTTGCGTCTAAACTCAGTTTTACGTCCAAACGCAGTTTTACGTCAAAACGTAGTTTTACGTCTAAACGCAGTTTTACGTCTAAACGCAGTTTTACGTCTAAACGCAGTTTTACGTCTAAACGCAGTTTTGCGTCTAAACGCAGTTTTACGTCTAAACGTAATTTTACGTCTAAATGTAGTTTTGCGTCTAAAAGCAGTTTTGAACCTTGAAAAGCGTTTTACGTAGAAAGCAATTTGCAGTTATAAATGGAATCCGAATGTAAGCGTAAACTGCAGTGTGAAGATCGTACGAAAACACGATTTACGTTTGAATGCAGATTCTGAAAGATCAGAGCTTAGAAACTCGTTCGTAAAGGCACAGAGGGCAGTAGCAATGTAGGAGGTTTGCAGTAATGATAAAGTGCTCAAGGTAAAAGCAAACCAGAGATTTAGAGTGGTTCGGTCAGTCTTGACCTACTCCACTTTTGGCTTCCTCCTCCGACGAGGTCACCAACGTCAACTAGCTGCCTTCCTTCAATGGGCGAAGGCTAACTGCCCTTTTACAGTTTCTCTCCTTTTGACAGGCTCAGGAGACAACCTTTACAGATCCTTTCTCTCCTCTCTTTACAACTCAAGACTTGAAGAACAGAAGGAGGAGAACTTTAGGACTTTACACAAATTTGAGCTCTTAGAATCACTGAAAAGATCAAGAATTCGGTGTGGATCTGTGTCCTTTCAGTGTTGAATGGGAAGGGTATTTATAGGCCCCAACCCAATTCAAATTTGGAGCTCAAAACGATCAAATCCCGGAATTCCGGGATCAGGCGGTTGCACCTCTTGACTGGAGAGGTGGCACCGCCTGGCAGAGCTCGAAGACTGAGCTCAGGCGATTGCACCTCTCTGCCAGAGCTCGAAGACTGAGCTCAGTGGTTGTATCGCCTGGCAGAGCTCGAAGTCTGAGCTCGGTGGTTGCATCACCTGGCAGAGCTCGAAACTGAGCTCAGGCTGATGCACCTCTCTGCCAGAGGTGGTTGCACCTCTCTGCCAGAGGTGGTTGCACCTCTCTGCCAGAGCTCGAAGACCGAGCTCAGGCGATGCATCACCTGTCCAAAGAGGTTGCACCTCTCTGCCAGAGCTTGAAGACCGAGCTCGGTGGTTGCACCTCTTGGCAGAGCTCGAAACTTGAGCTCTGGCGGTGCTACCTCTTGACAGAGGAGGTTGCACCGCCCAGTCTCGCTTGGAGACTGAGCCCTGGGCGGTTGCACCTCTTGGCTGGGGCGGTTGCACCGCCCAGTCCCGCTGGAAGACATGGCCTGGGCGGTTGCACCGCCTGGCTGGGGCGGTTGCACCGCCCAGTCTCGCAGCCCTGGCGGTTGCACCTCCTGCCCTGGGCGGTTGCACCGCATGGTGCAATCAGGGTCCGAATGGTTCGCTCCATTCGGCCCAATTTGAATCTTTTCAGGGGCCCAATTGCCCCAAGATTAAGCTAATGGGATCACCTCCCATTTTCAAGCTTAATCATCGTGCTAACTACGATTAACTCTAAGACAACTTCTGCAGCTATGCTCCGATGCGTCAATCGCTTCTTCCGGCGAGTTTCCGGCGAACTTCCGTCGATCATCCGATAAGCCCTCGGTGATCCTTCTGCGGACATCCGGCATACTCCTGGACTTTGCGACGATCCACTTGGCGAGTTCCGACGAGCTTCGCTTGGCAAGCTTCTGGACTTCTCGGATCTGTTCTCGCTGAACCTCCGACGACCGTCCGAACTTTCGTCGAACTCTCGAACTCCCAACGTGATCATGATCTTGACTCCGGCGCAACACCTGCTGCTTGTCTTACTCTCATCGTAGTTAATCCTGCACAACAAAACAAAACTTCGATCGAGACAATTAATCCTAAGCAATTAACCAAGTTGTCCGACATGTCATTGGTCCCTCGACGCTTCGTCCGATTCTTCGGCGCATCGTCCTCTCGTGCAGCCTATTGCCCAATCGGCCAGTTGACTCCGCAACTCCGATATCCTTGGCACAATACCCGCTCTTCTTGGCCCGATGCCCGAGTTCACGGCCCGAAGCCTTCTGTCGATACGTCGACCGATCCACCGGCTCGACGTCCAATCTTCTGACATGTTCCTTCGGCACAACACGATTTTCCTGCTTTAATTGTCTCATCCTGATCGAAGCATCCTGCGTCACTCAAAACGTAGATTAAATCATAAACATATATCAAGTAGTTTCATCATCAAAATACGAGATTCAACAATCTCCCCCTTTTTGATGATGACAACTACTTGATGACGGAGTTAAACTTAACTCCTGGAGTTTAAACAAACTCCCCCTATCAATATGCCATATTGATAGAACCTTGAATTCAAACTGAATTCAAGTCATTGCAATATTCATCATGAATACTTGCAACACGTCAACATGAACATATGCATAAACTTATGCATCACATGTCATGTCATCAACATACTTTCATCAACATACTTCTCCCCCTTTGTCATCAACAAAAAGGAGAAGTATCACAATCAAGTGTTTGTGTGTGATATTGGTTCAACTCTTTGCATGAAAATCATAATATCAAGTTTTATCATCATGCAATCTTGGAGCTAGAAGATTTAGCAAGTGTTGCATCATGCTTAGAACATTCATGCTATCAAGTTTTAGATATTCAAGTTTTATAACATATAAGATAGCACTTTTGGTAATGTTCAAGATAGCAAGTTCTATATCATGCAAGCTAGCAAATTAGAGATGTTCAAGAAGGCAACTCTTGCTTCTTGAAAATTTTGCTCACTTTGCTAGATGCGCAAGTTAGCATTTTTGCCTCTTGAGATAGGCAAGATAGCACATTTGTTTCTTTTGAGATAGCAACTTTTTGCTTCTCTTTAGACCAACAAGCTAGCAATTTTTATGATATACAAGTTTCACAATATATAAGCTAGCAAAGATTTCGAAAGCAAATGCAAGATAAATTTCTTGTGTAAGCTCATGATTCTTGCTTCCTATTGCAATGTGCAAATTGCAAGTTTTGCTTCTTGAGATATTCAAGATAGTGATGTTCAAGAAGACAATTTTTCTTCTTGAAATAAGCAAGTTAGCAATCTTTGCTTCTTAAAATAGGTAAGCTAGCAATCAAGTTTTTGCATCTTCTTGACTTGTACAAGCTAACTATCTCCCCCTTTGTCATTGTAAAAATGAAAGAGAGAATACAGTTTTGTAGTTCTCTTTTCCTTTTAGAACGATTTCAAAATCATGACAAATGATGGATAATCAAGTTATGAATGTCAAGACAATTTTTCATCATGAATATTTTATCATTGCATGCATCATTATCATAACTTGAAGTATTACATGCATGATATCATATCACCATTCATAATTACATTAATATTTTAATATAACAATTTCTTCTCAAAATGTGTAACTTGGCACTCATAGCATTTTAAATTATGATTTACATCATATGCAATACATCACATCATAATTAGAAAGCACAAGTATTGCATGCATAATTGTACATCATAAATGTTTCATATCATGATGGTATCAATTTTGTCAAATTATATCCTACCATGCATGATCAAAACTTCTCCCCATTTTATCATTGAAAACAAGAAGAAAGTAGGGGGTAGAGCATAAAAGTGTTAAATATTTCAATCATTTCAAGGCATTTATATCATAGATCAAGTCATGATTCGTAATTCATCATAAAGCAGATTAGTTTTCAATCATCACATAAGGCATTTAAGGAATTTTTGAAACATAGGAGAATGATTAATTTAAGCATACAATGTTTCAATCCAATTCAAGTCATGAATATCAATGCTTTCATATTGTGAGTATCAATTCATGAATAACACAAGATATTATTTGTGACTTCAATTTTGCAAGATCAAGATTATGATTTAGATAAAACTTATTCAAATCAAATTATTAATTTGAAATTCATAATCTAGTCATTAAAATTAATTTCGAGATTCACAAAATATCATGAAATCATTAATCTCGATCAAATGGGAAAAGCATTTTTTAAGAGATTCCTTTTCATCTAAGCATGCCTTAGTCTTTATATGCCAAATTAAGATAAGCATGAAAGTTCAAGACATAAGGCAAAGAAATCTTGTATTATAAAATATATGATATCAAGGCTCATGATTCATTCGAAAAGATATAGTACAAAGAGCAACTTGAAACATTCTTATCAAGATCACATTTTAAAATATTCCAAGTTTCAAGATATTAATATGACACTTCATTGAATTGCATTTCATTTGAAGAACTCCTTTTTGATAAATGTAGGGAGCATAATGAACGATCTTGATTTATAAAGAGCTTCATGTTATCAAGATCATGATTTTAATAATTATTCTCTTTAGCAAAGAATCACAAAAGCACTTTAATTTTGCATAAGAAATCACATTGTGTTATGATTTATAAATTCTTTTTCTGCACACGAATCATAGGAGATATGAATGTGAAACAAATCTTTGCAAGCAAAAACACTATCATTCATATTTCAAGATGGAGTTTATAAGCATGAATCATTTCATCAAATCCATTTTAGAAAAATATTTTTCATAAGTGTATGAGAAAATCCGATTGTTAGAATACCAATTGTTAAGTGAATCCGAAAATGAAATTAACACTTTCATATATTCAAACATGATTTTTGCTGTAGATCTTGAAATTAAGTCAAGAAGATCAAACAAGCTCATGATCATGGATAACTTAAAATCACATGCATAAAATTGTTAATAACCATTTCATATTACATCTTTATGCATTACTTTAAATCCAACGTGATTTCATTCAACAATGTTAATCAAACATGATACACATTATTACTTCTTAACCATGATCAAAATCATTTTGTTTGTTTATCATGAAATATGCAATATTATTTTCGAAATTATCAGCATGATCATAATTTTTATATTTTTATTTTTAAACATGTAATTTTCAAGAAAATTAATTCTAAACTAAAAAAGAAAATATATCATGAAAGCATCAAGTAATTTCAAAATAAACCAAAGGCATTTTAATTACCTCAACGTCGTAGGCTGGTAAGGCGTATTTTGTCGCCTCGCTTTTGTTGACTTTCTCGTTTTCAGATGAGCTCGATTCATCCCAATTTTTGCTCTTCTTCTTGCGTTTGAAGCAAGTAGTTCCATTCTTTTTGCTTTTTAATTTTCGTTTCATTTGTAGTTTAAGTTCACCATCACTTGAGCTTACGCTCGAGTGGTCTTCAAATGTTCTATGTCCCAAATCCTTCCTGTTCTTTGGAAGGTTGGTTTGTTCATCATTGTCCTCATCACTTGAGTCATCGCTCAAGTGGCATTCATTTGTCCAGAGTTCCAAATCCTTCCTGTTCTTTGGAAGGTGATTGTGTTCAACATGTTCATCATGTGCATTGTGCACCATTTCATATGTCATCAATGAACCAATTAGTTCTTCAAGTGGTAAGTTGTTTAGATTTTTAGCTTCTTGTATTGCAGTTACTTTTGAATCCCACTTTTTAGAAAGAGAACGCAAAATCTTGTTTACGAGTTCAAAATCCGAAAAACATTTTCCATGAGCTCTTAAACTATTGACGACATCCGTGAAACGGGTGTACATGTCGCCTATAGTCTCGCTTGGTTGCATTTGAAAAAACTCAAAATCATGCAATAAAAAGTTAACTTTCGAGTGTTTGACTCTACTAGTTCCCTCGTGCGTGATTTCAAGAATTCGCCAAATGTCAAAAGCCGTTTCACACGTAGAAATCCGATTGAACTCATTTTTGTCCAATGCGCAAAATAAGGCATTCATAGCCTTTGCGTTTAAAGAAAAATTCTTCTTCTCCAAAACCGACCATTCGTTCATCGGTTTGGAGGGAAGTTGAAAACCGTTTTCAATGATACTCCATAAGTCTAAATTCGTAGAAATCAAGAAAACTCTCATTCGAGTTTTCCAATAAGTGTAGTCCAATCCGTTAAACAACGGTGGACGAAAGACCGAAAAGCCCTCTTGAAGAGCCATTTCTCTCAGGTGTAAATCCGAAATGAGAAATACCCCGCTCTGATACCAATTGTTAGGATCGAGAGCACTAAGACGGGGGGGGGTGAATTAGTGCAGCGGAAATCTTACAGCAATTTAAAAGCTAAAGCTACGTTCGTCTGATAAAAAATGATTTCGATATAAAAGCAGAATCACAGTGCAGTTTGCATCTAAGCGCAGTTTTGCGTCTAAACGCAGTTTGCGTCTAAGCGCAGTTTGCGTCTAAACACAGTTTGCGTCTAAACACAGTTTGCGTCTAAGCGCAGTTTGCGTCTAAGCACAGTTTGCGTCTAAACTCAGTTTTACGTCCAAACGCAGTTTTACGTCAAAACGCAGTTTTACGTCTAAACGCAGTTTTACGTCTAAACGCAGTTTTACGTCTAAACGCAGTTTTGCGTCTAAACGCAGTTTTACGTCTAAACGTAATTTTACGTCTAAATGTAGTTTTGCGTCTAAAAGCAGTTTTGAACCTTAAAAAGCGTTTTACGTAGAAAGCAATTTGCAGTTATAAATGGAATCCGAATGTAAGCGTAAACTGCAGTGTGAAGATCGTACGAAAACACGATTTACGTTTGAATGCAGATTCTGAAAGATTAGAGCTTAGAAACTCGTTCGTAAAGGCGCAGAGGGCAGTAGCAATGTAGGAGGTTTGCAGTAATGATAAAGTGCTCAAGGTAAAAGCAAACCAGAGATTTAGAGTGGTTCGGTCAGTCTTGACCTACTCCACTTTTGGCTTCCTCCTCCGACGAGGTCACCGACGTCAACTAGCTGCCTTCCTTCAATGGGCGAAGGCTAACTGCCCTTTTACAGTTTCTCTCCTTTTGACAGGCTCAGGAGACAACCTTTACAGATCCTTTCTCTCCTCTCTTTACAACTCAAGACTTGAAGAACAGAAGGAGGAGAACTTTAGGACTTTACACAAATTTGAGCTCTTAGAATCACTGAAAAGATCAAGAATTCGGTGTGGATCTGTGTCCTTTCAGTGTTGAATGGGTAGGGTATTTATAGGCCCCAACCCAATTCAAATTTGGAGCTCAAAACGATCAAATCCCGGAATTCCGGGATCAGGCGGTTGCACCTCTTGACTGGAGAGGTGGCACCGCCTGGCAGAGCTCGAAGACTGAGCTCAAGCGATTGCACCTCTCTGCCAGAGCTCGAAGACTGAGCTCAGTGGTTGTATCGCCTGGCAGAGCTCGAAGTCTGAGCTCGGTGGTTGCATCACCTGGCAGAGCTCGAAACTGAGCTCAGGCTGATGCACCTCTCTGCCAGAGGTGGTTGCACCTCTCTGCCAGAGGTGGTTGCACCTCTCTGCTAGAGCTCGAAGACCGAGCTCAGGCGATGCATCACCTGTCCAAAGAGGTTGCACCTCTCTGCCAGAGCTTGAAGACCGAGCTCGGTGGTTGCACCTCTTGGCAGAGCTCGAAACTTGAGCTCTGGCAGTGCTACCTCTTGACAGAGGAGGTTGCACCGCCCAATCTCGCTTGGAGACTGAGCCCTGGGCGGTTGCACCTCTTGGCTGGGGCGGTTGCACCGCCCAGTCCCGCTGGAAGACATGGCCTGGGCGGTTGCACCGCCTGGCTAGGGCGGTTGCACCGCCCAGTCTCGCAGCCCTGGCGGTTGCACCTCCTGCCCTGGGCGGTTGCACCGCCTGGTGCAATCAGGGTCCGAATGGTTCGCTCCATTCGGCCCAATTTGAATCTTTTCAGGGGCCCAATTGCCCCAAGATTAAGCTAATGGGATCACCTCCCATTTTCAAGCTTAATCATCGTGCTAACTACGATTAACTCTAAGACAACTTCTGCAGCTATGCTCCGATGCGTCAATCGCTTCTTCCGGCGAGTTTCCGGCGAACTTCCGTCGATCATCCGATAAGCCCTCGGTGATCCTTCTGCGGACATCCGGCATACTCCTGGACTTTGCGACGATCCACTTGGCGAGTTCCGACGAGCTTCGCTTGGCAAGCTTCTGGACTTCTCGGATCTATTCTCGCTGAACCTCCGACGACCGTCCGAACTTCCGTCGAACTCTCGAACTCCCAACGTGATCATGATCTTGACTCTGGCGCAACACCTGCTGCTTGTCTTACTCTCATCGTAGTTAATCCTGCACAACAAAACAAAACTTCGATCGAGACAATTAATCCTAAGCAATTAACCAAGTTGTCCGACATGTCATTGGTCCCTCGACGCTTCGTCCGATTCTTCGGCGCATCGTCCTCTCGTGCAGCCTATTGCCCAATCGGCCAGTTGACTCCGCAACTCCGATATCCTTGGCACAATACTCGCTCTTCTTGGCCCGATGCCCGAGTTCACGGCCCGAAGCCTTCTGTCGATACGTCGACCGATCCACCGGCCCGACGTCCAATCTTCTGACATGTTCCTTCGGCACAACACGATTTTCCTGCTTTAATTGTCTCATCCTGATCGAAGCATCCTGCGTCACTCAAAACGCAGATTAAATCATAAACATATATCAAGTAGTTTCATCATCAAAATACGAGATTCAACAACTCCTACTTCATTACATTTACTGATGATTTCTCAAGGTATGGATATGTGTACTTAATGAAGTACAAGTCCGAGGCCTTTGAGAAATTCAGAGAGTATAAGAATGAGGTGGAGAACCAGACTGGAAAGAGTATCAAAACTCTTCGATCAGATCGAGGAGGTGAATACTTAAGTACAGAGTTTACTCAGTTCCTCAAGGACCATGGGATATTATCCCAATGGACACCTCCTTATACACCTCAGCTCAATGGTGTCTCTGAAAGGAGAAATCATACTTTATTAGATATGGTACGGTCCATGATGAGTTTCGCTGACCTATCCATCTCATTCTGGGGATATGCCCTAGAAACCGCAGCTTACCTTCTGAATAGAGTTCCAACTAAGTCGGTAGTGTCTACACCATATGAGATATGGAAAGGGAAGAAGCCTGATCTTAAGGTTGTTAAGATTTGGGGCTGCCCTGCCCATGTTAGAAGACACAACCCCGATAAGTTAGAATCAAGGACAGAGCGATGCAAATTTGTGGGATACCCCAAGGAAACTTGTGGGTATTATTTCTATCATCTCGAGGACCAAAAGGTCTTTGTAGCTAAGAGAATAGTGTTCCTTGAGAAGGAACACATTCTTGACGGAGACAGTGGGAGAATGATAGAATTGAGCGAGGTTGGAGAACCAAGCTCAAGCACCACTCTACAGCCCGAGTCTGTTCAGGTACCTAATACACAAGTATCAACTTTACGCAGGTCTGATAGAGTATCCCATCCTCCTGAGAGATATGTGGGACATATTAGAGCAGAGGATATAGAGGATATTGATCCTCAGACCTACGAGGAGGCTATTATGAGTATAGACTCCGGGAAGTGGAAAGAAGCCATGAATTCTGAGATGGATTCTATGTACTCCAATAAGGTTTGGAACCTAGTTGATGCGCCCGAAGGTATTGTACCCATCGGTTGCAAGTGGATCTTTAAGAAAAAGATCAGAGTAGATAGAAAGGTAGAGACCTATAAAGCAAGGCTAGTGGCTAAGGGGTATCGTCAAAGGCAAGGTGTTGACTACGACGAAACTTTCTCACCCGTAGCAATGCTAAAATCCATCAAAATTCTATTGGCTATTGCAGCACACTATGATTATGAGATCTGGCAGATGGATGTGAAAACCGCATTCCTCAACGGGAACCTCGAGGAGGAGGTGTATATGATGCAACCTGAGGGATTCGTGTCCAAGAACTACCTAGATAAGGTGTGTAGGTTGCTTAGATCCATTTATGGACTAAAGCAAGCTTCCCGAAGTTGGAACATAAGATTTGATGAGGCAATCAGATCTTATGACTTCGTTAAGAACGAAGATGAGCCTTGTGTATACAGAAAGGTAAGTGGGAGCGCTATCACCTTTTTGGTGTTATATGTGGATGACATCCTCATCATTGGGAATGACGTAGGAATGCTATCCACAGTAAAGACTTGGTTATCTAAACACTTCTCCATAAAGGACTTAGGGGAAGCATCCTATATCTTGGGGATTAGAATCTATAGAGATAGATCCAAGAGGATGGTTGGCTTGTCCTAGTCTAGGTACATAGAAACCATTATCAAAAGGTTTGGCATGGAAAATTCCAAGAGAGGTCTCATACCGATGAGACATGGGATATCGCTTTCTACGAGTATGTCCCCAAAGACTCCAAAAGAAAGGGCGAACATGGATATGATACCTTATGCCTCAGCAATAGGGTCTATCATGTATGCCATGCTATGTACTAGGCCTGATATAGCGCATGCTCTGAGTGTCACGAGCAGGTATCAGGCGGATCCAGGCTTGGAGCATTGGAAAGCAGTAAAGTGTATCCTTAAGTACTTGAGAAGGGCTAAGGATATTTTACTAGTATATAGAGGTAATAGCCTTAAGGATGAAGGCTTCACTGACTCAAGTTTTCAGTCTGATGTCGATGATAGCAAGTCGAATTCAGGGTATGTGTACACCTTGAATGGAGGAGCAGTGTGCTGGAAGAGTTCCAAGCAAGATACCACTACTGACTTGACCATAGAGGCGGAGTACATTGCTGCATCAGATACAGCAAAAGAGGGAGTCTGGGTGAAGATGTTCATCACAGATTTGGGAGTCGTTCCGAATAGTGAGAAGTCGACTTCCTTATATTGCGACAACAACGGGGCGATTACTCAAATAAGGGAACCCGAGTCTCATCAGAAGTGTTCTGAGGTGGTTCCAACTTATTAGAGAGATCGTAACCCGAGGATATGTAGCAGTTGAAAGAGTTCCATCCGAAGATAATATTGCAGATCCACTGACAAAGCCGTTGTCTCATTTTGTCTTTGAGCGTCACAGGGGTCTGATGGGGATCAGACACATAGGTGATTGGCTTTAGGTCAAGTGGGAGATTGTTAGTCATAGGTGCCCAGCAAGCCAATCACGTGAGTGATGGCACATGTGACTTGATACAGAATCTTTTTGCTTATTATATTTTGGTGTATATCACTTTATAACTATTGCATAAATGCATATATATATTGTGATGTCCTTGGATTTGTGCAATGGGAATCGGATCGTGATGAGATCACGATAATGAGATCGATTCACCTTTAAACACATCCTAAATAATCCCGGTCATAGGTTACTCGAGAGGGACATTGTGATAACCGGATAGACTGGTGTGCTGTATACCCGTCCATATGATGAATGCAGCTGGTCTCATAGCTGCTCGTGTAGGGACACTAGGGATACAGTACAGGTACTCATTGGAGAATGAGTTCACTGATTGATCCGCTTACGGAATGCTGGATGGTTGATGATACCTTATTATCAGACAGCGATTCCGTAGTCCTAGTGGTGTATCTGGTCCTTAGAATTGAGACACCAAGGATGTCCTGTATGAGTGCTCCACTCTTTGATACCAGACTTATAGGTTTGGCTGTCCCAGATCTAGTACAGCTGGTCATTAGGAGTGGTAGTCGACCTTACGAGGGCTATTGAGTGTTGACAGAGGATCATCCACTCTCGGCGTCATGAGAGGAATATCTCATATGTTCTTGCTCAGACAAATCCCTAGCCAGGGTCATTCAGGTTGAGAGAGAAAGAGTTCTCCGGGAGAATCCGATTAGAGCGAGACTAGAGTAGAAACCGTATGGGTCTGACAGCACCATGCTCGATATACGGTCTCTGGGATATTAGATGGATGAGGGACTATAGGTACATGGTAACTGAGGACAGACAGGTCCAATGGATTGGATTCCCCTGTATCGTTTGGGGACTACGGCGTAGTGGCCTAGTACGTCTGTAGTCGATGAGTCAAGTGAATTATTATAGAGATAATAATTCACTGAGTTAGAAGGAGTTCTAACAGATATGACTCACGGCTAGCTCGATATTGGGCCTAGAGGGTCACACACATATGGTAGGCATTGCGATGAGTAGAGGTTCGGATATGAGATATCCGACGGAGCCCTTGTCTTATTGGATGCAGATCCAATACCCACTAGGGAAGGACCCATTAGGGTTTGACATGGGATCTCTATAAATAGGAGGGATTCACAGCCTCATAGGCTAGAGTCTTTGCTTGCCCTTCCTATTCTCCTCTCCCTCTCCACCTCAGAGTAGGCCTAGAGTTTTGAGGAGCATCGTCGCAACCCTGCTGTGTGGATCACCGCTAGAGAGGAGGACGCTTGACCTCCTTCACCCTCTCCTAAGGATCTGCAAGGAAACAGGGATATACGATCTCCCTAGGTAACACAATCTCTATACGTAGTTTTGTGTTTTGCGGATTTTTGCGCACCAATCTTCGCACGACGACGAACATCTTTTTGGGAATCGGGGATTTTTGTTTTCTTGTTCTTCCGCTACGCATGTGATGTCGCCCCCATGATTTCCCAACATGGGGTATTTATAGGCCCCAACCCAGTTCAAATTTGGAGCTCAAAATTGTCAATTCCAGGAATTCCGGGATCAAGCGGTTGCACCTCCTGACTGGGGCGGTTGCACCGCCTGGCAAAGCTCGAAGACTGAGCCTCTGGGCGGTACCACCTCTGTCAGGGGCGGTTGCACCTCTCTGCCAGAGCTCGAAGACCGAGCTCAGGCGGTTGCACCTCCTGACTAGGGCGGTTGCACCGCTTGCCAAAGCTCGAAGACCAAGCTCAAGCGGTGCTACCTCTTGTCAGGAGAGGTTGCACCGCCCAGTCTCGCTTGGAGACTGAGCCCAGGCGGTTGCACCTCCTGGCTTGGGCGGTTGCACCTCCCACAGCAATCAGGGTCCGAATGGGTAGATCCATTTGGCCCAAATTGGGTTTTTCAAGGGCCCAATTGCCCCAAGATTAAGCTAATGGGATCACCTCCCATTTCCAACTTAATCATTATGCTAACTACGATAAATCCTAAGACAATTTCTGCAGCTTGCTCTGGTGCGTCAATCGCTTCTTCCGGCGAGTTTCCGGCGAACTTCCGTCGATCATCCGATGAACCCTCGGTGATTCTCCTACGGACTTCCGGCAAACTCCTGGACTTGCGACGATACACTTGGCGAGTTCTGACGAGCTTCTTTGGCAAGCTTATGGACTTCTCGGATTTGTTCCTGCAGAACCTCCGACGACAATCTGAACTTCCGTCGAGCTCTCGAACTCCCAACGTGATCATTGTCATGACTCCGGCGCAACTCCTGCTGCATGTCTTTCTTTCATCGTAGTTAATCCTGCACACTTATCTCAACATATAGGTTAGACAACAAATGACAATTGACTTCATCATCAAAATCCGAGATTCAACAAGAAAGAGTTCTGATAGGTATGACTCATGGCAGCTCGATATTGGGTCTAGAGAGTTACACGCATATGGTAGGCGTTGCGATAACTAGAGATTCGGATATTAGATATTCGTTGGAGCCCCTATCTTATTGGATATCCAATAAGCTCATGAATTATTCGATCGTATGGATGAGATTCAATAAGAGCCAATGAGATATTATTGGATAGAGATCCACTAATCTAAGAAGCTTAGGTAGTTGGATGGAGATCTAATACCCAATATGGCAAGATCCATCAGGATTAAGTTGATAGGGGACTCTATAAATAGGAGGGAACCAATGGTTCATAGGCTACAGCCTCTCTGTGTTGTCATATCCTATTCTCATCCCCTTTTCCTCCTCAGATAATAGGCCCAAAGATTTGGGGAGCATCGTTGTAGCCTTGCTATGTGGATCACCGCTAGAGAAGATGACGCTTGACCTCCTTCACCCTGTCCTAGATTTATATAGGAAAATCTTAGGGCAACATCACATGCGTAGTGGAAGAACATTAAAAACAAAATCTCTAATTTCCCAAAGATGTGTTCGTCATCGTGTGAAGATTGGTGCGAACTGCAGAACTTAAAACTGCATATATGAAAGATTGTATTACCTAGGGAGATCATATATCCCTGAATCCCTGTAGATCTTTAGGAGAGGGTGAAGGAGGTCAAGTTTCCTCATCTCTAGCGATGATCCACACAACTGGACTGCGACGATGCTCCTCAAAACTATGCTCACTAGCAAAGAAGAAGGGTACGTCATCTTCAAAGACAACAACCAAGGCAAAATCATTGGCAAGGGAACCATTGGTAACAAATTAAAATTTTCTATTGATGATGTCTTATTAGTTGATGGATTGAAACATAATCTCTTGAGTGTTAGTCAATTATGCGATAAAGGTTATATCGTTAGATTTGAATCAAATGTGTGTATTATTGAAAAACCAAACCATAACATAACTATGATTGTACTAAAACAAAATAATGTCTACACCATTAACCTTGATGAACTAAGTAATGAAATGTGCTTCTCCGCTTTAAATGATGATGCTTGGCTTTGGCATAAGAGACTAGGCCATGCAAGCATGAAACTAATGTTGAATCTCGGATTTTGATGATGAAGTCAAATTGTCATTTGTTATCTAATCTATATGTTGAGATAAGTGTGCAGGATTAACTACGATGAAAGTGAGACATGCAGCAGGAGTTGCGCCGGAGTCAAGACAATGATCACGTTGGGAGTTCGAGAGTTCGACGGAAGTTCGGACAGTCGTCGGAGGTTCTGCGGGAACAAATCCGAGAAGTCCATAAGCTTGCCAAAGAAGCTTGTCGAAACTCGCCAAGTGAATCGTCGTAAGTCCAGGAGTTTACCGGAAGTCCGCAGGAGCATCACCGAGGGTTCATCGGATGATCGACGGAAGTTCGCCGGAAGAAGCGATTGACGCACCGAAGCAAGTTGCGGTAAATGTCTTAGGAAAAATCATAGTTAGCACTTTGATTAAGTTGGAAATGGGCGGTGATCCCATTAACTTAATCTTGGGGCAATTGGGCCCCTGAAAAACCCGAATTGGGCCGAATGGATCAACCCATTCGGACCCTAATTTCTGCCAAGCGGTTGAACCGCCCAAGGCAGGAGGTTGCACCGCCTGGGCTCAGTCTCCGAGCAAGACTAGGAGGTGCAACCGCTCCAGCCAGGCGGTGGCAACGCTTGGGGCTCAGTCTCTGAGCGAGACTGGGTGGTGCAACCTCCCCTGACATGAGGTGGCACCACTTGAGCTTAGTCTTCGAGCTCTGCTAGGCGGTGCAACCGCCTCAGTCAGGAGGTGAAACTGCCTGAGCTCGATCTTTGAGCTCTGTCAAGAGGTGCAACCACTCCTGACAGGAGGTAGCACCGTCCAGAGGCTCAGTCTTCGAGCTCTACCAGGCGGTGCAACCGCTCCAGTCAGGAGGTGCAACCGCCTGATCCCGGAATTCCGGGAATTGACAGTTTTGAGCTCCAAATTTGAACTGGGTTGGGGCCTATAAATACCCCACCCATTCAGCACTGAAAGGCAGAAAATTAACACTGAAATCTTGATCCTTTTCTGTGATTCTTAGAGCTCAAAATTGTTGTAAAGGCCAAAAGTTCTTCTCCCTCTGTTCTTCCAAGTTCTGAGTTGTAAAGAGAGGAGAGAAAATTCTGTAAGGGTTGTCTCCTAAGCCCGTCAAAAGGAGTGAAACTGTAAAAGGGTGGTTGGCCTTCGCCTATTGAAGAAAGGCCTCTAGTTGACGTCGGTGACCTCGTCGGTGGAGGAAGCCAAAAGTGGAGTAGGTCAAGATTGACCGAACCACTCTAAATCTCGGTTTGCATTTACTTTGAGCATATTATCTTTACTGCAAACCTCCTCTGAAGCTTACTGCTTTCTGCGCATATACGATCGGGTTTCAAGCTTTGCACTTTCCGAATCAGCGTTTAGACGTAAATCTGCTTTTTCGTACGATCATCATATTTCATATTGCGTTTACGTTTTGATTTCTACCATAACTGTAAACTACCTTTATACCCTTGCTTAAACTGCATCTCGCCTAATCAAGTGATTCACGAATCTGCATTTAGACGTAAATCAGTTTCTTCGTACGAACGTCATATTTCAATTTGCGCTTATATTCTGGTTTTCATCATAACTGCAAACTGTCTTCATAGATTGACTCTAACATCATCTTACTTGATCTTAAGTTAAAAGTAATCTTAGAATTAGCTTTCACACAGAAATCATTTTTATCGTTCGAATGCAGTTTCGTTTTAATCGTAGAAAGTTTTCCTCTGCACTAATTCACCCCCCCCCCCCCCTCTTAGTGCTCTTGATCCTAACAACTAATATCTAAGATCTCATCTAGAGAATTAGTGCGAGGAATTCCAAATATAAAGTTTATTAAGGACAAAGTATGCGATGCATGTCAACTAGGTAAACAAATAAAAACTAGTTTCAAACCAAAAACTCAAATTAGCACCACTAGACCATTACAATTGATTCATTTGGACTTATTTGGACCAATTGACACGACAAGTCTAGGAGGAAGCAAATATGTGTTTGTAATTGTGGATGACTATACTAGATACACTTGGACCTATTTCTTAGCTCACAAAAGTGATTGTTTTAAGTGTTTCTCTAAATTTTGTAAATTCACTCAAAACAAAAAAGGTTTCCTGATTTCATCAATTCGGAGCGATCACGATGGTGAATTTCAAAACCGTGACTTTCAAAATTTTTGTGAAGTTAATGGATACAATCACAACTTCTCCACTCCGAGGAATCCCCAACAAAATAGAGTAGTTGAAAGAAAAAATAGAAACCTACAAGAAATGGCAAGAATGATGTTAAATGAACATAGTTTACATAAATATTTTTGGGCCGAAGACGTAAATACGACTTGCTACATCATGAATAGAGTCCTAATAAGACCATCCCTATCAAAAACTCCCTATGAATTATTATGGAATAACAAAAAACCAAATATTTCCTATTTTAAAGTTTTCGATTGTAAATGCTTTATTTTGAATGAAAGGGATGCCTTAGGAAAATTTGAGGCTAAATTCGATGAAGGCATCTTTCTTGGTTACTCTTCCGTTTCTAAGGCTTTTCAGGTTTTTAACAAAAGAACCTTAGTAATAGAAGAGTTTACTTATGTAGTTTTTAATGAAATTTTTAATTTAAAGAAAAATGATTTTGATGATGATCTTGGTTTTGATAATTTGAATTTAAATGAACCCCCTCCTCAAAATAGCAACTTGGATGCACCTTCTTCCGAAATTTCCTTACCCAAGGAATGGAAGTATATAGATGATCATCCAAAGGAGCTAATTATAAGAGATACATCAAAAGGGGTTCAAACTTGTTCTTCTTTCAAGAATTTTTGTGCTAACACCGCCTGCCTCTCTCAAATCGAACCTAAATGCATTGACGAGGCCTTAAAAGATGATTTTTGGGTTCTTGCAATGCAAAAGGAATTAAATTAATTTGAGAGGAATAATGTATGGAAGCTTGTTCCTAGACCTAGTGACCATTTAGTCATTGGTACTAAATAGGTCTTTAGAAACAAGCAAGACGAAAATGGTATCGTGGTTAGAAACAAGGCTAGATTAGTGGCCAAAGGTTTCAACCAAGAAGAATGTATCAATTACGAAGAAACCTTCGCTCCCGTGGCTCGATTAGAAGCCATAAGGATGCTCCTTGCCTATGCTAGTAGTAATAGTTTTAAACTATTTCAAATGGATGTCAAAAGTGCTTTCTTGAATGGTTTTATTTCCGAAGAAGTATATGTCGAACAACCTCCCGGATTTGAAAATTCTCTTCTTCCTAATCATGTATTCAAATTGACTAAGGCTCTCTATGGCTTGAAACAAGCTCCTAGAGCTTGGTATGAATGGCTTAGTTGACGATACTATATTGTTTATCAAACATTTTGAAAATAATTTTCTTATTGTGCAAATTTATGTTGACGATATTATTTTTGGTTCTTCGGATGAATCACTATATGAATCATTTGTCAAATGTATGAGTCATGAATTTGAAATGAGTTTAATGGGTGAATTAACTTTCTTTTTGGGATTACCAATCAAACAACTTAGTGATGGTATATTTCTTAACCAATCTAAATATACATTAGAATTGTTAAAACGATTTAACATGGATAATTCAAAAGCAACTAACACCCCTATGAGTACTTCGACTAAGTTAGATATGGATGAAAATAGTGAAAATTTTGATCAAAAAACATATAGGGGAATGATAGGTAGTCTACTCTACCTCACCGCGACTAGACCGGATATTATGTTTAGTGTAGGACTTTGCGCTAGGTTTTAATCTAATCCTAAATTATCTCATCTTAAGAGTGTTAAAAGAATATTTAGGTATCTTAAAGGAACTCCAAATTTAGGATTGTGGTATCCAAAATCTAAAAAATTTGATTTAATAGCTTATGCAGATGCCGATTTTGGCGGATGCGGGATAGATAGAAAAAGTACATCCGGAACATGCCAATTTTTAGGACATGCACTTGTTTCTTGGATTTCCAAGAAACAAAATTCGGTTGTACTATCTACGGCGGAAGCCGAATACATTACTGTAATTGCATGCTGTGCACAAGTTGTTTGGATGAAAAATAAATTAGAAGACTATGAAATTCACTTCAAAAATGTTCCCATAAAATATGATAATACTAGTACCATGTCTCACCAAAAATCCAATTCAGCACTCTAGAACTAAGCATATCGATATTAGGCATCATTTCATACGCGATCATGTCCTTAACAATAATGTTGTTTTAGAATTTATTGACACAAAGCATCAATTGGCAGATATTTTTACAAAAGCCTTAAATAAAGACCAATTTGAATTCATTAGAAGGGAATTAGGTATGTTAAATTGTCCCTAAAAATAAACTTGTTTGAATGGATTTTCCGTAAAGTTTTTCATCCTCTCTCCGTTCCTCGGTGAATTTGATCCTTCTCTTTCGATTCTAAATGACACATTAAATTACCTTATCCTATCTTGAGTCAAAATTAATGATTTTATGATCAAGATTAATGATTTTATGATATTTTATGAATCTCGAAATTGATTTTGATGGCTTGATTATGAGTTTCAAGTTGACGATTTGAATTTGAATGAGTTTGTATTCGAATTATGATCTTGACTTATTGGAATTACTACTTGAAATTTTTTTATCACAATCTCTTCTTTGTACACCTACAATTATTGTTATTTATAGAAAGAATAGATTTGATAAATGCTGAATTTTTCTTTAAGATGAACTCTGCGTAAATATTTTAGCATACTTAATTTTGAATGATGAATTTTTGTATGATCAATGCTGAATTCCTGATGTTATAATCACAAATTATGTGCTTCAAGTCTCATTCCCTTTTTGTTGATGACAAAGGGGGAGAAATGATGACTAAGTGATGACTTATACCATTTCGATAGCATGACTTATATGAATTACAAGAGCTTGTATAATACAAATATCTCATATGCCTTGCAAAATCTTTGAGAATATCGCAAGATTGATTGATCATATTGAAAGCATGCCTTACATCTATATCATGAAATTCATGAAAATCTTTATCTCCTGTCATAGTGAAAATCGTCCCTTATCACTTGACTTGAAAATGATTTTCAACGAAGTTTCGTATTTACTTATGCGTAATGAGAATGACGATAAGTTCAACGGTTAGAACTAATCGGTTTATGCTTGAATTCTATGGGATGGAATTCAAGTGTTTTTATCTTATCATAATATGGCATATAGATAGGGGGAGTTACGTTTAACTCCGTCATCAATTGATTATCATCATCAAAAAGGGGGAGATTGTTGAATCTCGGATTTTGATGATAAAATCAATTGATGGGTTAATTGATCTAATCCATATTATTGAATTAAGTGTGCAGGATTAACTACGATAACCAAAAAACATAAAGCAAGAATACCGGAGTCAAGTTCGATGGACGTTTAAGAGACCGAAGAATCGTCGGAGATGCTGCCGGAACCAACCGAGAAGAAATCGGGAACCTGTCAGAATTTTCGGAAGTTCACCGAAGAGATCGTCGGAGGTTCGCGGAGATCACCGAGAAGGCTCGGCTACTCATTAAAGACATCACAAGATCAGGAGCTTGCTGGGAGTCCATCGGAAGAAGTTCGTCGGAAAGCTCGCCGGAACAAGACTCGATGTTCGCGGTTGAAAACTTGCTTAGGATGTTTTTAGTTATGTAGTTCACATGTAATTAGGATTAGGATTAAGAGATAATCCTATATCCTAGTTAGGGGCCAACTGGGCCCAAAACTAGACTTGGTTTAGGCTAAAATTAAAGCCCAACCTGTGAACCGAAGGGTCTGGCGATGGCATCGCCCAGCACCCGAGAGCCAAGCGGTGGCACCGCCAGTCCACTGTCTGTGTCAGACACTGACAGGCGGTGGCACCGCCAGCATCGGGAACCAAAGATAATTCAAATTTTGGAGCCCAAATTTGAATCCTCTTGAGGCCTATAAATACCCCTCAAATCTCAGCTGAGATTACAACTTTTTGAGAAGCAATTGATTGAGAGAAAGGTCTTAGAAAAGTCTTAGCAAGTCTTATTTTCAATTTGCTAGTGTTCATCTCCTTCTTTCTTGCTGAAAATCTGTAAGAGAGTGAACCGCTTGTAAAAAGTTGTAAGAGGGGTATTTGCCCTTCCCTTTCAAGAGATTTGCTAGTGGATGGTGGGAGCCTCATCGAAGAGGGCCTCGCAAGTAGATGTAGACCATTTGACCGAACCACTTTAAAATCGACGTGATCTCTGGTTTGCATTTCATTATTGTTATTTACATTACTGCAAACCTTCTTACGTGCTTTATTTCCTCGTTACCTTTGCTGCACAACCTTATGAATACGCTTTCAAGTTAAGCACTTCCGAGTTCGATTTTTATCGTACGAAAGATTTATCAAAACCGATATTTTAATCTGCTGCACTAATTCACCCCCCCCCCCCCCCCCCCCTCTTAGTGCTGCTCCGATCCTAACAAAAAATACTAAGTAGAATTGTAGAATAAAAAGATCTCAATTCATAGAAGGATCTAAAAAAAAATCAAGATAAAGTTCATTCAAATTCCAATCATCACATCAAAATCATTTTCCATAGTTTCATAAAAAAAAGGATATAGATAGATTCATTAATCTCTCCTTTTTAGATAAATGGTAAGAAGAAACATAGGAGTTCAAAATCAAGATGATGATTCAAAAAAAAAATCACAAGTTATAATCAAGAGAAAAATCATCATTTATATTCAAATCATTCAACTTGTCAAATCAACAAAGTCACTTTCATAGTTCAAGAGATTCAAAATAATATAAATATGTATTTCAATCTCTTATTCAAAACTTGATAAGATAGAGATGTTTCATTTTAAGTTGTTGGTTTCATACAAGTATGTCTTTATCTTTTTATGCCAAATAAGAATATGCATCAATCATTTAGGATCGAAAAATAAATTTTGTCATAAAATACATCAAGATCAATAAACCATAAATTACCCAAAAATCATCATTACTTCAAATCATCATGCATAATTTAAATATAAAATCATCAAGCATGATATTTACATTATTTCATGTAAGCATGCCCCCTTTTTTTTATGTCAAATCAAAACATGTATTATTTTAAAAACGAAAAAGCAACTTTCATTACGATAACAATCGATAATCCATAAATCACAAGAATTATCATGCATAATTTTGAAAGATAAACTCATTAAGCATGATATTACTTCAAATCAAATATTAAGGCATTGTTAATCAAAAATCATTTTGTTTATTTATCATAAAAATGTAATTTTTATGATTATTTTTAAAATAACTAAAAAGGTAAGCATTATCCAATTTTATTTTTGCATTTTCATTAAACATTTAATTCAAAAAATATATAATTTTTTTAAACTAATTTAAGAATAACTCATAAAAAGCATTATGTAATTTTGACATAAATTAAAGAAGTTTTGTTTGAGTTGTTTACCTCATTGTCGAATGCCATTAAGGCATAGTTTGTCACCTCGCCTTTGTTTTTCCCCTCATTTTCAGATAAATTTGATTCGTCCAAAGTTGCCTTCTTCTTCTTTTTAAGTTCATTTTTAATTTTCGATTCTTATTTTAAAAATTTCATGAGGAGTTCAAGTTCACCATCACTTGAGCTTATGCTCGAGTGGTCTTCAATTGTTCTAAGTCTGAAATCCTTCTTGTTCTTTATAAGGTGGTTCTCAAGTTCTTTACGTACATTGCACGTTATTTCATAAGTCATCAAGGACCCTACAAGTTCTTCAATTGGTAAATGGTTCAAGTTTTTTTATTTTTGAATAGCCATTATTTTTAAATCCCAACTCTATTAAGAGAATGTAAAATTTTTTTACAAGTTCAAAATCTGAAAAACTTCTACCAAGTGCTTTTAAATCATTAATGATATCGGTAAAACGAGTATATATGTCAACAACGGTTTCACTTGGTTTCATATGAAAAAGTTCAAAATCATGCATCAGAAAGTTGATTTTTAAATCTTTAACTTTGCTAGCGCCTTCATGTGTGATTTCAAGAATATGCCAAATTTCGTGCCAAGTTTCGCAAATAGAAACATGATTAAATTTATTTTTGTCTAAGGCACAAAATAAAGCATTAATAGCTTTCCCATTTAAAGAAAAAGTTTTCTTCTCCAAATCATTCCAACGGTTCTTTGGAAGGGAAGACCTTTGAAATCTATTTTTGATAATATTCCATAAATTTAAATCAAACTAAAGCAAGAAAACTCTCATTCGAGTTTTTCAATATGTGTAGTCCATCTCATTGAAAAAGGGAGGACGAATCAGAGAGTAACCCTCTTGAAAGCTGAAATGAGTCATTTCTCTTGGGTGTTAAATCAAATGAGAAATACGTGGCTTCGATACTAACTATTAGGAACGAGTCGACACTAAGAGGGGGGGGGGAGGTGAATTAGTGCAGTGGCAAAAACGTCAATTCTAAAAATTCTTTCGTATGTTGAAAACAGATTTTGGAAACTTGAAAGTGTATGCGAGTGTAGGCATAGTAAAAGCACAGTAAAGAGGAGAGGCAGTTTGCTATAAAAGTAAAGTGCTCAAAGGAAATGCAAACCAGATTTTTATAGTGGTTCGATCGTCATGACCTACATCCACTCCGTCGATTCCTCTTCCGTCGAGGCCACCAATATCCACTATCAGTCTTACTGCAATAGGCGAAGACCAACCACCTTTTACAACTCGATTCTCCTTTTACCGAGTTTAGAAGATAACCCTTACACCCCCCATTTACTCCTCTTTCAAACTATTCTAACACTTAAAACTTTTGAGAGGAGTTCAGGGTATTTATAGGCTTCAAGTTGATTCAAACATAGGGTATGTATATATATGTATACATATATATGTATATATATATGTATGTATATGTATATGTATGTATATATACATGTATATATATATACATGTATATATACATACATATACATATACATATATATGTATACATATATATATATATATATATATATATATATATATATATATATATGTATATATGTATATATGTATATATATGTATACATGTATATATATACATGTATATGTATATACATATGTATATATATATACATATATATATATATATATATATATATATATATATACATGTATATGTATATACATATGTATATATATATATATATATACATGTATATGTATATACATATGTATATATATATATATATACATATGTATGTATATATATATATATATATATATATATATATATACATATGTATGTATATATATATATATATATACATATATATATATATATATATATATATGTATATGTATATATATATATATATATGTATATGTATATATATGTATGTATATATATATATATATATATATATATATGTATATATATATATATATATGTATGTATATATATATATATGTAAGAAGTAATATAAAATGATAAATATCAAAAAATAATAACCAAAAAGACTGCATGTCAAGTCACACGTGTCATATATATATATATATATATATATATATATATATAGTGATTTACTTGGATTTATGCTACGAGAATCAGATCATGATGAGATCACGATAATGAGACCGATTCGTCATTAAACATAGATCCTAAATAACCCCGGTCATAAGTTACTCGAGAGGGACATCGAGATAACCAGACATACTAGTGTGTTGTATACCCATCCATATGATGGATGCAGTTGGTCTTAAAACTGCTAGTGTGGGGATACTAGGGATACAATACAAGTGCTTATTAGGGAATGAGTTCACTGATTGATCCGCTTATGGATTGTTGAATGCTTGATGATGCCTTATTGTCGGACAGCGATTCTGTAGTCCTAGTGGTGTATTTGGTCCTTAGACTTGAGATACCAAAGATGTCCTGTATGAGTGATGCACTCTTTGATACTAGACTTATAGGTTTGGATGTCCCAAATCTAATACAACCGATCATCGGAGTGGTAGTCAACCTTACAAGGGCTATTGAGTGTCGATAGAGGATCATCCACTCTCAATGTCATGAGAGGAGTGTCCCATGTATTCTTGCTCAAAAAAATCCTTAGCTTGGGTCATTCGGATTGAGAGAGAAAGAGTTCTCCGGGAGAATCCGATTAGAGCGAGACTCGAGTAGAACTCGTATGGGTCTGACAACACCATACCTGATATACGGTCTTTGAGATATTAGATGGATGAGGGACTATAGGTACATGGTAACTGAGGACATATAGGTTTAATGGATTGGATTCCCCTGTATCATTTGGGGACTACGGCGTAGTAGCCTAGTACGTCTGTAGTAGAGTCGAGTGAATTATTATGGAGATAATAATTCATTAAGTCAAAAGGAGTTCTGACAGGTATGACTCACAGCCAGCTCGATATTGGGCCTAGAGGGTTAGACATATATGATAGGCGTTGCGATGAGTAGAGGTTCAGATATGAGATATTCGTCGGAGCCCTTATCTTATTGGATATCCAATAAGCCCATGAATTATTGGATCCTATGAATGAGATCCAATAAGAGCACATGAGAGATTATTGGATAGAGATCCACTAATCTAAGAGGCTTGGATAGTTGGATAGAGATCCAATACCCAATAGGGCAGGTTCCATTATGGTTAATTTGATAGGGGACCTCTATAAATAGGAGGGTATCTATAGTTCACAGGCTATTGCTTTTGCTTTCTCTCATATTCTCCTCCACCTCTCCACCTCAGAGCAGGCCTAGAGTTTTGAGGAGCGTTATCGCAACCCTACTGTGTGGATTACCGCTAGAGAGGAGGGCTCTTAACCTCCTTCACCCTCTCCTTGAGATCTGTAGGGATTCAGGGATATACGATCTCCCTAGGTAACACAATCTATCTCACATGTGGTTTTCTATTTCACGGATTTTGTGCACCAATCTTCACACGACGACAAACATATCTTTGGAAATTGGGGATTTTGTTTTTTGTTCTTTTGCTGCACTTGTGATGTTGCCCCCAAGATCACCCAACAATGGTATCAGAGCCAGATTGTTCATGCGAAAATTAGTTTTGAACTACATGTGTTGTGTTTTGGAGAAGCTTTTGACGTCAAAATCGTTGACGCAAAAGCAAGAAAGGGCAGCAATTGTTGCTGCCCATGCTGCCTTCGCAGATGGCATCTTGGATGCCATTTGCGTACAAGGGGATGGCGCCCGACGGGCTGCTGCCGGCGGTTTGTGGTCTGCCTGCAACAAGCGCCACCTGCGGGTTACGTGCCCATAGGCAGCGTAGCCTGTAGCAGTGGCCATGTTGGCGATGCCTATGAGCACTGACCGGCAAGGGGCAACACCTGCGAGCGCTATGCCCGCGGGTAAAACCGCCTGCAAGGGCGATAGGGCTCGTAGGGGCACCAACAGTCGCTGCGCTTGCGGGTAGAGGCACCGTAGGGCAGCGACGCCTACGAGCGCTGCCCCCACGAGTAGAGCCACTCGTAGGGGAAACAGTGTCCGCAAGGGGGCCCTACCATAAGGGCAGCGTCGCCCGTAGGCACAGCACCCGCGGGCGTGCCGCCCATGAGCAAGGGCGGCGTCGCCCCCCACGCCGCCCACCCCCGCCCCCCCCCCCCCCCCCCCCCCACCCCTATAGTGGCCACCATCGATAGGGTGGCGGTGACAGCAACACAACAGGGAGAAAAAGGGGATTAGGGCATCTTTCGGTCAAAAGATAGTTTTGCCCTTCGGAATTTTAGAAATTCTAGATTCTATCTTTTACCCAAATTATGAAAATACCCCTCAGAATTCTAAAAATTTCCTACTTATCCTTGATTTCAGAAAATATTAATAAATTAAAAAGTTTAATTGATTATTATTATTTATCATTATCTAGTAGTCCTATAGGATGATGATTTATACGTGTAATGTATGATATGTGGACGGTTGATTATAGACTGTGTGATGTATGTACTTGTTATTATTATTATTAGGGTCTACGAGCCACCATTTTATTTCTCGTTTATTATCGAGTTTGCGTGCTTATGATTAAGTTGTAATTACATGAAAATGCACAACGGGATCGTGGAAGCAATAGCATGACCCATAAGACAAACGATTGCGATGCATGGAGATTCGTTGAGATGCCGACGGAACCGACGAGAACGAGATGGACGATCATAGGGCATGAAGATGCACCATTGCACACATAGATCTTGATATGAGTGATTAGGCCCACTAGCTCCGGCTTGATCATATTAGGCTGTGGTCAATGATTATCTGGTGTAATTTCTCAAGCGATGTGTGATTGTTTATATATATATATATATATATATATATATATATATATATATATATATATATATATATATATATATATATATATATATATATATTTTTTTTTTTTTTTTTTTTTTTTTTTTTTTTTTTTTTTTGCATGCGATGTAGATATATATTAAATATGTATATGTGTGACATATTATCATATTATGAGACCAAATTAAAGTAACCCCTCTCTTGACAATATTAAGTTAGTAAACATGAGGCAATTAGATTGACCCATGTGGCCTTCCATCGTTATAGGTAGGGACCGAGTCTCGGTGTAGGTTGAGTTGGTTGAGTCCCTCGAGGTTCACCTATATCATGATTCACTATCTTGCCTACGACATAGAGATGTCACCAGTGACCTAGGGACATGGTATGCTTGGTCGAGTCCCTCGAGGGTATATCATCGAATCAAACTCATCTTGTAACGATGGTATTGACTTAACCGAACATCATGGTTGGTTGAGTCCCTCGAGACCATGGTGATTCGGAGGCTGAACAGGACATGAATCATAAGGAATTATGATCAGCAAGAGTTTTCTACCTTTCAGGCTTAATATGATTGGTCGAGTCCCTCGAGGTTACACTAAGACACTGATTGGATCTTGATCCCCACTAGAAATCTACCGAAGACTTCTGTTTCACATGATGAGGGTGTCATGTGACTCGCTAGTAAAATAGTGAGAGCATATTAAGATAGAAGTCCATATCTTGATTGTTTATTTTTTATAAAATCTGCATATTATTTGTTTCTGCTGCATCTTTATTTTCAGAAAATGTCACTTTCAAATCTTTTACGTGGCATACTTGATGTCAACCACCTCACTAGTCTAAATTATACGGATTGGCTCTGCAACTTGAGAATTATTCTCATGGCAGAGAAAATCGCGTATGTCCTTGATACAGTGATGCCTACGCTCGAGGAAGGGGCAAGCGAGGATGAGATCACTCGCTACGTGAAGTACATTGATGAATCCACTCTTTCTCAGTGTTACATGTTGGGCTTCATGACTCCTGAGCTACAGAGACAGCATGAAAAGATGGATGTCATATCCATTCTCTTATATGCCCGTAAATTATTTGAGGAATAGGAAATGACTCAACGATATGAGATATCCAAGAGCCTCTTCTGTGCTAGGATGACTGAGGGGACACCGGTTCAGAACCATGTCCTAAAAATAATTGAGTGGATATAGAAACTCACAGGTCTATGAATGGTCCTAGAGGATAACATATATGTGGATCTTGTACTTCAATCCCTACCTGATTTCTTTTCATAGTTCATAGTGAATTTTAATATGAACAAGCTTGAGGAGACTCTCCTAGAGCTCCTCAATATGTTGAGGGAGGTAGAGAGCACTATCAAGAAAGAAAAGTCAGTTCTCTACACTAGTAAGACCAAAAAGAAAAGGAAAGCAAAGAAGTCCCTCAAGAAGGGCAAGGGCAAGGGCAGACTAGGTAAAGCAAAGGTTTCTAAGAAAGACCCGGCAAAAGACAAAGGCTAGTGCTTCTATTGTGGAAAATATAGGCACTAGAAGAGGAACTGCAAAGAGTACCTTGTAGAGAGGGCGAAATCGAAGCTTGGAGAAGGTTCAGGTATATTTATGATCAGTCTCCATTTATCAGACTCTTATAATAATACATGGGTATTGGATACTAGTAGTGCTTATCATATTTGCAATTTGTTGCAGGTTCTGGAAAGGCCTAAGAGACTAGCGAGAGGCGAGATGAGATGGGCAACAGAGCAAAAGTTACTACAGTAGCTGTTGGCGAGGTCACCCTACATCTGTCTGGTGGAGCTGTTATTACATTGGATGTATGCTATTTTGTTTCTTCTATTATCAAAAACACTATTTTCATTTCATGTTTGATAGTTAGTGGATACAAATTATTTTTTGAGAATAATGGTTGTTCAATATTATTAGATAATGAGATCATCACAAGAGGAACATTACATAATGATTTGTATATGCTAGATACTACTCCACTAATCTAAGATGCTTGGGTAATTGGATGAAGATCAAATACCCAATATAGTAGGATCCATTAGGGTTAAGTTGACAGGGGACCTCTATAAATAGGAGGGTGTTAGAACAGATTCTAAACTTGGGGTTGATTCCTTTAGGGGATCAGCCTCCTTGGAACTCTATAGGGGTTCCTCCCTCCAAGTTGCTGCTCAAAGGCTACAAAAAAGATTCATCTATTGCTTAAGAAAAGAGAAGGAATACATGGCTATTTATAGGGCTTCTAAACCCTAACTCCTAATAGGACTCCTACTTAAGACTCTTACTTCTAACCAACTCCTAATAGAACTCCTACTCAAGACTCCTATTCCCTTACAACTCCTAATTCTTCTCTAAGAAAAAACCTCCTACATGAATGCCCCTCACAATTAGGACTCTCCTAGCTAGAGTCCTAACAGAATGTCCCTCTCAATTAGGACTCTCCTAGCTAGAGTCCTAACATTTTTACATGAATGTCCCTCTCAATTAGGACTCTCCAAGCTAGAGTCCTAACAGACCCGCCCTCTTCAAATTAGCCTTGTCCTCGAGGCTGATGATTCATGAATTTTGGGAATTTGATCTTCAAGTCGTCATAGTTCTCCCAAGTAGCATCTTCTTTTGGTAGGTTCGCCCACTGTATTAGCACTTCATTAGTGGGTCGTCGTCGTCGAGTCACGATCCGTCGATCAATAATGGCACTTGGTTGGGTCTCGAGTTCTCTTTGGGTAGTCATATTTGGTGGGTGGCTTTGGGCTGTCTCCAAGCACCTGTTTAAAACTTCCGGTTGGCTGTTGGTTTGTGGGTGATATGTCGTACTCCTTTTCAATTTAGTACCCTGCATATAAAATAACTTTGTCCAAAATCTGCTATTGAAGATGCAAGTAGAATTTGTCACAAGCACAATGCGTCCCTTATAGTGTAATTCTTTTGAGTCCCAATTGTAATGAGCCATGGGGCTTGGTGTTTCCTCCAATTTTTTTATAATATTACTAGTATCTGAATCTTCCTGCCATTCCATCTTAATATCCTCAAGGAAGTCGTTGGTCGGAAGTGAAACGATCGAAACTTCAACTTGCTCGGGTAGCTGCGAAAGCGCATCTGCAAGAACATTCTCTTTCCCCTTTTTGTAAGTTATTTCAAAATCAAATCCAAGAAGTTTTGTTACCCATTTTTGCTGCTCGGGGGAAGATATCTTCTGCTCCAAGAGATATTTTAGGCTTTTATGGTCGGTCTTGATTTGAAAGTATCGCCTGATCAAGTACAATCTCCACCTCGTTGCTGCTCGCACAATGGCGAGCATCTCCTTATCATATGTTGACATATTTTGATCGGAGGGAGATAATGCCTTGCTAGTGTATGCGAGTTGTCGACCATATTGCATGAGAATGGCTCCAATTCTGACTCCAGATGTGTCGGCCTCAATAATGAAGGGTCGGTTGAAATTCGGTAGTGTTAGCACCGGCGTCGTCGTCATGGCTGCCTTAAGTTTGTCAAAGGCAGCGGAGGCTCTGTCCAACCATTGGAAGACATCTTTTTCTAGTAAGGAAGTAAGTGGTGCACTGATCTTTCCATAGTTTTTCACGAACTTGCGGTAGTAGCCTGTTAAACCCAGAAAGCCATGTAGCAATTTTATGTTTCTCAAGGTCGGCCAGTTTTGCATTACTCCAATTTTGAAGGGGTCTACTGCCACACCTTCCTCTGATATGATATGCCCAAGATATTCCACCTTTTGTTGAAGAAAGCAAAAATTCATGGTTGTTGTGTGTTCAAAAGGTGGTTTTTCGTATGTCTTCTTCGCATGCTCGTATTTGATGATACCCGGATCAAAGGTCCAGCTTTGTAAAGATTTGTGCTCCCTTTCATCTAGCAATTCATCTACTATTGGAATAAAGTATTTGTCCTTGATGATTATGCCATTGAGAGCTCGGTAATCAACACATATTCGCCTTGTTCCGTCTTTCTTGCGTACAAGTAGCACCGGCAAAGAGTAGAGGTTGCAACTTGGCCGAATAACTCCTGTTTCGAGCATCTCTTTTATAATCCTTTCTATTTCATCCTTCTGGAGATGTGGATACTGATATGGCTGAGCATTTGCTGAAGATTTTCCTGGAAGAATCATTATACAATGATCATGCCGACAGGTAAGAGGTAGGTTGCGCGGTTCGTCAAATATATTTGAAAATTCAGTAAGCAAAGGAAGTAGATTTGGATCTTCAAATTCTGTTGGCTCTCCCTTAGTTTGCTGCTCAAGTTGTACTAAAAAGCCGCTGCATTCTTTATGCAAAACATTCTCCATTTGTTATGTGCAAATCGTTGTTATGTCGCCCCCACGTTTCCCGTGCAATGTCACCTGTTTCTCCTTACTGTAAAATTTCATAATTAGTTTCATAAAATTCCAAGAAATATCACCTAATGTTGTCAACCATTTAATTCTGAGCATGGCCTCATGATTGTTAAGAGGGAGAAGGAAGAAATCTGTAATTATCTCTTGGTCCTGCAGCAATAGTTTCTCCTGCAAGCGCCTATGATCACAATTCAAAATCCGTCCGTCGGTGACCTTAACATCAAACCTGCAGCGATTCTCGATAGGTAATGATATCCGAACAGCAAGCTTACTATTTAGGAAGTTAGTAGTACTGCCCATGTCGATGAGAACAGTGATTGGTTGTTGTTTGAGAAGGCCTCCAATTTTCATCGTTTGCAGGTTTGAGTAGCTAGCTAGTGTATGTACCGTAACTTCGGTCGGTTGTGGCTCTTCTTCTGCATCTTCTTCATATTCAAGACTCTCTTTTGGATGTTCAATGACCTCTTCTTCTATCGGTTCAATCATAAGAAGTCCCCCTTTTCTACAGCGATGCTCACGGCTCCACGGCTCGTCACAATGCCAACATAACCCCTTCGCATATCGCTCCCGAAGCTCTTCTCTTGTTAACCTCTTTAGTGTAGGGACTTGGTCGATAGTAGGGGGGGCTAAGGGCTTCAATATTACTAGTTGAGGAGAGACCCTAGTCCTCCGAGCTTCATGATTCAATTGCTCCTCTTGATGTCGTGCGAAAGAGATGGCTGCCATAAGCGTATACGGTTGTCGCGCTTTAACTTCTCCTCGGATCTCTGGCTTCAAGCCCTCAATGAAGGTCCACAATAGCTGTTTTTAAGACCAATCATGAGTTTGATTAGATAACCTTTCAAACCTGGTTTGGTACTCCTGAATGGTGGAGGTTTGTTGGATCTTTGCTAGTTGTTCGTCAATATTCTCGTAATCGGTTGGTCTGAAGCGAATCAGCAGTCCCTCTTTGAATTGTCGCCATGAAAGGACTCCATAAGTATGTTCAAACCAGTCAAACCACTGTATAGCATCCCCTTCAAGATGTATAGCTGCAATTTTCACCATAGATACATCCACGGTTTTGTGGTACCGAAAATATCGCTCCGCGCGCGAGATCCAACCAATCGGGTCTCCTTCTTCCCATCTAGGGAAGTCCACTCTCATGCATGGATAGTTGGGGTTGGTCATAGAGCTTCCCCTCTCTTGTAAGTCATATCTTCGGGCTTGGTGTGATTGGGCAAAGCTCTCTCCTTGATGTGATTTCTTCGGGCTTAGTAGTCGGCCCAATCTGAGTTCGGTAAAGAGCGTCCGAATCTTATCCTCCATTCGCGCCTCCAAGGCTTCGAATTTAGCATCAATTGCCTCCTTAGATGCCATAGTATATGCCTCCAAATCTATGATATTAAGATCTCTCTTTTGTTGTCAGGTTAAAGGCATGTATAGGTTGAGAGAAGTGATGGTCGAAAGGGTTGGTGGATTGGTGGATGTAGGCTGCGGTTTAGGCTTGTTTTGTGGCTGTTTTGGGTGCAGTTTGAGGGTGTGGTTTAGTAGAGTTTTAGGGCTGTGGATGAAAGTTTTGGATCTGTGGTAGATGGTAGCAAAGGTTTGACAGAAATCCGTGAAAGTTGCAGCAAGTATATGCTGTCTTGTAAGAGTAGAATTGTCGTCGAAGAAACAACGGTTTCTCGACGTAATTTCCACCAAAAACTTGAGAGAATTGAGGAGGGAATTGATAGAAAAATCACAATTTATATGACAGCAAGTATATCTAATTTAATCAAGAAAATTTTGGCAGTATAACAGCAAGGAAATTGGTGCAAGTTGCAATTGCAGAATTATCGTCGAAAAATTTCAGCGGGTTACGATGAAAATTTGCAGAAACATAAAATCATTTTTAGAGATGAATTTCTTAATAGATCAATCTTAGATGGAAGCCAAGATAATCTATGAAGTGTAGAAGAAATTTCATTCAAAAAAAGATTGCTAATAGATGGGTTAAGGCAACGATATGCAGCTGAAATTTTCTGCAGCATAGATTTTCAAGTGCAGCAGATTGGACATAAAAGATCAGTAGTTTATATTGAGAATTTTTCGATGAAACCAAAGGGAAATCTACTGTTAGGAAGTTTCAAAGATGTAATAAAAATTTCGTAGAAATTTGGATAGAAAAAGCACAGTAGCAAGATGAAACAGATGGTGCTATGCGGCTTGAATTCTGCAATTCAAGTGCAGCGGATTGGACATAAAAGATCAGTAGTTTATATTGAGAATTTTTTGATAAAACCAAAGGGAAATCCACTGTTAAGAAGTGTCAAAGATGTCATAAAAATTTCGTAGAAATTTGGATAGAAAAAGCATAGTAGCAAGATCAAAAAGATGGTGCTATGCGGTTAAAATTCTGCAATGTATCTTTCGTCGTAATGATGAAAACTTTGTGACGAAAAGTTTATGCAGCAATATAGGAACGATTTTTTTTTTTTTTTGGATTTTCGAATAAGGATAACTAAATTGCAGCAGTAGTAAGGTAGGAAACCAGAACCTGTTGCAATTCACGGGGAGATCAAAGGATGATCCGGGGTGGTGGAGATGATGACGGAATTCGGTGACGATCTTTTAAGCA
The DNA here is from genome assembly GCF_036884655.1 of Musa acuminata AAA Group. Lineage (NCBI taxonomy): Eukaryota > Viridiplantae > Streptophyta > Magnoliopsida > Zingiberales > Musaceae > Musa > Musa acuminata. The sequence continues at coordinate 32,857,112 of NC_088346.1, read as the reverse complement.
ATTGTGGGAATTGCTTTGGATTATTGTAGAGGGTTGATGGATGGCTGTGGAAGGGCAGCGAGACGCCAAGAACACTGCTCTGATACCAGGTGTTAGAACCCTTGCAGATTCTAAACTTGGGGTTGATCTCTTTAGGGGATCAGCCTCCTTGGAACTCTATAGGGGTTCCTCCCTCCAAGTTGCTGCTCAAAGGCTGCAAAAAAGATTCATCTATTGCTTAAGAAAAGAGAAGGAATACATGGCTATTTATAGGGCTTCTAAACCCTAACTCCTAATAGGACTCCTACTTAAGACTCTTACTTCTAACCAACTCCTAATAGAACTCCTACTCAAGACTCCTATTCCCTTACAACTCCTAATTCTTCTCTAAGAAAAAACCTCCTACATGAATGCCCCTCACAATTAGGACTCTCTTAGCTAGAGTCCTAACAGAATGTCCCTCTCAATTAGGACTCTCCTAGCTAGAGTCCTAACATTTTTACATGAATGTCCCTCTCAATTAGGACTCTCCAAGCTAGAGTCCTAACAGAGGGTATATGTGGTTCATAGGCTAGAGCTTTTGCTTTCTCTCATATTCTCCTCGCCCTCTCCACCTCAGAGTAGGCCTGGAGTTTTGAGGAGCATCATCACAGCCCTGTTGTGTGGATCATCGCTAAAGAGAAGGGCGTTTGACCTCCTTCATCCTCTCCTAGAGATCTATAGGGATTCAGGGATATACGATCTCCCTAGGTAACACAATCTATCTCACATGTGATTTTCTATTTCACAGATTTTACTCACCAATATTCGCACGACGATGAACATATCTTTGGGAATTGGAGATTTTGTTTTATGTTCTTCCACCGCACATGTGATGTCGCCCCTAAGATCACCCAACATTAATCTACTCCCACTATTTTCTCACGAATCACACAACTCCCTCCGGTATGTGAATCGGAGACCCCCGGTAGATCTCTAGTGGGGATCGAGATCCAATCGACATCTTAACATAACCTCGAGTGACTAGACCAATTACGTAAAGCCCATAAAGGGAGGCAACTCTTGCCAATCACAACTCCATATGATTCTTGTCCTGTTCGGCCTTTGAACCACCATGGCCTCAAGTGACTCGACCATCCATGGTGTTCAGTTAAGTTATCACCATCGTTACAAGATGAGTTTGATTTGATAATATGCCATCGAGCGACTTGACCAAGCATACAATGTCCTCAGGTCACCGGTGACATCTCTATGTCGTAGGCAAGTTAGCGAATCATGAAATAGGTGAGCCTCAAGTGACTCGACCAACTCAATCTATATCAGGAATCGGTCCCTACCCATAACGATGGTAGGCCATGTGAGTCAATCTAATTACCTCACGTTTACCGATTTAATATTATAGAAAGAGGGGATTTTTTATTTGGTCTCCTAATATTACGTGTTACACATATACATATTTAATATATATCTACATCACATGCAAATATAAATATATCTAGTAGGTGTACAAGTAATCACATATCACATGAGTAATCACACTAGATGATCATGGACCACACCCTAATATGATCAAGCCTGAGCTAATGGGCCTAATCACTCACATTAAGATTTATATGTGCAATGGCGCATCTCCATGCACAATAGGAGCATGGAGGAGATAGCGGGACCCAAGAGGTCGAGGCAGACGATCGTGACTGATGGAGATACGTCGAGATGTTGACGAAACTGACGAGGACCCTCTTGGGTCTTGCTATCGACCAATAAATTGAGGCTCAAAGGCCCTAATAATAATAATAATCATAATCATACATACACACACATCAGATAGTCCATGATCATTTGTCCATATCATACATCACATGTGTTCATCATCATTATGTAGGACTATTAGATAATAATAATAATAATAATAATAATAATAATAATAATTAAATATTTTAATTAACTAATATTTTCTAAAATTTGGAACATGCAAAAAAATTTTGAATTATGAAGGGCATTTTTGGTAATTTGGACAAAAGATAAAACTCAAAATATTTGAAATTCTAAGGGGCAAAATTATCCTTTTGCCCAAAAACCCTACTGCCCTGCCTTTACTACATTGCGGCCACGCCACCCTACTAGTGACAGCCACTATAGGGGGTGGGGGAGTTGCCCTTGCTGGCATCGCCACCACTACGGGCGGTTTTGCTCGTGAGTGCAGCGCTCGTAGGCGCTACCGTAGACCCGACGAGTCGGCAACCCTATGGGTACCACTGCCCCTACGGGCGGTTCTACCTGTAGGCGCAACGCCCGCAGGCGTTGCCACCTTCGTGGGCTTCTCTACCCATGGGCACAACGCCCGTAGGCTGTTGAATCTCATATTTTGATGATGAAACCAATTAATAGTATTTATGATTTGATATGCGTTTTAAGTGACGTAGGATGCTTCAATCAGGATGAGATAATTAAAGCAAGAAGAATCATGTTGGGCCGGTGGAACATGTTAGAAGATTGGACATCTAGCCGGAGGATCGGATGACGTATCGACAGAATACTTCGGACCATGGATTTGGGCATCGGGCCAAGAAAAGTGGATATTGCACCAAGGATATCGGAGTTACAGAGGTCAACTGGCCGATTGGACAATATGTCGCAAGAGAGGACGATGCGTCGAAGAATCGGATGAAGCGTCGATGGACAAATGACATGCCGGACAACATGATTCATGCTTAGTAATAATTGTCTAGATCGAAGTGTATTTTACATATTCAGGATTATCTATGATAGCAAGGCATGAAGCAAAATGAAGTCCCGAAGCCAAGGACGCGATTTCGTTGGGAGTTTGAGAGTTCATTGGAAGTCCAAACGTTCGTCGGAAGTTCTATAGGAACTAGCTGAGAAGTCCAGGATTTTACTAAAAGAACCTCATCGGAACTCACCAAGAAGATCGTCGTGAAGTCCAGGAGCTTGTCGGAAGTCCATTGGAACATTACCGGGAGATCAACGAAAGTTTGTCGGAAGCTCGTTGGAAGAAATCAAGACCTAGGGACTTGTTTAGCTTAAGTATGCCTTATATTTCATAGTTAGCACATAATTGGGATTGGATTTGGGCCAACCTAATTATAGGCTAGTTGGGCCCATGTAAGAATTGTGTTGGGCCCAATGAAAGGTCCAAATAATGACCCAAGAGATGACACCATCGTGGCACAATCTTTGAAACTGTGTCAGGCGATGGTACCACCAGTCTAAGTGGTGGTACCACCTCTGGTAGGGTGCCAGGTGGTGGTATCGCCAGACTGGGCGGTGGTACCGCCTAGTGCACTGTTAGTGTCAGACTAACACTAGCGGTGGTACCGCCCACCATAGGGGGTGGTACGGCTCGGACCTAGGAAACCCGGTATGAGATGTTTTTAAGTTCCAAGTTTCAATCAACTTGAGGCCTATAAATACCCCTCTCATCCCTGGTTAAAAGAAATAAGCATAGAGAATTTAAAGAGGGAAAAAAGCTGTTGTAATCTCTTATGAGAATCCTCCTCTTCTAGTCTAAGTGTTAGAATAGTTTAAGAGAGGAGTGAGTGCTTAATTCTACGTATGAGATAGATGTGTTTTACCTAAAGAGATTATATATCCTTGAATCCCTATAGATCTATAGAAGAGGATGAAGGAGGTCAAGTGTCCTCCTCTCTAGTAGTGATCCACATAGCAGGGCTATGACGATGCTCCTCAAATCTCCTCACTTGCTATCTGAGGAGGAGAAACTACACCTTAAAGGCATTCAACGATGATGCAATCAAAATGTTGAATCTCGTATTTTGATGATGAAACCAATTGATAATTGTTTATGATTTGATTTACATTTTTAGTGATGCAGGATGCTTCGATCAGGATGAGACAATTAAATCAGGAAGAATCATGTTGTGTTAGAGGAAACCATGTCAGAAAATTGGACGTCGGGCCGAAGGATCGGTCGATGTGTTGACAGAAGGCTTCGGGCCATGGATTCGAGCATCGGGCCAAGAAGAGCGGATATTGCACCAAGGATATCGGAGTTGTGGAGCAAATTAGCCGATTGGGCAATAAGCCGCAAGAGAGGACGATGCGCTGAAGAATCGAACGAAGCATCGAGGGACCAATGACATGTCGGACAACATGATTAATGCTTAGTATTAATTGTCTAGATCGAAGTATGTTTTACATGTGCAGGATTAATTATGATAACAAGGCATGAAGCAAAATGAAGTCCCGGAGTCAAGGATGCGATTTTGTTGGGAGTTCGAGAGTTCGTTAAAAGTCCGGACGTTCGTCGGAAGTTCTGGCGAAACCAGTCGAGAAGTCTCAGAGCATGCTAGAGAAGCTCATCGAAACTCGTCAAGAAGATTGTCGTGAAGTCCAGGAGCTTGCCGGGAGTCCGCCAGAACATTGCCGGAAAATCGTCGGAAGCTCGTCGGAAGAATAGACTTACGGACTTGTTTAGCTTAGATTATGTCTTAGATTTCGTAGTTAGCATGTAATTAGGTTTGGATTTGGGCCAACCTAATTAGGGGCTAGCAAGGCCCATGTAAGGACTGTGTTGGGCCCAATAAGAGGCCCAAAAAGTGCCCCAAGAAGTCTCACCGTCATGGCACAGTCTTCAAGGCTGTGTAAGGCGATGGTACCGCCAGCCTGGGCGGTTGTACCACCACTGGCAAGGTGCCAGGCGGTGGTAACACCAGTCTAGGCAGTGGTACCGCCCAACACAACATCCCAGGTGGTGGTACCACTAGACTGGGCGGTGGTACCGCCCATGCTCAAGGAACCCGGGATGAGATATTTTTATTAAATCAACTTAAAGCCTATAAATATCCCTCTCATCCCTGGTTAACACACACAAGCACAGAGGATTCAAAAGTGAGAAAACGCTGCTGCAATCTCTTTAGAAATTCTCTCCTCCACTCTAAGTTTAAAATTATGTAAGAGATGAGTGAGTGCTTGTAAGGGTTATCTCCTAAACCCGTGAAAAGGAGAAGAAGGGTGTAAAAGAAAAGTTGATCTTCATCCGTTGAAAGAATATCAATAGTAGATGCCGGTGGCTTCGATGGAAGAGGAATCGACGAAGTGGATGTAGGTCACGACAACCGAACCACTCTAAAATATGGTTTGCATTTATACTTATGCAATTTATCTTTATTGTAAATCTTTTTAATCGCTTACTGCTTTCAATACATCTACAAACGGGTTTCAAGTTAAGATCTTTATGAAAAGGTTTTCATCGGAAATGGTTTTTATTGAACGAAGTTTTAATCGAGACGTAATCTTTTCGCTGCACTATTCACCCCCCCTCTTAGTGCCTACCCCAATCCTAACACAAAATATCTTTAATTTATTTCGAAATTACATGATTCTTTTCATAAGTTATTTTTAATTTAGTTTAGAATAATTATTTTTCTTGAAAATTGTATGTTTAAAAATGAAAATGTAAAAAAAAAATATGATCATGCTAGTAATTTTGAAAATGATAATGAAAGTTGCATGTTTTATGTTAATGGAATAAAATGTTAGATTTAAACCTAATGATCCTATGTATGTTTTTCAAGAAGAAATAATGTGTATCTTGATGATTTTCGATTTTGATTGAAACCATACTTGATGTCTTAATGAAAATATTAAGAAGTTTGATATCATGCTGAATGATGATGCATAGCTTTTGTATAGAAAACTAAGCATGAAAAGTTAGATTCACCTAAAAAGAAAAATGCAAGACTACAACAAACAAAATAATCTTGATGGAAAATGCTTTATATTTGATGAAATCAATTTCGATGATGCATAATAATGTAATTATGTAATAAAAATATTAAATATTTTGAAACTAAGTTTTGATATCATGCATAATAATCATGCTTAATAAATTTCAAAATTATGCATGATGATTCTTGAGATTTATGGATTGTCGATTTTTATGGTAATGAAAGTAGCTTTTTCGGTTTTTAAACTTTGATGGATATTTTTATTTGGCATAAATAAAATAAATCACATGAATTAAAACAACTAAAAAGAGGAAAGGTTTCTCCTTGAAAATTTTATTTTTCCCTACTTTATTTATTTTTTCTAAAAAAAAGATTAACGAATCTATTTATATCACTTTTATGAATCTCTTGGACCATGAAAATGATTTTGATGAGTTGAATTTGAATGAGACTTATCTTGATTTTTTAAGATTTATAACTTGAGATTTCTTATGTATGAATCAAGATATTATATCATTTGATCTCCTATGTTTCTTTTTACTATTTATAAAGAATAAAATAAAAATAAAAAAAAATAAAAATTTAATTAAATAAATCATGTCTTGTGGCATTCATGATTTGATATTATTATCTTTCATGACATGATATGCAAATTCCTTTGTATTTGTGGTTGTAAACCTCATGTAATCAGTAGAGCATTGATGTAAAAATTGTATTCTTCCACTCTAGTTCTTCTTTCTTATTTATAATGATAAAAAGGGAGAAAGAAAATAGCTAGCACCTGAAAGAGAACCAAATTTGCTAACTTGAATGATAAACTTAGACATATTAGATCTTCCAAATGCATAAATTCCTGTTATACATTTTTTGGATTATGATCTTGATCTCTTGAATTTTAAGAGTTGATCTTTCATTTTTTATGATTGAAATATTGACATAATGATTTGGAATCATACATTTTATATTTTAGAAATATATATGATAATTTGGTATTATGCATGCTATACTTCAACTTATCATAATGATGCATGCAATGATGAAATGTTTATGATGAAAAATTGTTTAGACATTCATGACTTGATTTTTCATCTTTGTTGTTTAACCTTTGTTATAATTTAAAAATTGATAAATTACATAATTATTTTAGTTATTCCCCTCCTTTTGCAAATGACAAAAGGGGAGAAAGTATTTATAGCATGCACATCCCTTCTATTTGACAATGACATAGGGGGAGCAAATTTTTCTAACTTGCTAGCTATCTTGTATACTTCAAGAAGAAGCAAGAAGATTGCTCATCTCAAAAGATGCTAAAATCTTGCCAACTTTCATGTAAAATTTGCTAGCTCACAAATTGTAAGGAGAAAAAGAATTGCTAGTTTGCATACTTCAACAAGAATGCTATCTTGCATTTGTTTTTGAAAACTTGCTAGCTTGCACAATCTTAAATGATATGAATTTGCTAGCTTGCATAATAATTAAACTTGAGATTTATTATGCAACGATTTGAACTTGTATCTCAAACACTTAAATAGTTGGACTTCTCCTTTTTTTTAATGACAAAGGGGAAGAAGTATGTTGATGTTATGCATGATTTTATCATTACATGTTTGCTTGGATTTTTGAATCCAAGAATTCTATGCCATATTGATAGGGGGAGTTAAGGTTAACTCCGTTATTAATTTGTTGTCATCATAAAAAACGGAGAGATTGTTGAATCTCATATTTTAATGATGAAACCAATTGATAAGTGTTTATGAATTAATCTACATTTTGAGTGATGTAGGATGCTTTGATCAGGATGAGACAATTAAAGTAGGAAGAATCATGTTGGGCTGATGGAACATGTCAGAAGATTGAACGTCCAATCGGAGGATCCGATGACGTATCGACAGAATGCTTTGGGCCATGGATTCGAGCATCAAGCTAAGAAGAGAAAAAATTATACCAAGGATATCGGAGTTACGAAGGTCAACTGGCTGATTGGGCAATAGGCCGCAAGAGAGGATGATGCGTCGAAGAATTAGACGATGCGTCGAAAAATCGGACGAAGCGTCGATGGACCAAAAACATGCCGGACAACATGATTCATGCTTAGTAATAATTGTCTATATCGAAGTGTATTTTTACATGTACAGGATTAACTACGATAGCAAGGCATAAAGCAAAATGAAGTCCCGGAGTCAAAGAACGTGATTTCATTAGGTGTTCAAGAGTTTATCGGAAGTCTGGACGTTTTGTCACGGACTTAGCTAGTTTTGCCTAAGTCGTGCGGCACCCTTGTGTGTCCGTCCGCAAAGGTCAGCCTCCCCAAAGCCTCCCATTGTCCTTTAGGACCAACAAAAGAGAGAACGGGCTAGAGAGAACGCTTCAATCGGGATCCACAAGCAAACATCTCCGAAAACACTTCATAGATAATGCAAATTACAAACAGACATTACAAGCTCTGAACAGTGGCACAACAAAGGGTAAAATGGTCTATTATAGACCGAAAATCTCTCGTACATGTCCACATGACACAACCTTTATTTACAAGCCTAAAGAGGCCACCAACCCAACTAAATTGGGACTATTAAGCCTTCGGCTGCCCCTTTACATGTTGTACAAGGCATGAACATGCCAAAAGACATGGACATACATAAGCATTACATCAAACATCCTGTTTCGAAGTTTGTCCGTGACATTCTCCCCCACTTATTCCTTCGACGTCCTCATTGAAGCCTTTGTCGACACTGCAACTCCTCGCCTTTGCTGAGTCTTCAATCTTCTGCTCCAGTTACAATGCGCCTCTTGGCTCATTCTTGCTCTCCGCTGCTGTTTTTTATTAGTCGAACATTTGATCTGCCATGCTGCTTCAACTTACCAATGACTCTGACTCTGGTGTGGGGTTGGCTGAGTTGTGTTGATCCTTGTTGATTCCTGCGGATCCCCTAGATGAAAGAAAAGACCATCCTTATTGTGCTAGTCTCTTAAATTCCTCATGCTGCTTAAACTGGGTGGATGCTTGTTGGAGCTTTTAACGAGCATCATCTCGTAAACTACTGAAGTTTTAGGTCATTCCTCCACAAAATTTGCTCATTGACTCTTCTTTCACTTTGTTGTCACATCCAAGTAGGTTCGCATCACTTCCGCTTTCGATTGGCATTTCGTTGGGAAATGAAGCGGACAATCTACTCTCAGTAGCACTGATCACCATTGGTGAGGATTTGATAACTATTATCTTCCATTATCTTTGAAGGGTCTTTGAACTTATGCAGAGCTCCTCTACTAGATAGATAAGAGAATTGGGGTACTCGGTTTCGCCCATTCTCTTAAGAGTTGAGAAGGAAAAGGTTACTTGACTTCGCCCGCCTCCTCGAGGTTGTACTCCATGCATCGAGCTGGTTACTAGCCTTCGCCTGCTCTTTGCTCACACTTCTGAAGCACTTGAAGTGTTTGTACTCCTTGCGTTGAGTTAGTTACTGTGATTCACCTTCTCAATGCCATCGAACTTCTGGAATGCAGGAAGTTTTCACCCCAACTTGGAGTAATTCTCTCATAGGTTTGGTTGCCTCTGGGATTGTACCGTCTTCTCCATCAATCCTACCACCTACTTCACTGAGTAGCAAAGGTACAGCACCACGTACTGCCTGCTTCGTTCCTTGGTTATGCACTCTTGCATGACCCGAAGTCCTTCACTTTCAGCTATCTTGATGAGAAGCTCATTGACACCAGTCTTACGAAGTTCCTCGGCCTCTGCCCTTCAGCCTTGTCTCGGTACTTAGAGATTGCCTCTACATGCTCCACCTCCTCGACTCCTTTCACGACCAAGCGCTCTCCTCCATGAGAGCAAGGGATCAATGATTTTCACGGAAGTCCCGCCTCTGCGGTACCATGGCGCTGCCATGCCCATGGCACTACTATCCATTGCCTCGCATTTGCATCCCTTTTCTTCACAATCAGTAGATATGCCTCTATGACACTCCTCCGAGTCCACCTCCATTCTAACTGATGCTTGGTTTTGGGTAGCTAAGTCCCTCTGGACTCGTCGTTGCTTCCTCGCCCCTTTCGACCCCCTGCTTCAACACCTCTGTGTTCTCCAAGCAGTCCGTTTGGTCAATGGAAAGACAGACTGCAACTCCCATGCATGGCCTCTGCCATCACGTTATAGGGTTTGCACCGATTATGTTCTCCTTAGCTTCCTTGGTAGCAACGTTCGCTTACTCGGCCTTGTCCTCTGACTTACCGGGCTCCCTTAAGCGAATATAAGCTCTGGAGCAGTCCAACTCTCCAGCTGCTTCGATCATACCTCTGCATGATCAAGTCCCTCCCATGGGACTCACTGGTACTTGCATTCAAACTTTTCCCTTAGTGGAACACAGCCCTCATATGCTGATGACCAAGGTTTTCATCCGATGCAAAATTCGATGCACGCCCGGAAGACCCGCCTCTACGGTACCATGGCCTTCACTCCTTGAATCCATAGCCCTTCTTGTCGTCATGTTGTTCACCGAAGTGGAGCTTCCAGTAGCTCCCGATCATACCTCCATATGATCTAGTCCCTCCCGGGACTCACTGTTGTGTGTATCACATTACCACGAACTGTTCCACCACGACCCGTTGCACCATGTCGCCTCCTGATGACATCTTCATTGCATTCTGATCCTTGTGGAATAAACTCGAATTGTGAACCCTCCATGTGTGGCCTCTGCCAATACATCGCAGGGTCTCTTCCACCTTCGATTTTGTTCGATCCTTTGGCAATCGACCTTTATCCACCCACTCTTGGGTCACACCTAGATGAAGCACCGCTCTATGATAGTCCGTCACCTAGTAGCTCCCGAAGTCCACCGACTTCACTGTAATTTGTGCACCATTGTCTGGATCCTGGGCCTTTGCCCCTACCAGCACAATCTCCGCTACGCACTGCTTCCTTCATGGCAACACTGTGGCATATTCTTCAAGAGTACCCGCCTCTACATCCTCTTGCCCCGTGCTAAGGCCTTCTGAACCCAACTTCGCCTCCGGAAATTGAGTCGCCTTAGTTCCTCCATCAAATGCTCCTCCGAGATAAGGTGCATGTGCCTAGAAGCTCCCTTCATCTTTGGCACCATGCAAGATGAGTCCGCTCCGTTAGAATGAAGGACCCATGGAACAATATGATCCTACTCTTGCCTCTACAAGAGTTCATGTCCTTGACCTCTGTCTACGGAAAGCACTGTGCCTCTGCTCCATGTTCCAACTTCTATGTTGGCTCCCTTCATATAGCTTGGGTACTTCGCCAAGTTACACCCAAGTTGCTCCGCTCCTCATTTTTACATTGAGTCGATGGTGACCCTCGCGCCCACCATTCCACGGGTCAACCCTCCCTTTAGTCCGATCTCCACATCGACTCCAAGTGTGCCTTCATTTGTGTTGCTTTGGGTCGCTCCCCCACTTGATCTCGCAATGCATCCACCAATGCATTCTCTCAAGCGAGATCATGCGACGACTCCTCGCCGCTTGCTCAGTCCATCGAGCTTCGTGGAGTTGTTGTTTGTTGAGGTACTCCTCCTCAACATGTGAGGTCCATCTCACATGATTCTCCCTCTAGAGAGCCAGGACTTATCCCTCCTGGATAACTGTCCCATTGGAGCAACATCTCTCTTCGTTTCGGAGACCACCATCCCCTTGGACTACTCCGATCTGCTGAACAAACTGTGCATTGTTCTGCCTCCTGCAAACGCACTTGCTAGATTGTGACTCCACGTCAATACAGCCCCCGCTGCACCACTCAAGGCCTAGCAACATGCTGAACTCGTTGCACACTCCAGCCTCCTACGGACATATCCTTCACATGCCGAAGAGAAAGTTCCAATGCTCCATGGCGCTGAGTTTCGATCGCTTTAGGATGGCCGCGAACATTCCATCGTCCGCATACAAGCCCATTCATGAGTACCGAATTCTTTGAGTTAGCAATTCCCCTCACCTCTACGAGCTTTGTGTTGGGTCCAACCCATATGTGGGCTTGGACAATTGGGCTTATTGAGCCCAAATCAGCAAATGAAAAAAATTAAAAAGAGGAGAGAAGATGAGGAAAATAGATCAGATTGCAGCGTGCAGCGTGCGGTGGCGTGCAGAGAAAAGAGGAGAGAGAAATAGAGAGAGAAAGTAAAGTTTTTGAGTTTTCTGTTTGACGATCGGTGGCCAAACGTTGTCAGTTTTGGCCTAAATTTTATGTGGAGAATCCTTGCAGCAAACTCTACAATCCTAACGGTGTTGATCTGCAGTTTACCCTCTCTAAGGTACTTTCCTGTGATATCTACTTTGTGAGACCTAGAATTCTCTCACGAGGAGATCCATCCTACATGATGAAGATATGCTATTCTTGAGCCAAGATCTATGATCTTGATGTTATTCTGATCCTCTAGTTATTCTAGAGAAGACCTATTGTAAACCTGTTATCATTATTATTGATAGTGGAAGTTTGAGGTGGACTACGGTCTCGTGGTTTTTCCCACATTGGGTTTTCCACGTTAAAAGATTTGGTCTCACTGTGTGATTGATTTTTGCTCTATTGTTTATGCTGTGCTGGTTGATATTTTCATTTGGATATCGAGTTTGTATTTTGATGAGGAACCTATTTTGATACACAAAGAGGGAAAGAATTATTCCGCTTTAACAGGTTTCTTCCCAACAAGTGGTATCAGAGCAGTAGGTTGTTTGGTGCTAGTTTTTCTTGTGTGATTGAAATAAAGTAGTCAGATGGTATGATTAAATTGAACTCATCAAATTATTCCACTTGGAGGCGTCTGATGGAAGATTTGCTATATTGCAAAGATTTATATAAGCCCATCAAGGTTAAAGATAAACCTTCTACTATGGACGATGAAGAATGGGAAGTTCAATATAGAAAAGCTATTACCTATATTAGAAGATGGATGGATATAAACTTGCATAAGCATATTTCTGATGAAACCAGAGCTGATGTTGTTTGGCAAAGGTTAGAAAACCTCTTTGCGAAAAAGACAGTGGGAAATAGAATTTCTCTCCTCAGAAGACTTGTAAATTTGAAGTATAAAGATTGTGGTAACATTATTGAGCACATAAGCCTATTTCAGAGTCTTGCAAACAAGTTGGTTGCTATGAAAATGAATATAGATGATGAGATGCAGGGATTGCTACTTCTCAGCTCTTTACCAGAAAGTTGGGAAACGTATGTGGTGACTATTTGTAACTCCACACAAGAGGGAACTCTAACTATTGATATGGTTAAAGACAGTTTGCTAAATGAAGATGCTAGAAGGAAAGAACAGAGTGAATCTTCTTCTGGGGCATTTGTTACTGAAAAACAAGAAAGACGTGGAAGAAGTCATAGCAGAAATCCACATGGATATAGAGGAAGATCCAAGTCTAGAAGAGATATCAAATGTTTTCACTGTAATAGGTCAGGTCACATGAAGAAAGAGTGTAGGTTTTGGAAGCGAGAACAGAATGAAATGAAGAAAAATAAGAAAGAGACCAATACAATTACTGCTGAAGGTAATATCACTATTATCTGTGATGAATGTTGTGTTAGCCTTGTAGCTCAGGACAGTAATTGGGTAATTGACTCTGGTGCTTCATTTCATGTCACTTCTTATAGTGATTTCTTTAGATCTTACACTGCTGGTGATTTTGGTAATGTCAGAATGGGAAACAATGGTACATCTAAGATTGTGGGTATTGGAGATATTTGCTTGGAGACCAGTATTGGGAGCAAATTGATACTCAAAGATGTAAGGCATGTTCCAGATATTCGTCTTAACTTGATATCTACAGGTAAACTTGATGATGAGGGCTTTGCACATTATTTTGGTGAAAGTAAATGGAAACTCACTAAAGGTTCTCTGATTGTGGCAAAAGGAAAGAAGATTAACTCTTTTTATGTCATGGAAGCTAAGCTACACAAAGGAGAGATTAATACAATTCAAAAATGTGAAAGTATAGATCTTTGGCATAAGAGGCTTGGACATATCAGCGAGAAGGGACTTCAAACTCTTGCTAGAAAGCAGTTCTTACCAGAGTTGTAAGGTACATCTCTTAAATCTTGTGATCATTGCTTGGCTGGAAAAATACATGGAGTTGCATTTCAGACATATCCATCATCTAGAAGATCAGATGTTATTGATTTAGTTCATACTGATATTTGTACTATGCAAACTAGAACTCTTGGATGTGCTCTTTATTTTGTTACTTTTATTGATGACCATTCTAGAAAATTGTGGGCTTTTACTTTGAAATCTAAAGACCAGGTATTCAATGTTTTCAAGGAGTTTCATGTTAAGAGAAACTGGTAAAAAACTAAAATGTATTCGATCAGATAATGGTGGCAAGTACAGGGGTCCTTTTGAGAATTATTGCAGGTTTCATGGAATCAGGCTTGAGAAAATAGTTCCTAAAACTCCTCAGTAGAACGGTGTGGCAGAAAGGATAAACAGAACCATTGAAGAAAGGATTAGGCGTATGCTTTCCCATGCCAAGTTACCAAAGTCATTTTGGGGGGAGGCTATGAGAACTACAGTTGACCTGATAAATCTTTCTCCATCAGTTCCTCTGCAAGGTGATGTTCCAGAGAGAGTATGGAGAGGAAAAGATATATCTTATAATCATTTGATAGTCTCTGGGTGTAAAGCATTTGTTCATATTCCCAAAGATGAAAGGTCCAAGCTTGAGAGTAAAGCAAAAGCATGTATCTTCTTGGGTTATGGTCATGAAGAGTTTGGGTACAGATTATAGGATCCAGTGAATAAGAAGATTATTAGAAGCAGAGATATTGTGTTTCTTGAAGACCAATTATTTGATGATGGTAATAATGTTGAGAAGCCAGAAACCTCTATTTATATTCCTTGGAATTTGGGTCCAGTTCCTTCACCTGTAGTTCATGATGATCATGGGGGAGATGAACAAGAAGATCATGGTGAGAATATAAGTGATGATACTCCTACAGTTGATGATGTTGAACCAACTGAACAAGCACCTCCACCACCAGTTGAAATTCTATTGATAAGATCCACTAGAGAGCAACAACCCTCTACCAGATATCCTCCACATGAGTATGTTATGCTTACTAACGGGGGAGAGCCAGAAACTTACCAAGAAGCTATTCTACATGAGAATAAGAATGAGTGGGTTAAAGCTATGCAAGAAGAGATGAGATCCTTACTTGAGAACCACACCTATGACTTGGTAAAGTTGTCTAAAGAGAATAAAGCTCTCAAGAATAAGTGGGTTTACAAATTGAAGACTGAAAGCAATAGCTCACAACAGAGATACAAGGCACGACTAGTTGTGAAAGGATTCAGTCAGAAGAAAGGTATTGACTTTGAAGAAATATTTTCTCCAGTTGTGAAAATGTCCTCTATCCGAGTTGTTCTTGGTTTGGCTGCCCGCTTGAATTTAGAAGTTGAGCAACTTGATGTAAAAACAGCATTTCTTCATGGTGACTTAAAAGAAGAAATTTACATGGAGCAACCAGAAGGTTTCAAAGTCAAGGGAAAAGAAAATCTGGTATGTAAGCTTAAGAAAAGCTTATATTGACTCAAACAAGCACCTAGACAGTGGTATAAGAAGTTTGATTCCTTTATGATGAGCCAAGGGTATGATAGAACCACATCTGATCATTGTGTGTTTATGAAGAAATTTTCAGATGATGATTTTATTATTTTACTACTATATATTGATGATATGCTGATTGTTGGCCATGATGTTAGAAAAATTGAAAAGCTTAAAAGAGAGCTAAGTAAGTATTTTGCCATGAAAGACTTGGGATCGGTGAAACAAATACTTGGCATGAAGATTCTTCATGATAGGAAGAAAAGAAAGATTTGGCTATCTCAAGAGAGTTACATTGAAAGGGTTCTTGAAAGATTCAATATGAGTAAAGCCAAAGCAGTTTGTTCTCCACTTGCAAGTCATTTCAAGCTGAGTTCGAAACAATGTCCTACAAGTGAGAAAGAAAAAGAAGAAATGTCCAGAGTGCCTTACTCATCTGCAGTAGGCAGTTTGATGTATGCTATGGTTTGTACTAGGCCAGAGTAGCTCATGCAGTTGGAGTCGTCAGCCGATTTCTCTCTAATCCTGGAAAGGAACATTGGGCAGCAATGAAATGGATATTAAGATATCTAAGAGGTACTTCCAGGTTGTGTTTATGTTTTGGCAGTGATGAACCTGTGTTAGAAGGTTACACAGATGCAGACATGGCAGGTGATATTGATTTCAGGAAGTCTACTTCGGGATTCTTGATGACATTTGCAGGAGGAGCAGTCTCTTGGCAGTCTAAGTTACAGAAGTGTGTTGCTTTATCAACCACAGAAGCAGAATACATAGCAGTTACTGAAGCCTATAAGGAAACTTTATGGATGAAAAAGTTTCTATAGGAATTGGGCTTGAAATAGGAAGTATATACTGTTTACTGTGATAGTCAGAGCGTCATTCACCTCTCCAAGAATTCAACGTACCATTCTAGATCCAAGCATATTGATGTGAGATATCATTGGATTCGTGATGTGCTTGAGATGAAAGAATTACAGTTAGAAAAGGTACATACCAATGAGAATGGATCAGATATGTTGACAAAGTCTTTGCCTAAGGAGAAGCTTGAAGCATGTAGGCGAAAAGCGGGCTTAGTACAGCCCACCATATGAGCTGGAGGGGGAGAATTGTTGGGTCCAGCCCATATGTGGGCTTGGACAATTGGGCCTATTGAGCCCAAATCAGCAAATGAAAAAAATTAAAAAGAGGAGAGAGAAGATGAGGAAAATAGATCAGATTGCAGCGTGCAGCGTGCGGCATCGTGCAGAGAAAGAGGAGAGAGAAATAGAGAGAGAAAGTAAGGTTTTTGAGTTTTCTGTTTGACGATCGGTGGCCAAACGTTGTCAGTTTTGGCCCAAATTTTATGTGGAGAATCCTTGTAGCAAACTCTACAATCCTAATGGTGTTGATCTGTAGTTTACCCTCTCTAAGGTACTTTCCTGTGATATCCACTTTGTGAGATCTAGAATTCTCTTACGAGGAGATCCATCCTACATGATGAAGATATGCTATTCTTGAGCCAAGATCTATGATCTTGATGTTATTCTGATCCTCTAGTTATTCTAGAGAAGACCTATTATAAACCTGTTATCATTATTATTGATAGTGGAAGTTTGAGGTGGACTACGGTCTCATGGTTTTTCCCACATTGGGTTTTCCACGTTAAAAGATTTGGTCTCACTATGTGATTGATTTTTGCTCTATTGTTTATGCTGTGCTGGTTGATATTTTCATTTGGATATCGAGTTTGTATTTTGATGAGGAACCTATTTTGATACACAAAGAGGGAAAGAATTATTCCGCTTTAACAGGTTTCTTCCCAACACTTTGCACAACTCTTTCGATCGCTGAGCAACTCATTCTACCTTGCATGGTCTCATCCTTTACCAAGCACCTCGCTTGTCTTGAGCACCATCAAGTATAGTTGTCAACGTTGAGCCGTAGCTCAAACTCCGCCATCCCAACCTTTGTGCACTCCGCATTCTTCCAAGCTTGCCTGTTCTCGTGGTGCCTCTTGCGTGAAGGGTTGGCCATTCCTCTGAATGCCAATGTTAGATGCCCGCTCCTCTGAGCGACTCCTTTTCCCTACATCTCCATGCCCGTTTTCCCCTAAACGGTCGCGCGTGTGCTGATTGCCCCCAACGCAGCCCCGTTAGGTCCCCCACGTTTGCATGCTAAGTGTTTCTATGAGTGCTTGTCCCACTCTGATACCATCTATCTACGAAATTAGCTGGTTTTGCCTAAGTCGTGCGGCACCCTTGCGTGTCCGTCCGTAAAGGTCAGCCTCCCCGAAGCCTCCCATTGTCCCTTAGGACCAACAAAAGAGAGAACGGGCTAGAGAGAACGCCTCAATCAGGATCCACAAGCAAACATCTCCGAAAACACTTCATAGATAATGCAAATTAAAAACAGACTTTACAAGCTCTAAACAATGGCACAACAAAGGGTAAAATGATCCATTACAGACCGAAAATCTCTCGTATGTGTCCACATGACACAACCTTTATTTACAAGCCTAAAGAGGTCACTAACCCAACTAAAATGGGACTATTAAGCCTTCGGCCGCCCCTCTACATGCTGTACAAGGCATGAACATGCCAAAAGACACGGACATACATAAGCATTACATCAAACATCCTGTTTCGAAGTTTGTCTGTGACAATTCGTTGGAAGTTCTATCAGAATTGACCAAGAAGTCCCGGAGCTTGCCAAAGAAGCTCATCGGAACTCACCAAGTAGATCATCATAAAGTCCAGGAGCTTGCTAGGAGTCCGTTAGAGCATTGCCGAGAGATCGTCGGAAGTTCGCCGGACGATTACCGGAAGCTCGCCGGAAGAAACCTAGACTTACAGACTTTATTTAGTTTAGTAAATGTCTTAAAATTTATAGTTAGCACATAATAGGGATTAGAATTGGGCCAACCCAATTACGAGAAAGTTGGGCCAAGTCTGGGCTATGTTGGGCCAAGAGAAAGGCCCAAACAGTGACCAAATAGGTGAAACCGTCGTGGCACAGTCTCCGAGATTGTGTCAGGCGATGGTACCACCCAGACTTAGTCTCTGAGACAGTCTGGGCAGTGGTACCGCCCAGTGTCAGGCTGTAGGCGGTGGTATCGCTCATACCCTAAAATTTCGAGGGTTTGAATTTTAGGCTCCAAATTTAAATCTATTTGGGGCCTATAAATACCTCAGCTATTCCTGCATAGATAAGTAAGAAATATTGAGAAAAACTCTATGATTCTAAAGTTGTAAACCTTAGAAAGTTGAGTTCCCTCCTCCCAAAGCTTAGAGAGAGTTCTAAGGAAGGTGTGAGAGGGATACCTTGTAAAAAAGGGTTGTAAAAGGTTGTCTCCTAAACCTGTGAAAAGGAGAAGAGGGGTATAAAATGGTAGTTGGTCTTCGCCCATTGAAAGAAGATCGATAATGGATGTCGGTGGCCTCAACGGAAGATGAATCAGCGAAGTGGATGTAGGTCACGACGACCGAACCACTATAAAAATCTAGTTTGTGTTTCTCTTATGCAATTTACTTTACTGCAAACCACTTTATTTGCTTTACATCCACTATGCTCTTCCGTACGCTTTCAAAGTTAATACCTTTACGAAATGATTTTTCGTCGGAAATTGATTTAATTGTAACAAAGTTTTGAACCGATGTAATTTTTACCGCTGCACTAATTCACCCCCCCCCCCCCCCCCCCCCCGCCCCTAGTGCCGACTCTTTTCCTAACACGATCTAGTCCATGTGGCCATGTATGACCCAGCCCATGTGGTAAGATATGACCCAACCAAATGGCTAGGTATGGGCCAACTCATGTGGCTAGGTACGATCTGTTAGGATCAAGAGCACTAAGAGGGGGGGGGTGAATTAGTGCAGCGGAAATCTTACAGCAATTTAAAAGCTAAAGCTGCGTTCGTCCGACAAAAAAAATGATTTCGATATAAAAGCAGAATCACAGTGCAGTTTGCGTCTAAGCGCAGTTTTGCGTCTAAGCGCAGTTTGCGTCTAAACACAGTTTGCGTCTAAGCGCAGTTTGCGTCTAAGCACAGTTTGCGTCTAAGCGCAGTTTGCGTCTAAATGCAGTTTTACGTCTAAACGCAGTTTTACGTTCAAACGCAGTTTTACGTCAAAACGCAGTTTTACGTCTAAACGCAATTTTACGTCTAAACGATGTTTTGCGTCTAAACGCAGTTTTACGTCTAAACGCAGTTTTACGTCTAAACGCAGTTTTACATTTAAACGCAGTTTTGCGTCTAAACGCAGTTTTATGTCTAAACGTAATTTTACGTCTAAATGTAGTTTTGCGTCTAAAAGCAGTTTTGAGCCTTGAAAAGCGTTTTATGTAGAAAGCAATTTGCAGTTATAAATGGAATCCGAATGTAAGCGTAAACTGCAGTGTGAAGATTGTACGAAAACACGATTTACGTTTGAATGCAGATTCTGAAAGATCAAAGCTTAGAAACTCGTTCGTAAAGGCGCAGAGGGCAGTAGCAATGTAGGAGGTTTGCAGTAATGATAAAGTGCTCAAGGTAAAAGCAAACCAGAGATTTAGAGTGGTTCGGTCAGTCTTGACCTACTCCACTTTTGGCTTCCTCCTCCGACGAGGTTACCGACGTCAACTAGCTGCCTTCCTTCAATGGGCGAAGGCTAACTGCCCTTTTACAGTTTCTCTCCTTTTGACAGGCTCAGGAGACAACCTTTACAGATCCTTTCTCTCCTCTCTTTACAACTCAAGACTTGAAGAACAGAAGGAGGAGAACTTTAGGACTTTACACAAATTTGAGCTCTTAGAATCACTAAAAAGATCAAGAATTCGGTGTGGATCTGTGTCTTTTCAGTGCTGAATGGGTGGGGTATTTATAGGCCCCAACCTAGTTCAAATTTAGAGCTCAAAACGATCAAATCGATCAAATCCCAGAATTCTGGGATCAGGCGGTTGCACCTCTTGACTGGAGAGGTGGCACCGCCTGGCAGAGCTCGACGACTGAGCTCAGGCGATTGCACCTCTCTGCCAGAGCTCGAAGACTGAGCTCGATGGTTGCACCGCTTGGCAGAGCTCGAAGACTGAGCTCGTTGTTTGCACCGCCTAGCAGAGCTCGAAGTCTGAGCTCGGTGGTTGCATCACCTGGCAGAGCTCGAAACTGAGCTCAGGCTGATGCACCTCTCTGCCAGAGCTCGAAGACTGAGCTCGGTGGTTGCATCACCTGGCAGAGCTCGAGACTGAGCTCAAGCTGATGCACCTCTCTGCCAGAGCTCGAAGACTGAGCTCGGTGGTTGCACCGCCTGGCAGAGCTCGAAACTTGAGCTCTGGCGGTGCTACCTCTTGACAGAGGAGGTTGCACCGCCCAGTCTAGCTCGAAGACTGAGCTCTGGGCGGTTGCACCTCTTGGCTGGGGCGGTTGCACCGCCCAGCCTCGCATCCCTGGCGGTTGCACCTCCTGGCTGGGGCGGTTGCACCGCCCAGCCTCGCAGCCCTGGCGGTTGCACCTCCTGGCCTAGGCGGTTGCACCGCCTGGTGCAATCAGGGTCCGAATGGTTCGCTCCATTCGGCCCAATTTGAATCTTTTCAGGGGCCCAATTGCCCCAAGATTAAGCTAATGGGATCACCTCCCATTTTCAAGCTTAATCATCGTGCTAACTACGATTAACTCTAAGACAACTTCTGCAGCTTTGCTCTGATGCGTCAATCGCTTCTTCCGGCGAGTTTCCGGCGAACTTCCGTCGATCATCCGATAAACCCTCGGTGATCCTTCTGCGGACATCCGGCATACTCCTGGACTTTGCGACGATCCACTTGGCGAGTTCCGACGAGCTTCGCTTGGCAAGCTTCTGGACTTCTCGGATCTGTTCTCGCTGAACCTCCGACGACCGTCCGAACTTCCGTCGAACTCTCGAACTCCCAACGTGATCATAATCTTGACTCCGGCGCAACACCTGCTGCTTGTCTTACTCTCATCGTAGTTAATCCTACACACTTATCTCAACACATAGATTAGATAACAAATGACAATTGACTTCATCATCAAAATCCGAGATTCAACACGATCCAATCCATGTAGTCATGTATGACCCAACTCCTATGGTAAGGTACGACCCAACCATGTGGCTATGCATTGGACAGTTCATATGGTTAGGTACAACCCAATCCATGTGGTTAGATACGACCCCAACTCATATTTCTAGGACCAACTCATGAGCGAAGAAATGCCTATTCAATGGCAAGGCTCATCCCAACTTATAAGTGAGGCTTATCCTAGTTCATGAAGTTAAGCCTGCTCAGTTACGCGATTGGCATTAGACATATCATTGTTCCTTTTATATAGCCCATCGTATCTCAACTCAACTTAGTACTTGGAACAGGTATATGCAATGTATGTGGAATTGGTATATGCAGTGAATGTGACCCGTCCAAGACTCGGGTGGGTTGGTTCGGTTTGGGTTAGCACTATACGACATAGTCCAATTTCCTCCCTCTCTATTGGTTTGAGCTTATTAATTGACTAAATCAAATAGGTTTGATCAGTTAAAATCGGTTTAGTGTGATTCCAAACTAACTTGACTAGTTCAAACCTATTTGACCTAATTAAGATCAATTAAATCTAAATTAGACCAATCTAGGGTGATTCCAGACCAGTTCTATAAGGATTTAATGTTGATTCCGTTAGATCATAATCGAATTGAGTTTGGTTTAAGTCAATTGAGCTATTCTAATTAGGGTTTTGGTTGACTGAGGACTATTAAGATATTGATGTTTCATGTTTGATAAATTTAAAGGTTCTATATGAAGATATCATTTGAAAATGATTATTGGTTTTCTATTTTCTTATGTTTATGATATTGATAAGATAAGTATCATTTAATAAATGTGACTAGACTAGTAGTTCGCATTGGGAGTACAACATGTGAAAGGAGCTATGGGCTCATCATAGTGCGGAGCCACCAATGAACATAGTCTAGTGGATTTACATCAAGTATGGTCTCTCATAATATTTAATTATATTGATTTCTTGATGTATACGTGAGTGATTGGATGAGTGTAACTAAATGATCATGAATGTTTATGTATCCCTACCGAGGGCAGGTATGGCGATTCCCTTCGGGGATTAATGGGCCATCAGACGTGATGGTTAGACGGTTCCTCCATCCATTGTTGGGAGGAACGTGTCCCTACTTGGGCGAGTACGGGATACCACTTCATCCGCTATTGGGAGTGTGATATGGATTATCTCCATTCGCCGTTGGGAGGAATCCATCTCGTGGAATATGCCTCTCCATCTGTTGTTGGGAGAGTGTACCATCGGGTGATGTATGTCTTTATTATTATATATGTGTTGCATGTGGCTGATGCATAATTTTATTTATTATGTAAGAAATTATCATCATTTTTCTGATGCATAAGTTTTACGATGAATAGATATATATTTCTTATTGAATTATTGATATTTATTTATATTTCATAAATATTGAAGATTACTTTTATAATTTTTCTGAGGTTCCTACCAGCATGTGTGATTGCTGATATGTTTTTATTTTATATTTATTTTTAGAATAATCTCTTATTGTGTAATAGATCTGAAGCTTGGGTGAAAGAGACTTATAACCCTACCAACAAGATGTTATTATTTTTTTAATTAATAGAATATTTACTACTGTGAAGATAAGGATTTGAATTCAAAGACGAATGAAAAGAAAACGATGGAGTTTATTATTTAAATTATAGATAATAAAATATTAATTTATTATTTTTTTTATAAATCTGGGATGTGATATTTTCTCCGAGATTAAGTAGCATTAAGTACCGGCATTTGCAGTTCTCTTTCTAAGAGCTATGCTTTGTGTGTTACTTTGTCTGGCAGAAGGTCAGATGAGAGCCTGGACTATCCTCAGCTCCAGTTGACCCTCTTTTGCAGGAACTTTGAAGCTGTTTGAAGTTGTTCTGTGTTACTTTGTCCTGCGAAGCTCATCTTTCCTTCTTCTGATAGCATTGACAAAATAAGCTTCTTTTAGCATCGAAAGGTCATGTATATTTATTTAGTAATTTCTTCTGACTCTTTTTGCTGTTGCTTTCGATTGCATACTATGCAGCAAGGAAACAAAGAAGAAGCTAAAATGTGCCAACCTAATATTTATAGGTTTCATAGAGATGCTCATGTCTTTAACCTAATCTAGAAAGATTAAGATTGTATCTTCAATATGTTGTGCGATTATTACCAACATAAGTGTTATATTGTAGTTCTTTCCCCTCGTAGGAAATTTTCTTCTGAAGTATTTTAGGCTGCACTTTTTTCAGAGGAGAAAACTGTAACCACAGAAAATTAAAAAAAAAAACAAAAAGGAAATGCAGAAATATCAATTAGACATTAGTGATCTACTAGTGTAGAACAGCAACCTTACACATTTCTCTCGCGCTTTGGTAGGCCATCTCTATCCGGGGTTACAATATGCTGCACGAGAACAATCTGCCGGAATGAGACAGACTAACTACTCTGCCATTGCAGTACACGAATGATGTAGAAGGATATGAGAGAAGAATAAAGGCAACACGAACTGCCATGTCTCCATTCTTCCATTATGGAAGCAAGGATGCAGTTGCAGTGCTTATTGTGCTGGTTTAGAACACAATCAAAGCCCTGCTTTGCATGGTTTCGTTGTGCATCTCTTGCTATGGGTGAAAGGAACAAAATCATAAGTGAACTTATTAAGCAATTCTTTTAATTATATTGGAGATGTTAAACATATTTAATGTTACTGAAAAGGATAATCACTTCCAGAATCGACTCCCCCTATCTCTCTCTCTCTCTCTCTCTCTCTCTCAAGAAGAAAATAAAAAAAGAAATAAAGGAAAAGAATTGCTGTCTTATGTGATGGGTGAACAACCGGCTTTCTCTGTCACTCATCTCTTTGATTTGAGAAGCATCACAGTGACTTTGCAAATAGACCACCAAACTAACTCATTTGCTAAACCATGAAATGATTGAAATGCATTAACAATTGCTTGTATAGAGTATAACACTAAGCGAAAATTTGATTGGTTCCACAATTAGCATATGCATTTTAGCATAGGCATTGACACGATCGATTCATTGTGGTGGGAAATCACTTTCAACATCACCATTATGATTAGGATTGCATTATGGTGCATACGGACACTCGAAAAGCATGTATCCGCAAATAAGGTAACAAACAAAACACCATGTTAATGACTGCGATAATATGGGGAATATTTATCTCTCGTCACACAGTTCGATACGTTTCCTCTAATCAACAAAAGAAGACAAAAACATCAACCACCGATGGTCATTTATCTTTGGTCATAATTCGACACGTTGCTTACTAACGGGGGAGAGCCAGAAACTTACCAAGAAGCTATTCTACATGAGAATAAGAATGAGTGGGTTAAAGCTATGCAAGAAGAGATGAGATCCTTACTTGAGAACCACACCTATGACTTGGTAAAATTGTCTAAAGAGAATAAAGCTCTCAAGAATAAGTGGGTTTACAAATTGAAGACTGAAAGCAATAGCTCACAACAGAGATACAAGGCACGACTAGTTGTGAAAGGATTCAGTCAGAAGAAAGGTATTGACTTTGAAGAAATATTTTCTCCAGTTGTGAAAATGTCCTCTATCCGAGTTGTTCTTGGTTTGGCTGCCCGCTTGAATTTAGAAGTTGAGCAACTTGATGTAAAAACAGCATTTCTTCATGGTGACTTAAAAGAAGAAATTTACATGGAGCAACCAGAAGGTTTCAAAGTCAAGGGAAAAGAAAATCTGGTATGTAAGCTTAAGAAAAGCTTATATTGACTCAAACAGGCACCTAGACAGTGGTATAAGAAGTTTGATTCCTTTATGATGAGCCAAGGGTATGATAGAACCACATCTGATCATTGTGTGTTTATGAAGAAATTTTCAGATGATGATTTTATTATTTTACTACTATATATTGATGATATGCTGATTGTTGGCCATGATGTTAGAAAAATTGAAAAGCTTAAAAGAGAGCTAAGTAAGTATTTTGCCATGAAAGACTTGGGATCGGTGAAACAAATACTTGGCATGAAGATTCTTCATGATAGGAAGAAAAGAAAGATTTGGCTATCTCAAGAGAGTTACATTGAAAGGGTTCTTGAAAGATTCAATATGAGTAAAGCCAAAGCAGTTTGTTCTCCACTTGCAAGTCATTTCAAGCTGAGTTCGAAACAATGTCCTACAAGTGAGAAAGAAAAAGAAGAAATGTCCAGAGTGCCTTACTCATCTGCAGTAGGCAGTTTGATGTATGCTATGGTTTGTACTAGGCCAGAGTAGCTCATGCAGTTGGAGTCGTCAGCCGATTTCTCTCTAATCCTGGAAAGGAACATTGGGCAGCAATGAAATGGATATTAAGATATCTAAGAGGTACTTCCAGGTTGTGTTTATGTTTTGGCAGTGATGAACCTGTGTTAGAAGGTTACACAGATGCAGACATGGCAGGTGATATTGATTTCAGGAAGTCTACTTCGGGATTCTTGATGACATTTGCAGGAGGAGCAGTCTCTTGGCAGTCTAAGTTACAGAAGTGTGTTGCTTTATCAACCACAGAAGCAGAATACATAGCAGTTACTGAAGCCTATAAGGAAACTTTATGGATGAAAAAGTTTCTATAGGAATTGGGCTTGAAATAGGAAGTATATACTGTTTACTGTGATAGTCAGAGCGTCATTCACCTCTCCAAGAATTCAACGTACCATTCTAGATCCAAGCATATTGATGTGAGATATCATTGGATTCGTGATGTGCTTGAGATGAAAGAATTACAGTTAGAAAAGGTACATACCAATGAGAATGGATCAGATATGTTGACAAAGTCTTTGCCTAAGGAGAAGCTTGAAGCATGTAGGCGAAAAGCGGGCTTAGTACAGCCCACCATATGAGCTGGAGGGGGAGAATTGTTGGGTCCAGCCCGTATGTGGGCTTGGACAATTGGGCCTATTGAGCCCAAATCAGCAAATGAAAAAAATTAAAAAGAGGAGAGAGAAGATGAGGAAAATAGATCAGATTGCAGCGTGCAGCGTGCGGCATCGTGCAGAGAAAGAGGAGAGAGAAATAGAGAGAGAAAGTAAGGTTTTTGAGTTTTCTGTTTGACGATCGGTGGCCAAACGTTGTCAGTTTTGGCCCAAATTTTATGTGGAGAATCCTTGTAGCAAACTCTACAATCCTAATGGTGTTGATCTGTAGTTTACCCTCTCTAAGGTACTTTCCTGTGATATCCACTTTGTGAGATCTAGAATTCTCTTACGAGGAGATCCATCCTACATGATGAAGATATGCTATTCTTGAGCCAAGATCTATGATCTTGATGTTATTCTGATCCTCTAGTTATTCTAGAGAAGACCTATTATAAACCTGTTATCATTATTATTGATAGTGGAAGTTTGAGGTGGACTACGGTCTCATGGTTTTTCCCACATTGGGTTTTCCACGTTAAAAGATTTGGTCTCACTATGTGATTGATTTTTGCTCTATTGTTTATGCTGTGCTGGTTGATATTTTCATTTGGATATCGAGTTTGTATTTTGATGAGGAACCTATTTTGATACACAAAGAGGGAAAGAATTATTCCGCTTTAACAGGTTTCTTCCCAACACTTTGCACAACTCTTTCGATCGCTGAGCAACTCATTCTACCTTGCATGGTCTCATCCTTTACCAAGCACCTCGCTTGTCTTGAGCACCATCAAGTATAGTTGTCAACGTTGAGCCGTAGCTCAAACTCCGCCATCCCAACCTTTGTGCACTCCGCATTCTTCCAAGCTTGCCTGTTCTCGTGGTGCCTCTTGCGTGAAGGGTTGGCCATTCCTCTGAATGCCAATGTTAGATGCCCGCTCCTCTGAGCGACTCCTTTTCCCTACATCTCCATGCCCGTTTTCCCCTAAACGGTCGCGCGTGTGCTGATTGCCCCCAACGCAGCCCCGTTAGGTCCCCCACGTTTGCATGCTAAGTGTTTCTATGAGTGCTTGTCCCACTCTGATACCATCTATCTACGAAATTAGCTGGTTTTGCCTAAGTCGTGCGGCACCCTTGCGTGTCCGTCCGTAAAGGTCAACCTCCCCGAAGCCTCCCATTGTCCCTTAGGACCAACAAAAGAGAGAACGGGCTAGAGAGAACGCCTCAATCAGGATCCACAAGCAAACATCTCCGAAAACACTTCATAGATAATGCAAATTAAAAACAGACTTTACAAGCTCTAAACAATGGCACAACAAAGGGTAAAATGATCCATTACAGACCGAAAATCTCTCGTATGTGTCCACATGACACAACCTTTATTTACAAGCCTAAAGAGGTCACTAACCCAACTAAAATGGGACTATTAAGCCTTCGGCCGCCCCTCTACATGCTGTACAAGGCATGAACATGCCAAAAGACACGGACATACATAAGCATTACATCAAACATCCTGTTTCGAAGTTTGTCTGTGACAATTCGTTGGAAGTTCTATCAGAATTGACCAAGAAGTCCCGGAGCTTGCCAAAGAAGCTCATCGGAACTCACCAAGTAGATCATCATAAAGTCCAGGAGCTTGCTAGGAGTCCGTTAGAGCATTGCCGAGAGATCGTCGGAAGTTCGCCGGACGATTACCGGAAGCTCGCCGGAAGAAACCTAGACTTACAGACTTTATTTAGTTTAGTAAATGTCTTAAAATTTATAGTTAGCACATAATAGGGATTAGAATTGGGCCAACCCAATTACGAGAAAGTTGGGCCAAGTCTGGGCTATGTTGGGCCAAGAGAAAGGCCCAAACAGTGACCAAATAGGTGAAATCGTCGTGGCACAGTCTCCGAGATTGTGTCAGGCGATGGTACCACCCAGACTTAGTCTCCGAGACAGTCTGGGCAGTGGTACCGCCCAGTGTCAGGCTGTAGGCGGTGGTATCGCTCATACCCTAAAATTTCGAGGGTTTGAATTTTAGGCTCCAAATTTAAATCTATTTGGGGCCTATAAATACCTCAGCTATTCCTGCATAGATAAGTAAGAAATATTGAGAAAAACTCTATGATTCTAAAGTTGTAAACCTTAGAAAGTTGAGTTCCCTCCTCCCAAAGCTTAGAGAGAGTTCTAAGGAAGGTGTGAGAGGGATACCTTGTAAAAAAGGGTTGTAAAAGGTTGTCTCCTAAACCTGTGAAAAGGAGAAGAGGGGTATAAAATGGTAGTTGGTCTTCGCCCATTGAAAGAAGATCGATAATGGATGTCGGTGGCCTCAACGGAAGATGAATCAGCGAAGTGGATGTAGGTCACGACGACCGAACCACTATAAAAATCTAGTTTGTGTTTCTCTTATGCAATTTACTTTACTGCAAACCACTTTATTTGCTTTACATCCACTATGCTCTTCCGTACGCTTTCAAAGTTAATACCTTTACGAAATGATTTTTCGTCGGAAATTGATTTAATTGTAACAAAGTTTTGAACCGATGTAATTTTTACCGCTGCACTAATTCACCCCCCCCCCCCCCCCCCCCGCCCCTAGTGCCGACTCTTTTCCTAACACGATCTAGTCCATGTGGCCATGTATGACCCAGCCCATGTGGTAAGATATGACCCAACCAAATGGCTAGGTATGGGCCAACTCATGTGGCTAGGTACGATCTGTTAGGATCAAGAGCACTAAGAGGGGGGGGGTGAATTAGTGCAGCGGAAATCTTACAGCAATTTAAAAGCTAAAGCTGCGTTCGTCCGACAAAAAAAATGATTTCGATATAAAAGCATAATCACAGTGCAGTTTGCGTCTAAGCGCAGTTTTGCGTCTAAGCGCAGTTTGCGTCTAAACACAGTTTGCGTCTAAGCGCAGTTTGCGTCTAAGCACAGTTTGCGTCTAAGCGCAGTTTGCGTCTAAATGCAGTTTTACGTCTAAACGCAGTTTTACGTTCAAACGCAGTTTTACGTCAAAACGTAGTTTTACGTCTAAACGCAATTTTACGTCTAAACGATGTTTTGCGTCTAAACGCAGTTTTACGTCTAAACGCAGTTTTACGTCTAAACGCAGTTTTACATTTAAACGCAGTTTTGCGTCTAAACGTAGTTTTACGTCTAAACGTAATTTTACGTCTAAATGTAGTTTTGCGTCTAAAAGCAGTTTTGAGCCTTGAAAAGCGTTTTATGTAGAAAGCAATTTGCAGTTATAAATGGAATCCGAATGTAAGCGTAAACTGCAGTGTGAAGATTGTACGAAAACACGATTTACGTTTGAATGCAGATTCTGAAAGATCAAAGCTTAGAAACTCGTTCGTAAAGGCGCAGAGGGCAGTAGCAATGTAGGAGGTTTGCAGTAATGATAAAGTGCTCAAGGTAAAAGCAAACCAGAGATTTAGAGTGGTTCGGTCAGTCTTGACCTACTCCACTTTTGGCTTCCTCCTCCGACGAGGTTACCGACGTCAACTAGCTGCCTTCCTTCAATGGGCGAAGGCTAACTGCCCTTTTACAGTTTCTCTCCTTTTGACAGGCTCAGGAGACAACCTTTACAGATCCTTTCTCTCCTCTCTTTACAACTCAAGACTTGAAGAACAGAAGGAGGAGAACTTTAGGACTTTACACAAATTTGAGCTCTTAGAATCACTAAAAAGATCAAGAATTCGGTGTGGATCTGTGTCTTTTCAGTGCTGAATGGGTGGGGTATTTATAGGCCCCAACCTAGTTCAAATTTAGAGCTCAAAACGATCAAATCGATCAAATCCCAGAATTCTGGGATCAGGCGGTTGCACCTCTTGACTGGAGAGGTGGCACCGCCTGGCAGAGCTCGACGACTGAGCTCAGGCGATTGCACCTCTCTGCCAGAGCTCGAAGACTGAGCTCGATGGTTGCACCGCTTGGCAGAGCTCGAAGACTGAGCTCGTTGTTTGCACCGCCTAGCAGAGCTCGAAGTCTGAGCTCGGTGGTTGCATCACCTGGCAGAGCTCGAAACTGAGCTCAGGCTGATGCACCTCTCTGCCAGAGCTCGAAGACTGAGCTCGGTGGTTGCATCACCTGGCAGAGCTCGAGACTGAGCTCAAGCTGATGCACCTCTCTGCCAGAGCTCGAAGACTGAGCTCGGTGGTTGCACCGCCTGGCAGAGCTCGAAACTTGAGCTCTGGCGGTGCTACCTCTTGACAGAGGAGGTTGCACCGCCCAGTCTAGCTCGAAGACTGAGCTCTGGGCGGTTGCACCTCTTGGCTGGGGCGGTTGCACCGCCCAGCCTCGCATCCCTGGCGGTTGCACCTCCTGGCTGGGGCGGTTGCACCGCCCAGCCTCGCAGCCCTGGCGGTTGCACCTCCTGGCCTAGGCGGTTGCACCGCCTGGTGCAATCAGGGTCCGAATGGTTCGCTCCATTCGGCCCAATTTGAATCTTTTCAGGGGCCCAATTGCCCCAAGATTAAGCTAATGGGATCACCTCCCATTTTCAAGCTTAATCATCGTGCTAACTACGATTAACTCTAAGACAACTTCTGCAGCTTTGCTCTGATGCGTCAATCGCTTCTTCCGGCGAGTTTCCGGCGAACTTCCGTCGATCATCCGATAAACCCTCGGTGATCCTTCTGCGGACATCCGGCATACTCCTGGACTTTGCGACGATCCACTTGGCGAGTTCCGACGAGCTTCGCTTGGCAAGCTTCTGGACTTCTCGGATCTGTTCTCGCTGAACCTCCGACGACCGTCCGAACTTCCGTCGAACTCTCGAACTCCCAACGTGATCATAATCTTGACTCCGGCGCAACACCTGCTGCTTGTCTTACTCTCATCGTAGTTAATCCTACACACTTATCTCAACACATAGATTAGATAACAAATGACAATTGACTTCATCATCAAAATCCGAGATTCAACACGATCCAATCCATGTAGTCATGTATGACCCAACTCCTATGGTAAGGTACGACCCAACCATGTGGCTATGCATTGGACAGTTCATATGGTTAGGTACAACCCAATCCATGTGGTTAGATACGACCCCAACTCATATTTCTAGGACCAACTCATGAGCGAAGAAATGCCTATTCAATGGCAAGGCTCATCCCAACTTATAAGTGAGGCTTATCCTAGTTCATGAAGTTAAGCCTGCTCAGTTACGCGATTGGCATTAGACATATCATTGTTCCTTTTATATAGCCCATCGTATCTCAACTCAACTTAGTACTTGGAACAGGTATATGCAATGTATGTGGAATTGGTATATGCAGTGAATGTGACCCGTCCAAGACTCGGGTGGGTTGGTTCGGTTTGGGTTAGCACTATACGACATAGTCCAATTTCCTCCCTCTCTATTGGTTTGAGCTTATTAATTGACTAAATCAAATAGGTTTGATCAGTTAAAATCGGTTTAGTGTGATTCCAAACTAACTTGACTAGTTCAAACCTATTTGACCTAATTAAGATCAATTAAATCTAAATTAGACCAATCTAGGGTGATTCCAGACCAGTTCTATAAGGATTTAATGTTGATTCCGTTAGATCATAATCGAATTGAGTTTGGTTTAAGTCAATTGAGCTATTCTAATTAGGGTTTTGGTTGACTGAGGACTATTAAGATATTGATGTTTCATGTTTGATAAATTTAAAGGTTCTATATGAAGATATCATTTGAAAATGATTATTGGTTTTCTATTTTCTTATGTTTATGATATTGATAAGATAAGTATCATTTAATAAATGTGACTAGACTAGTAGTTCGCATTGGGAGTACAACATGTGAAAGGAGCTATGGGCTCATCATAGTGCGGAGCCACCAATGAACATAGTCTAGTGGATTTACATCAAATATGGTCTCTCATAATATTTAATTATATTGATTTCTTGATGTATACGTGAGTGATTGGATGAGTGTAACTAAATGATCATGAATGTTTATGTATCCCTACCGAGGGCAGGTATGGCGATTCCCTTCGGGGATTAATGGGCCATCAGACGTGATGGTTAGACGGTTCCTCCATCCATTGTTGGGAGGAACGTGTCCCTACTTGGGCGAGTACGGGATACCACTTCATCCGCTATTGGGAGTGTGATATGGATTATCTCCATTCGCCGTTGGGAGGAATCCATCTCGTGGAATATGCCTCTCCATCTATTGTTGGGAGAGTGTACCATCGGGTGATGTATGTCTTTATTATTATATATGTGTTGCATGTGGCTGATGCATAATTTTATTTATTATGTAAGAAATTATCATCATTTTTCTGATGCATAAGTTTTACGATGAATAGATATATATTTCTTATTGAATTATTGATATTTATTTATATTTCATAAATATTGAAGATTACTTTTATAATTTTTCTGAGGTTCCTACCAGCATGTGTGATTGCTGATATGTTTTTATTTTATATTTATTTTCAGAATAATCTCTTATTGTGTAATAGATCTGAAGCTTGGGTGAAAGAGACTTATAACCCTACCAACAAGATGTTATTATTTTTTTAATTAATAGAATATTTACTACTGTGAAGATAAGGATTTGAATTCAAAGACGAATGAAAAGAAAACGATGGAGTTTATTATTTAAATTATAGATAATAAAATATTAATTTATTATTTTTTTTATAAATCTGGGATGTGATATTTTCTCCGAGATTAAGTAGCATTAAGTACCGGCATTTGCAGTTCTCTTTCTAAGAGCTATGCTTTGTGTGTTACTTTGTCTGGCAGAAGGTCAGATGAGAGCCTGGACTATCCTCAGCTCCAGTTGACCCTCTTTTGCAGGAACTTTGAAGCTGTTTGAAGTTGTTCTGTGTTACTTTGTCCTGCGAAGCTCATCTTTCCTTCTTCTGATAGCATTGACAAAATAAGCTTCTTTTAGCATCGAAAGGTCATGTATATTTATTTAGTAATTTCTTCTGACTCTTTTTGCTGTTGCTTTCGATTGCATACTATGCAGCAAGGAAACAAAGAAGAAGCTAAAATGTGCCAACCTAATATTTATAGGTTTCATAGAGATGCTCATGTCTTTAACCTAATCTAGAAAGATTAAGATTGTATCTTCAATATGTTGTGCGATTATTACCAACATAAGTGTTATATTGTAGTTCTTTCCCCTCGTAGGAAATTTTCTTCTGAAGTATTTTAGGCTGCACTTTTTTCAGAGGAGAAAACTGTAACCACAGAAAATTAAAAAAAAAAACAAAAAGGAAATGCAGAAATATCAATTAGACATTAGTGATCTACTAGTGTAGAACAGCAACCTTACACATTTCTCTCGCGCTTTGGTAGGCCATCTCTATCCGGGGTTACAATATGCTGCACGAGAACAATCTGCCGGAATGAGACAGACTAACTACTCTGCCATTGCAGTACACGAATGATGTAGAAGGATATGAGAGAAGAATAAAGGCAACACGAACTGCCATGTCTCCATTCTTCCATTATGGAAGCAAGGATGCAGTTGCAGTGCTTATTGTGCTGGTTTAGAACACAATCAAAGCCCTGCTTTGCATGGTTTCGTTGTGCATCTCTTGCTATGGGTGAAAGGAACAAAATCATAAGTGAACTTATTAAGCAATTCTTTTAATTATATTGGAGATGTTAAACATATTTAATGTTACTGAAAAGGATAATCACTTCCAGAATCGACTCCCCCTATCTCTCTCTCTCTCTCTCTCTCTCTCTCTCTCTCTCTCTCTCTCTCTCAAGAAGAAAATAAAAAAAGAAATAAAGGAAAAGAATTGCTGTCTTATGTGATGGGTGAACAACCGGCTTTCTCTGTCACTCATCTCTTTGATTTGAGAAGCATCACAGTGACTTTGCAAATAGACCACCAAACTAACTCATTTGCTAAACCATGAAATGATTGAAATGCATTAACAATTGCTTGTATAGAGTATAACACTAAGCGAAAATTTGATTGGTTCCACAATTAGCATATGCATTTTAGCATAGGCATTGACACGATCGATTCATTGTGGTGGGAAATCACTTTCAACATCACCATTATGATTAGGATTGCATTATGGTGCATACGGACACTCGAAAAGCATGTATCCGCAAATAAGGTAACAAACAAAACACCATGTTAATGACTGCGATAATATGGGGAATATTTATCTCTCGTCACACAGTTCGATACGTTTCCTCTAATCAACAAAAGAAGACAAAAACATCAACCACCAATGGTCATTTATCTTTGGTCATAATTCGACACGTTGCATCCTAGTCAGCAAAAATAAAAATCCATCAATCATCATATCAGTCGTCATATATAAAATATTCAAAAAATATTTTTATTATATAGAATATTTTCTCAAGCCATTAGTAATCAAATCTAAACCAAATATAAAAGATAACCTAAGGCACATTTATTGACCTTTCTTACCTTAATACTCCTTTTAATCTATCTCGGTACTAACTTAAATCATATCGTGGAGAACCTCCTCTCCATATTGATCTTGAGTGCAGGTCAAGCTTGCATCATACCACATGGACGGAGAGACTCCTAACACAAGGCAAGCTAGAACTTAACTGAGCTAGTCCAACTTTTTTACATTGATCACCGATCATTTTCCATCACACTGCATTACTTATAGAATGATTAATATGTGCCTAAAATTGAACCTCAATTTCTTTCTTTTTCTTCTGAATCTGTGTTTTGTTTTCCCATATCTCGATAAAGAATTATCATTAAAGATAATGCTAATCGACTAAAAGTCCAGTTCGAATCATAATGCGCCCAAATATTAGTCAATTTGTACAAATAGCTGTTTAATATGATAGATTTATATCTGAGAATTAAGAATTCCACCACCAACCCCATGCGTTAGGGTTGATTAAACATAAAAACAAGTTGTGAAGGTCACCTAATAGAGGGCCAACAATAACTAATCGTATTTGCCAAACTATTTAAGAACATGACAATGATTCAAACCAACAAATGCAAAACACGAATTCAGGATAGACTTATAGCCATCATCACTCGCAAAGCTCATTAGGCACTTGGAAGTTTTCCGCTTACGAACTCTTAAGAAATCTACCATGGACTCGACTCTGCCCTGTTAGCAAGTCACAATTAGGGTCCCAACTAGCTCAAACTTTGCATGTGTAACTTTTATTCATCAAGAGAGCGAGTACACCCATCTCCTCTCTTATCAGAGGAGATCGAAACCTTCAAGTCCGAGAAAACACATCATACCAGAATTCATTACAATAGTTCATCCTTCCAAAATTTGCTAACCGATGTGTGTTATCTTATATTCTCTAAGTATTGAAGCAATCCAACAATATCTTGAAGTATGTTAGTGATCGTCCGAGGAGGAGTTGTCTTGGTATTCAACATACTGACTAGGCTTTCCGCATGGCATTCAATGTGGGTTCTTTGTATGCCCTTATTCCTCGTTCTCAAAAGCTCTTCTTTACTTACGACAGCTTAATTATGTAAGATAGATCTATCCATGGTACTTCCTGCAAAAACAGCACATCCTCATCAGTTCTAAGAATAAAGCCTATACGTGGCCAGTGTGAAGAAAAGGAGGATTAGTCTAATCCTTTCTCAAATAATAATAATAATAAGATAGTACTAGCCCAAGATCAAACTAAATAGAAATAAGAAACCAAGACGAAAAGGAAAAACTTTATTAAACTTCTTAAGAAAAATACTTACAGATCTTGAATGACTCTTAGACTCGACTTAAATACTCTTGATGCTTGAATTAATCTATATGTAGATGCTACCTATTTATAGATGTAAAATACAAGAGTCCCTAATCTCTACAACTCTACTTAATCTTAGTTGAAATATTCTAAAATATATATTAAACTAAAAAAATTTTATCCCTAAAAATTTATCTAATCTCATTTAAAATATAAAATATTAATTTATGATCTTCCAAAATATACTTGAACTTTTAACACTCCCCTTAAAGTATATTTTTGGAGATAAGTCTCGGCTTGATCTGCAAGGTCACACTCGTAACTGCCACTAAGTATGGGATTACCAATAAAAATATGACATCAATCAAAGTATTCTTCAGGATGCATGTGAATGTTACCATCCAAATCCTTTCTTACACTGCCTAGAAATATATACATGAATCAAGTTGTTTCATTTGAAAATTTGACAAACTTACTAGATAGAAGACCATTAAAATCTTTAACTCGTGCAAAAGGCACAACATCTATACGAATGTCCAATTTAAGAATAGACTTGTGCAAATAAAAAATATCACCAAATTTCTCCCGAAAATCAATAGGCCTTGACTGAGTTTCATTTTTTTGTACAACATTCATTTTTTTATTTATGGCATCCTTCCACACTTTAACACTTTTAGCTTTATTGGAACAAAGAGGTTTAAAATTATCAATTAGTTCAGAAAAGAAATAATGACATATACTTACATTGTCTCCATCTTTGTAATGTGATGGTTTGACAATTGTTCTTTTTTATCTTCTTAGTATTTGAATTTTTTCTTCATGAATATCATTACTCCCCCTATCACTTTGCTCTATCATTGGTGATAAAAAAATAATAGGAGTAGATACAGATGAGGAAGAAGACGAGTCAATATCTGTAAGAGCATTAGATGGCAAAGGAATCTCAATCACGGGTTTTGAACATATATCATTTTCATTATTATGATTGATATTTTTAAAAGAA
Source organism: Musa acuminata AAA Group (assembly GCF_036884655.1). Classification (NCBI taxonomy): domain Eukaryota; kingdom Viridiplantae; phylum Streptophyta; class Magnoliopsida; order Zingiberales; family Musaceae; genus Musa; species Musa acuminata. The sequence goes on along the minus strand of NC_088346.1, from coordinate 32,820,314 downwards.
ATTACTTGTGAAGGATAATAACAAGAAACTTCATCAAACATAATATCTCGAGATACCACATACCTATGTGTTTATGGATCCATGCATTTTCAAACTTTTTTCCTTTTATCATGGTTAATAAAGATGCATTTCTTAATCTTAGCATCAAGCTTGCTTCTCTTTGAGTTGGTATGTGAACATAGCATAGAGAACCAAATACTCTGAAATATTTAACATCTAGTTTCTTACGAGCTTATATGGAGATTTCAGATTAATTGAACTAAGAAAATTTTAATTAATAACATAAGTTTGCATATATCATACCTTTTGCCCATAAAGCTTTAGGTAAATTCTTTGCATGAAGCCAACATTTATAAGTCTCCATGAGATGTGAAATCTTTCATTCAACCATAAATTTTGTTGCAATATATTTGCGTATGTAATTTCCCTTTTCATGTCATACTCTTTGCAAAAAGAGCAAAATCTATCAGAAGTGAACTCTCCGCTATTATCAATGTGCAATCCTTTAATTTTTCTTTCAGAGCACTTTTAATTGTTAACTTGAACCCTTAAAATTTTGGAAAAGCTTTTTATTTTTCCTTCACAAAATAGACATAAGTGAACCTTATAAAATTATCAATAAAGAGAAGCAAAAACATGGTGTTTGAATAGGGCTCATTAGATCGATATGTATGAATAAGCTCCAAGGGAAATTTACATCTTGAAAGTAATCAATCAAAAGGTTACTTGTGTATTTTGCTATATTAATATCTTTTACAAACTTCATTATCACTAAAAGTAGTAAGATTGGAAAGATCATTCACCAATTTTTTTACATTATAATCTTCAATTTAAGAAAATTTATATAACAAAGTCTAACATGTCAGATTAATGTATTGTCATTTGTACTCTTCTTATCAATATAAGAGATTGATGCTAATAAAATATATAAATCTTTGATTCTTTTACTAATGTGTACTATATCTGTATTTAATTCTTTTATATTATGAAGAAACTTAATTTCATTAGGACCAAAAAGAATATAATTTTCAGCATCAACTATATTTGTAACATAAAAGAGATTTTTCTTCGTACCTAGAACATGGCACACACACTTCAATATAATAGGATCACTGTCTTTATTTGAAATTATAATAGTGACTTCTTTGTCTACTTGGTGAACAGTATTATTTGCCATGATAATTATATCATTATCTTCGTATTGATTAAAATTTATGAATTTGGTACCATCACTAGTGAGATGATGATCACATCCTAAATCAACAATGCAGTCATGCACTAGTTTCCAGCACATCATTGGTTGGAAAATAAATGGGAGCCTCATCTAGACCGTCCTATCTTGGATTTTAAATACAAAAATGTAATTGAACTGATCATTACATCATCATTACATCACTTGATCATTGGTTGGATCGATGGGTCTATCGATTGGACCATATGTTTGATTAAAAAAAAATTTAAATATATAAATAATTAAAAATATATAATATCAATCAAATATTATAAACATAAACTTTTATCTAGATTAAATACCATGCAATGATATCAATCTAAGAGGTAATTATATTAATCTAACACAAAATAAATTAATCAATGATACAAAGGCAATGGATATTTTCTAGGATATAAAAATGAAATGAATAATATATGCATACGAATTTCTCATATAAAATGTAGTATGATAATTCAACCAAGAGTTTATTTTGTAATCATATTCTAAATTTTTAAAAGTATTTTTTATTTATTGCAACATTTGATTTATTTTCTCGTAATCATTTTTATGACTAGGGAAAGAAAAGGTGAGACGTGAGGATAGGTGGAGAGAGAACGATAGTGAGAGGAAAAGGAGGTAAACGAAGAGAGGATGGTCAAAAGAGAAAAATAATTACGTGAGAGATCTTTTTTTTTTCTCACGTTAATCTTAATTTTAAAATTAAAAAAAATATATTATCTTAAATAAATAATAAACAAATTAAGGTATGGATATTTAAATAAACCTAACTATTTTTATAAAATTAAAATCGATTTTATTCGATTCATCTAAATTCATCAGGTTTATTCAAGAGTCAATCAAGTCAATCGATTCATTTTAATATTTTAATATAATTGATCCTAACAAATTAGACCAATTAATGATCTAATCCTCAATTAGTCTGATATGATTATTTGGTTTGTTCCATTTCTAATAATTATGCTAACAGGACTACGAGGGCCTATGTGAAATTATTTGTTTTTAGTGAGCTTCTCAATTTTATTATTTTGAAAAGGCACTTATGAGAGTAAAGAATAATGAATAATTATTTATTTTGAGGAAAACAAGGGTCAATGTGAAATTATTTGTTTCGAGTGAGCATTCCGATTTTATTACATCGAAAAGGCACTTATCATTTATATTATTACTTGATAAATTATCATTTATATTGAAGGCACATTAAAAATATTGACGAGTATTAGTAAAACAGGGCATGAATTAAATACCGACGAACAGAAAAAGGAAGCAAAGTATTAGTAATAGAACTCATGGTTTGGATGAGATTGTGCAAAAACAATGCTGCCGATCAAACTATCGCTTCTCATTTTAAGTTTTGGAATCAAAGAAAAGAAATAGGAGCAGAAGAGGACGAAGAATTAAGTGAATACAAGAGGGACCGATGGAGAACCCCGACCAAACGCCAACTCCATCATCGTCATCATTGAAACGTAGGGCGGAGATGGGTGCTGCCGTGTACCCACAATGATTGCCTTCCGCCAACTCAACACCCCTGCTGCGGTGGGCCCTGCGGCGGAGCTGGCCGGAGTTGCCGTCTGTGGAAGCGAAGAAGCGGCGTCTCCTCCTCCGCCCTACTCTTCCGCCGCCGCTGCCGGATGTATAGAGTTTATACTTTGTTGCGCTGCCGACAGTTTTAGTTCGGCGGTCAGAGATGGTTTGATTTCTCCTTCAGCACATGCCGAGGTGGGCGTGTTGCCGATGTCGTGGTGGTAGCGACTTACGAACGCCAGCATTCCTCTCCCTTTTCGCCCGTTGTATTTGTAGAACACCAAACACGAACTCATGGTATCCTTCCGGATTTAGGTGATACGTCCATACCAAGGTGCCCCATTTGCACCAACTTGATGTTGCTTCCTTTCTTTTTCTTTGTTGTGGTGGGAAGCGTGATTGATCTTTGGCGGTACCTAATCGTCAATAATGCAACGGGAATTTGAGTTGCTAATCTAATTGAATCTTGTTCTGGCTACAAGCAGCAGCTATTTCATTGAAAGACGATGGTGATTCTCCAACACATCCATTGTATAGTAAGACATGGCTGACGCCTGTCTTTCGTTTCGTAACTAAGCACTTGACTCGCGTCTCAGTGCATGAGCTACTTCGTCTCCGCTGCTTCTTCGACCTTATAATCTCCGTTCCCCTTCTTCCCCGCACACCACACAAGCGCTCCCTGCTTCTCTCTTCCTCCTCCTCCTCAATTCCTACGGTTAGTGTAGCATTCACCATTCTACAGCCAGCAGAGGCAATGCAGCGAGCTGTTCCTCTCCTTGCCGCTTCTCTCCTGCTGTTGGCCGCTGCTGCCACCTTTCCGGTTGCACGCGGCCACAACATAACCAAGATCCTGGCGCAGCACCCGGAATTCTCCACCTTCAACCACTACCTGTCCGCCACCCACCTAGCCAACGAGATCAACCGCCGCCTCACCATCACGGTGCTCGCCGTCGACAACGCCGGCATGTCCGACCTCCTCGCCAAGCACCTCTCCCTCCTCACCCTCCGCAACGTCCTCTCCCTCCACATCCTCAGCGACTACTACAGCTCCAGGAAGCTCCACCAGCTCAGCAGGGGCTCCACCATCTCCTCCTCCGTCTTCCAGTCCTCCGGCCACGCCCCCGGCACTACCGGCTACATCAACATCACCGACCACCGCCGGGGAAAGGTCACCTTCATCACCGAGGACGCCGGCGGCGCCCCGCCTGCTGTCTTGGTTAAGTCCTTGAAGGAGATCCCCTACAACATCTCCATCCTGCAGATAAGCACCATCCTCAGCTCCCCCGAGGCGGAGGCCCCCGTGGCGGCGCCCGCCCCCGTCAACCTCACCGTGCTCCTGGCCAAAAAGGGCTGCAAGGCCTTCGCCGATCTGCTACTAGCCAGCCCGGACGTCCTTCAGATCTTCGAGGACAACCTCGACGTCGGGCTCACGGTCTTCTGCCCCAGTGATGGCGCCGTCAGGGCCTTCGGCCCCAAGTACAAAAACCTCACTGGCGACGGTAAGGCCTCCCTCCTCCTCTACCACGGCGTGCCGGCGTACTACTCTCCCCAGCTCCTCAAAACCAACAACGGCTTCTTCACTACCCTCGCCACCACCAGCCGCAACAAGAACTTCCATTACACCGTGCGGACCGACGGCGACGCCATCACGGTCAAGACCCGAGTTGTCACCGCCACCATCACCTCCACAATCCTCGACCAGGATCCTGACGCAGTCTACGCTATCAACAAGGTGCTCCAGCCCCGGGAGCTGTTCAAGATCCCCGAGGTCGTCGAGGCCGACGCTCCCGCCCCGGCTTCCAAGAAGTCCAAGCACGCCGCGGCAGGCCCCGAGGAGTCACCTGCGGACGAAGAGGCGTCGGACAACTCTGTTCTCAGTCTCAGCGCCGCCGGAAGGTGGCTCACCGCCGCCATGGCTGCCACTTTGGCGGCAGCAGTCATAGTCGTCGTCTGATATAATAATGTAAAGGTTCACGCATTCTTCTTCTTGTCCTTCTGTTATTTATCTGTGCCATAAAAAATTTTCCTGTTTTACTTCTTCTGGTGTTGCAGTCTCACGATTTGGGACGGGGAATAATTGAGGACCAGAGAGATATACATATAATCTTCTATATATACACATATACTCTCTTCCTCCGGTGAATTTGTTCTGTAGATTGTGTGGTTTTAAATGGTGATGATGAGTTACTTCATACATGGTCACTGTTTGGAGACTGCATCATGGATTTAGTGAGTGTTTACACTCTGTCATACTATAGTTATACTCTTCTGGTGTTCAACTTTATAATATTACCAGAGAACAATACAAGAAAACAATTGAATTTGGATGATATCATCCCAATCCGAGCAATATGTTTGTTTAAATCCTGTAAAATTTTCAAAGGCAGATGTTCATTTTTCAATGAAATGCCTTTCGTACATGCATATACAAAACAATTAAATTATCCACCCAGTTTTCCTTGCCAAGGAACGGGAACAGGCAGTTGCAGCCACAGCCTACCTTCAGAGAACTGATGAGAACGCCATATGTACTCAATCAACCGCTTTACAAGCATGCATGCAACAATCCTCCCCAGCAGAGATATGTTTAGCAATCTCCAATAATTTATGATGATTCGGTGCTCCAACAACACATGGTCGATCAAACTCATCCAGGTTTAGAAGAAAACCACTGCCGTGTAATCGATCAGTACAATTCACAGCGACCAATGGTCGAAAAGGACAGATTCATACAAGGACTTGGACGTTACAAGACTCCATAGAGAGGACCAGAAGCATACACGCCAATTAGCTTCTCGGTTCTGCAAGAAAAAGCTTCACGTGATTACAAAAGAATACACAATGCTATTACAACGAGGACAAGAGGCAACGCCTTGCAGGTTCATCAGTTGGATGATCACAAAAAATTCAAACTGTTGAAACATAGTCACTTGCTGGTATCAGCCTTTTTGCCGCTTTGGCACTTGTTCAGACTCCTCAATGTTGCTCCCTGGCACCGTGTTTCCCATTATTTGATGAATATGTGAATTGTCCGAGTGATCCTATAAACAATAATATGGAACACGTTATTTAGTAGTTTCTAAACAGGGTAAGGCCATTAAGTGTGGATTCTTGCGCGTCCACATATAGTTCCCTCAGCAAAACTAGCCATAAATCCATAACGGTCCAACCACCACGTTAGAATACCAATTTAATAAAGCACTGCTTAAATATTGTGTAAAAAATTATTAATGAGATCAATTAACTGGTGAGCATATCCACAAGAAGAAAAAACACATGATGTTGATTAACAAAATATCTTATGTATGATGTTATTCATCTTATGTTGTCATCATCTGTTGGAAGAACAAGGAGATAATTCCATTAGAAACAGGTAAATCTATAGTGCATCTGCCCACCAGCATTGGGTACCATGAGAACTTCCAAGAGAGTTATCTACTGAAATTGGATTCAACATGTTCCATAATCACATTAATCATTCTAGTTGCTAAATATAGGACAAGGAACAAACAAGATAGTTCACACCTTTGCATTGGACATATTAGCAGTGGTAGGCCTTTTGCTTGCACCCTTGCCAAGATTTATCTGCACAGAAATGCTGGCTTGAGACAGATCTACTCCTGAACTAGCCATGGCTTGTGACAATGCGGTCAATAACCTGCACGCAGGTAATCCATAAGGAGTTCATTCTACATTTGACAAGAAGACAAATTTTCCCATGAAAGCGCATAAAAAGTTGTCATGACAATCTGAACAAAAATGTTTCAGTTGAATGATGACTCACCCTTGGGAGTAGACACTAGAAATGCTAATTGTGCCCTCATCAATTATTAGCTCTTCATGTTCATTCAGCATATCACTGCTCAAATTGCAATCGGCCATGCATGATGAACTTTGCCACTCAGATTGAGACTGAGACACTGGATTATCTGAGTCTGAAATCACCCTCTCCTGAGGTTGCATAAAACCAGATCCCCTTCCAACAGAAGCATAATAGTTTGACTGCATGGGAACAAGCACTGCACCTGGACTCATATCAGCTTCTGCCACATTGTGTGCGTTTGAGAGGGACATTGGTGCCCCAGGGATGCTACTATCAACAAACTTTCCAGAAAACAAATGGCCAGATTGAGAACCATTTTTTGTAAGGTTAGGAGGATCAACCATACCATCTCCCGGGCCTTGATTGCTACTCTGGTACAAGGCAAGAAATTTATCAGATAAATCTAGATACCGTATTGAACTACTATTTAGTGTCTTAAAAATTTTGTTCCTCTTCTTCTAATGTACACTAGCAAGTGCTCACATCCATCCACATACATGCGCATGCACAAGCACATACTAAGTTGTGGGAACATCATGAGATTACTTTAATTTGAGGAGATTGGTTTTTTCTTTCATACATCCTAGAGTAACCAGATACATCATTTTAATCCTGAAGAAAAACAAAAGCACACATGGCAGGGCCTTAAATTGCATATGAATAGACATTAAAATACAAAGAAAACAACAATTATTAAGGCTATCACTAGTGAAGGATGAATTTTGATTCAGTTTTCATTTAATTTCCAATTCAAACCGAACATGTTGCATTTTCCAAGATTTTAAACTATTATGAACCAAATCAAATAACAGATAGAAATTGAATTTGTTGGTTTCCGATTGGTTTTTAATGCAGTTTTTAATAGGTAAGATATCTCAAAGATGCTAAGTAATATACAACCAAAATATACACCTGAAATATTATATTCATGATGGTAAAGTATGTTACATTAGTTTATGTATATACATTTTGATAGTTTAATAATATCTACTACAATTACAAGAATTAATATTTAATATAAATGTATTTAACTATGTGATATTTGGTTGTGTTCAGTTTTATGACATGATGTCTGACACAACCTCATAATTCTGACTGATATAAACATCTGATACAGAAATATTTAACTGTTCCCTTATGTGACATGACCAGCAGTAAGTTGAGTTAATCGGTTAATAGAACTGCAAGGTTTCAGTCATTTATGATCGATTCTTAAATCTGTCCTAGTTCCTTCTATGGAGATTGTGTTCTACTTGCACTCCTGAAGAAAATAATTGTCATTTCACCACAGATCCAACTCTTCCCAAATGCCAACAACTTCGCTTATTTCTTGTCAACTAATGAGATTAATTTGGAAACAGGGGAAGTATTTAAATTATCAATCAGCATTAAACATCTAAGGAACTATGAAGATTGCTCCTAAATTGCATTTGATTGACTGAAATAAGGAAGTTCATTTAACATAGCGTCTCTCCAGAGACATATTTGGGCATGAACATTGTGATAGTAAGCTAGAATCCAGACTTAGAATGATTAATCATGTCAACAGTAAGTAAAATATATGTATAACAAGAAAAAGAAATTGTTGCAAAGAAAAATGGAAGTAACAAAATCATTGCCTGATAAATAAATTAAAAATGATTTGATTACTAGCATCACTTCGCACAGGGTTTAGCTGGACCTCTTACAGGAAGAATGGGAAGCTTTGGACAAGAATTTGGGCCCCCACCAATACAGAGTCAGGCATGGCTAGGGATGATGAAGGTGCAGACCAAAGCTGGACCATTAACATTACAAATATTGAATAACAGGATGGACAATCAAGTCATCATAAGACCCACAGAAACTGATAATCTTTAGCTGGGACAGGTATGTCAATAAACGGAATAAGACACACTGGTTCTCAGAACCCCTTGCTTCTTTACACCCCTAACCAGTAAGTGTAACTAATAATTTTATAAATTAATAGATAAACCCAGTATACCAACAAAACGGTTAAGTGCAATATTATTCTGTTTTCTTAATGTATGAATATATTGTAACATGTGGATTGTTTAAGTAATCCAAGCATGAAATGCAGCACAAAAATGCATGCTTCCTCCTTGCAAGCGGATAAACCAAAAATTTTTGGTCTTCAAAATTTTGTCAACATGGTCAAATAAGCAAGCCAATGATTTGTTTTTAACTCATTCATCGAACAATTAAATGATTTGCCTCTTGATGCCTAAATCCTAGGTATGTATTCATTCTCATGGCAAATGTAAGGAAAAAATGACAGAAGATTTACCCATGGCATCAATTTTTCATTTTCCTGATTCCAACCTGGAAATGATTCATACTTTTGTACCTTCTCTTGTAAAAACTTGATGTATTCAATAACCTGCATGAGAACACAGCTCCTATGAAGTACTATTCTAATAACTTAACTGCAAAGAGAAAGCATTAAAAAGCATAAAAAAACTGCAGCTACCTCCAAAAGAAATGAAGCTTTATCCCTCTTTTGATCACTATGTGGTATCAGGTCTCTAAGTATCTGAAATCTGCATGTCATAAGACGAGCTGGTAATAGATAAAATGTAATAGCACAAAGCTTAGTACTTCAATTTTAGAGTTTGTCAGCTGTTCATTTTGGCTTTTCCGGTTTTCCAAAGACAAAGTAAAGACATCCAATTTCCAGCAAGAAATAAGAAACTTTAAAAATAACCATGAAAGTCCTGAGGAATGTGATAAAAACAAACCAAATAACAGAATAATCATCGCACCTTCTGTTGTAATCCTAATAATAATATATCAATAAAGTCTTATACACAAATCAAATAATATGCTAAACTGCTGCTGTTTGAATATGCCCACCTAATCATGCTTTCATGGACGGCCATGCTGATACTAAATGAGTGCTCATCAGTGCATATTTGTTGTCTCATACTAGCATGTAGGTGGGCACAGATGAATGGTCCTTCTTGACAAGCTTTTTACAAACATACACATGAGAATACATAGTAGTTTAACAAATTATCCCAAGTCAGTCTGTATAAGCAAATTAAATTAATTATATGCCTAGCATGGCATGTTGTTGTGGTATAAATAAGAAAGAAGCCCAGATGTTCCACATCAATGGGATATTGATGGGAAGTTGAGGAAGCTCATGGCCTATAAACAAGTGCCTGACATGGAAGACCAAGCAAATCCTTGGCCCACATCATTGGTGCCAACTGTGGGAACCCATAGTTTATCCACAATACAAGCTATTTCAGCTAGAAAGGCTCTGTTTTTGTATAATTAGAGGACCAAAGTTCCCACATTGTTGGGGTCAAATAACCATGTGAGCTACATGTAAAAGTCCATTCTTGATCAGGTGTCTTTTCTAAGGACAAAATCATGCAGCAAATTGCCCAATCGAACAATTTCTCATGCAAAACAACACATTAAAAGGCTTTCACTCACAATTGCTCCTTGAATGATTTCATCTAACTTTCCTAACATCCCAATTGACTCAAATCATATAGTTCCTTTTTATGAACATAAGCTCTCATGCTATTATCTCTTCTAGTATTGCAACAAAGGACAAAGAAACCCATTTTACATTAATTGGTTTGGGTCAATGACAGCTAATTCCACACACTAGGTTGGCCATTTCCCATTTTCTCAGTCAAATTTAATATGACTTTAGTAAATTCCAATCCGGATCCATTCTTTAAACAATTTTTACAAACACAATTTTGCAAAATCATTTGCACCCTCAGCATTATAAGGTGTGGCACCACCATGGTTTAAAATTTTGGTTTCCACCAATTGCTGCAGACGTGTAATTGTCAATCCAATGGCAGACCAGTATGCAACCCAAGCAAATTCACCCAATCTGTAAACTCATTTGCACCCTCAGCATTATAAGGTGTGGTCCCACCATGGTTTAAAATTTGAATTTGTACCAATTGCTGTGAACCAGTAATTGTCGGTCCAATGGCCGACCAATATGCAGCCCAAGCAATTTCATTCAATCCAATCTGAAACCTAGCTTACCACCTGGTAAAGTCATTGTACCAGAATTATTGAGTGGTAAGCTGACCAATACCAAGCTATATTGGACAGTAAGCCCATCATTGATATTAATACCAGGTCTTCTTTGTCGCAATGTTTTTCTGTTTGTGTAAACTGCCAACAGCTGTCTTATCTTTTTGTTTACCTTCTTTTCCTTATCTCTCCCCTTCTCCATCTCCTTTGTCGTGTCCTCCAACTTTTCCTCTGCCTCCTCTTCTCCTTCTCTTCCTTCTCTCCTTCCTCCTCTTATTCAGCCATCGCCTCCTCTTCCTCTCACTCTCTGCTGGTCTGGCTTGTATCGATCTGTAGCAGTGATTGCAAAAGGCGCTCGGGCGCTCGCCTAGGCGCTCGGGCGAGGCGAGGCGAGGCCCGAGCGCCTCGCTAATGTCCCAGGCGGCGCGCTTCAAACAGGCGCCGCCTGGGCGCTCGCCCGAGCCCAGGCGCTGGGCGCTTCGGGCGAGCGCCTGGGTAAACCAAGGCGACCGAACCAAAATTTTAGGTCTGGTTCGGTCCTGGTTCGGTTGTTTATTGGTTCAATAGAACCAACTAAACCGATATAACCCCAACCCTAACCCTAACCCTAACCCAACACTAACCTGCTGCCGCTGTCGCTCTCGATCCCGATCTCGATCGCGATCTCGTCGCTTGCTGCCGCTGCTCGCCGGTGTCGCTGCTCGCGCCTCCCTCGAGGCCTCCCGTTGCTCGCGCCTTCCGCTCCCTTTCCCTTTTCCGCTGCAGCTGCCGCCGCTCGCCGCTGCTGCTGCTGCCGTTGTCGTCGCTCGCCGCTGCTGCCGCCGCTCGCCGCTGCCGCCGCTCGCCGCTGCTTCCTCGTTTCTCCATCAGGCTCAGTATACTCTTAATATTAAGTTTATTTAAATTTTAAAATGATTAATTTTCTGTTAATAGATTAATAATATATTATTTTGATTTTAATGTTATTAATTTTTATTTATTTGAAATTATTGTTAGGTTTCAACATAAATGGCAAGTGCAGAAAACAACTCAATAGAGTCTCCAATGGTATAAAAAAAAATCCTGCATGGAAGTATAATTATTTGAAGGATCCGAAAGATCCTAATGCAGTGACTTGCATATTCTGCGATAAGACTACCAGAGGTGGTATTTTTCGTGCAAAACAACATCTAGTAGGAAATTTCAAGAAGGCAGCAGCTTGCAAAAAATGTTCACCTGAGGTAAAAGAAGAGTTGTTGAATTATATAAATGAAAAGAAGACACAAAAGAATGAATCTTATGGGAATTTACCAGAAGACAATGTTGAACATATCAGAGATGAAGAAGAAGATTATTCTACGAGTATTAACCCAAGTGAAAAAAAAGTATACGACAAAAAGGGAAAAGTTATGAGTACTAAGAAAGGTAGAAAAGGACCGATGGATCTATATATGCTTCAAGGATCCCAGAAACAACAAGGGCAAGCAGGAGGCTCAAAATCGAGACAAACAAATATAAGTGATGGTTGTGATAAAGAAATAAGAGGAAGAACAATTCAGCACATTGCTCGCTTCTTCTATCAGGCTGGTCTTCCCCTTAGTACAACTCGTTTAGACAGTTTTAAGGATATGATTGAAGCTATTGGAAGATATGGTGCAGGATTAAAACCTCCAAGTTATTATGAGATGCGAGTTCCATTGCTGCAAAAAGAGTTGAATTATACAAATGACTTACTAAAGGGTCATAAAGAATCATGGGCAACACATGGTTGCTCTATTATATCCGATGTTTGGACTGACAGGAGGCGCAGGAGTATAATTAATTTTATGGTTAATTGTTCTTTAGGGACTATGTTTATGAAGTCAATAGATGCTTCATCTTTTGTAAAATCTGGAGACAAGATATATGATTTACTTGACAACTTCGTGGAAGAAATTGGAGAACAAAATATCGTTCAAATCATAACCGACAATGGAAGCAACTATGTTTTAGCTAGTAATATTCATCTTTTGATTTTGTTAATTATCTTATCTTCAATTAAGTGTGTTAAACTCTTAAGTCTTATCATTTTTGTTATCCTTTGTCTCAGGTAAATTGCTTGAATCAAAAAGACAACACTTATATTGGACTCCATGTGCAGCACATTGTATTGATTTAATGTTAGAAGATATTGGAAAGATCTTAGAAATCAAGAAAACTTTAGAAAGGGCAATTTTTGTTGTTGGATTTCTTTATAATCATATTGGGGCTTTGAATATGATGAGAGAATTTACAGGGAATAAAGAATTAGTGAGACATGGTGTTACCCGATTTGCTACTTCATTCTTGACATTACAGAGCGTGCATCGTCAAAAACATACTCTGAGAAATATGTTTACCTCTGAGAAATGGGTGACAAGCAAATGGGCAAAAAAAGCAAAAGGCAAGAGGGCTGCTGATATCATCTTAATGCCATCCTTTTGGAATCATGTAGTTTATATATTAAAGGTAATGGGCCCTCTTGTTCGAGTCCTTCGGTTGGTGGATAATGAAAATAAGCCTGCAATGGGATATATTTATGAGGCTATGGATAGAGCAAAGGAGACGATTAAAAGATCTTTTAATGAAAATGAAGAAAAATATGAGAAAATTTTTACAATCATTGACGAAAGATGGAATTGTCAACTTCATCGTCCCTTACATGCAGTAGGATATTATTTGAACCCTGAATTCTTTTATAAGATTAAATCTGTTAGATTTGATGCAGAAGTTTTGGGTGGGTTATATCAGTGTGTTGCAAGATTAGTTCCCAGTATTGAGGTTCAAGATAAGATTATTCATGAATTATCTTTATATAAAAATGCTGAAGGTCTCTTTGGAATTTCAATTGCCGTTCGATCCAGGACAACTACCTCTCAAGGTATTAATAATTTGATATAATTAATTTCATATATATTATGTTACTATGTTATTGCTAATAATAACATAAATTTTGCAACTGAATGGTGGAGTCTATTTGAAAATTCCACCCCGAACTTACAGAAATTTGCTGTCAAAGTACTTAGTTTGACATGTAGTGCTTCGGGTTGTGAGCGAAACTGGAGTGTCTTTGAGTATGTAACTATTACTAAATATTTTTATTTTAATTAATTTATTTATTTAGATATATGTATTAATATATTTTTAAATTATATGACATGACAGATTCACTCGAAGAGAAGAAATCGGTTAGAACATCAACGATTGCACGATCTTGTTTACATAAAGTATAATCAAGCTTTGAAGACTCGTCATGATTTGAAAAATAGATTTGATTCAATCTCATTGCAAGATATTGATGATTCAAATGAGTGGTTAGTAGGAGAAATGGGTGCTAACTTGCAAGATGCTGAAGACGAGCTTGTATTTGAATATGATAGATTGACGTGGGGAGATGTGGCAAGAGCTTCAGGTGCTGGAGAATTACAAACATATACAAGACAGATGTCAAAGAGAAAAATGAGTGCAAAAGCATCAAGCTCGGCTCCTGCTATTGTTGAAGACATAGAGAATGAAACATATCTTGATGAAGAGAAAGGAATCGAAGAACAAGAGGAAGAAGACGAATTCAATGAAGATGATTTGTGTGAAAATGACGATAATATTGATTATAATGAATGACTTTGATGTAAAATTTTAATGTTTTGAATTTTGAAACTTTTTGTTAATGTGACATTGTGATTTTGTATCTTAGATTTTCTTAATTTATTAGCATATTTTTATTTAAAATTTTAAATAATTATATTTATTAATTATATTATATATTTTTATATTTTAGCGCCTCGCTTCGCTCGGGCGAGCGCCTAGCGCCTCGGGCGTTTTTGGACCTTGGCGCCTTTTGGCGCCTAGCGTTTTTTAAATCACTGATCTGTAGCACCCTATACCTATACTTAGATGTATGGCAGTGATTTAAAAAGCGTTAGGCACCAAAAGATGCCAAAGTCCAAAAACGCCCCAAGCGCTAGGCACTCGCCCGAGCGAAGCAAGGTGCTAAAATATAAAAATATATAATATAATTAATAAATATAATTATTTAAATAAAAAATATGCTATTAAATTAAAAAAATCTGGTACAAAATCATAATAAATAAATAAATAAATAAATCATAATAGTATATTTTTATTTTTTAAATAAAAAATATACTATTAAATAAATAAAAATTAATAGTATTAAAATAAAAATAATATATTATTAATCTAATAAATAAAAATACTATTATTAGTATACAGTTAGCAGTATACTGTTAATATACTGTTAACAATATAGTGAGAAGACCGAGGCTACTAAGACAACGGCAGCGATAGCAGGCGATAGTTGTAGCTAAAGCGGGAGCGACGGCGACAGCGAGAGCAGCGAACGACAGAGGGAGTGGGAGCGGGAGCTGCGAGCGGCAGCAGGAGCGGTGAGCGACAACGGGAGCGACGACAACAGCGGCGAGCGACGACAACAGCAACGAGTAGCAATTGTGGCAGCGGCAAGTAGTCGGCGAGCAACGATTGTGGCAGCGGCGAGTAGCGACAGTAGCGGCAAGCAGCAATAGTGGCAGCGACAGCAGAGAGCAGCGACAGCAGAGAAAAAATCTCAACTGCAAAATCGCAAGTGTTAGGGTTGGGGAAGTTGGGGAAATCGCGAGAGGGAGCCTGATATCGATGATTTAGTTGATTCGATTGAACCAACTAAAGCACCGGAGACCAACCAAACCTAAAAATCTAGTTTGGTCGCCTGGTTTAACCCAGGCGCTCGCCCGAAGCGCCAGGCGCCTGGGCTCGGGCGAGCGCCCAAGCGACGCCTCTTTGAAGCGAAGCGCCTGGACATAAAGCGAGGCGCTCGGGCCTCGCCTCGCCCGGGTGCCCGAGCACCTATTGAAATCACAGATGTATGGTACAGATATTGTACCAGTCTGGCCACCAATGGATATCGATATCGAACCAAGATTTTTATTCTTGGATATCACAATAGTCCACTTAGAAAAGAATGAAAATATACATGAGTTACGTGGTCTTTTACTAAATATTTAAAAAAATTTAACAACTTAAGCAAGTGGCTGCTCCACTCAACAAAAGCTATAAGGCTAGTTAATCACTTGGATCATGATAAATAGTGTCTATTAATTTCCATGATCCCTTCACATGGGCTAACTCATTGTCAGTCACATTGATGATCCAAGTGAACCGAACCCAATGAAGAGAGCAAGATCATTAAGGACAAGGCCAACAACAATTGGTGGCCATTTCCCGTGTTACCCTATAGGAGGCTTCAAAAAAATATATTAGGAGGCTATTAGAGATTTAAGTGAAAATTAAGATAACTCAAATTGCTATACCGAGAAGACAAGATCATTAAGGATGTGGCCAACAACAATTGGCAGCCATTCCCCAGTGTTACCCTATAGGAGGCTTCAAAAATATATATTAGGAGGCTGTTAGAGATTTAAGTGAAAATTAAGATAACTCAAATTGTTATACCAAGAAATAACGAGGGTACCTAGAACATTTTAGGCCATGTGCCTGGACCTACTCCATACAAGTTACTAAATAATAGGTCTAGAATAATGACACAGTGACAACATGCTCTCACACCTCTTA
The DNA here is from genome assembly GCF_036884655.1 of Musa acuminata AAA Group. Taxonomy (NCBI): domain Eukaryota; kingdom Viridiplantae; phylum Streptophyta; class Magnoliopsida; order Zingiberales; family Musaceae; genus Musa; species Musa acuminata. Next base: position 32,804,139 of record NC_088346.1, on the reverse strand, counting down.
CCCACTTCGTTAAATAATGGTGCAAGCTTTAAACTTCTTGGAAGTGGATCATAATCAACTCATCTATGGACATCAGGCAAACAAAGTGACATAAATTAAATAAAACACAACTAAATTGGTCATATAAACCCACGAGAGATTATAGTGCATCCATGAAACGTCATATAGGTAACATAAAAGGCAAGAAAAAATGGACAAACTCAGTGCACAAGGTTCCATCCGATGCAGGCAGGACTGCAGACTTAAATATGTGACTTAGATGGTTTACCAAAAATTTAGGCTAGAACATTTTATGCCTAGTGTCTAGACCTACACCATATAATTCACCACAAAGTAAGTCTGAAATCATGACATAGCGATAACATGCTCTCACACCTCTTATTCACTTGAAAAATGGTCCAATATTTTGACTTCTCACATGTGGGGTCATAATCAACTCGTCTATGGAGATCAAGCAAACAAAGTATATTAACTAAACTGGCTGTATAAATCCACAAGAGATTTTAGTGCATCCAATTAAATGTCATATATATAATATAAAAGGCAAGTTAAAAGAGGGTGAATCTAGCGGATAACGCTCCCGCCAATAATGGAATCGTGGGGACCAATGTATCCAACCTCACCTCTAGATACAGTGAGGTTGTCTTCGTGACTCAAACCCTAGTCACATGCATCGCAAAGGAGTAACTTAACCATAGTACAAAGGCCCATCCTCATATAAAAGGCAAGCTACCACAAGGAAAGGCCTTTGATAAAAGATAACAAAAGTGAACTCCATTTGAAGGAATAAAAGAAGGCACCAGATTACACTGAATGGATGAAAAAACTTTATGAAGCTATCCTATAAAGCTAGAACCTAGTACAATAAATTTCCATCTAAACAAACTAAAAAATAATTTATCTACTTTTGTTTTATTGGAATGAGAGCAACAGCAACTGATGATAAAATAGCAGGATAAAGTATAGTGGAAGGATTTAGGCTGCGTTTGGGAACACATTTGCATTTTTAATATGCAGTTAGAGGAAGGGTTTTGAATAAATGTGTAATCATAAAATGCTTTGAGTGTTGGTAAATAATAGATGAAAACTGCAATTTAAATGTGCCTTGATGTAAGTGTTGCATGGTAAAATTGTATCTCAAAAGTCCATTGAATATTTTATGACAAACTTACCCTTTTAATATTTTTAATATTTATTCAAAAGTAAATACATAATTTTTATTTAAATTAATAATAAAATTTAAAATAAATAAATAAATGTATGTAATCTTATAAAAAATTTCATACAGCCCAAATATACAATAAATAAAAAATATAATCATATAAATAAATATAAAATAATCTTTAAAAATAAATAAATAAATAAAATTCTACCTTTATGAAAAATATAAATTATATTGATTTCTCACTAAATCATTTTAGTAATCTTGTAATTTTAGATAAGGTCATAGGGTACTTTCAAAATTTTAAAAATATATTAGCATCCTCCAAATGCTAATGCTACTATGAGGGGTGTTTGAACATTTCCAATACAACATCTAAACTTGATGTGATTTAAAAAAAATTTAGTAAACACCGATTCACATTTGAAATGTGCATTGGTCCCTGAATGCACATTTTAAATATATTTCCAAACACACCCGTAGTTCAGGTTTGCTCAAGTTTCAATAACATACCTATTTCGACTTAACTACTTAAACGTACTTTAAATATCCAACTTAACTGCCTTGCAATATATTCCTTTGTTATTAATATTGTCAAAATCATCTTTTGAAGATCATTGCATGAGAAATTCTACCCAGTAGACCCAGAAATTTAGTAACTATTCATGTTAAGAGATTGGTGAAGGTACTTGGCAGATCTAGTACTGCAATCACTATAGAATTGCGATCAAGGCTATCTATTCATAGAAAAGAGAATTGAACTAGAAGAGACTAGAAAGTTGATGCGATAAGAACTACAATGTGTTAAGGAGCCGATCAAAAAATCACGATAGACGATAGGAATATGTGATCAAATTGACTGGTGACTGACCTGTCATTGATTTTGCACCTCCGACGCTGCTCGGTCGCAGAATGCTTTGATCTTGGCGTAGTTGGCGTGCCTGGCTTCTGTTCACTACTCTTCCCATCAACCTTCACCGTGAGTTCCACTGGAGAAACCCACAGAAACGAAAATTGATATTTTTGGCAAAGAAAGGCCATTCGTACCTCAAAAGTACCTCTTGTTTCTTGGGCTCAGCAAAATATTTAGCTTTTTAAAAGCAACATAGGTTTCAAAAGAGAGATGGGCACCCTTTTCAGAAAAATGGTGTATAAAGAGGGAAAACCAAAAGAAAACGCCAAAAAGTCTATATTTTATAGGTTTTGATTAGGTAATTGGAAAAATAGATATTAAAACAGAGGATAATCACGGTAAAACTCGTTCTCAGCATATGAATTTTCGGAAAGAGAACAGATCATGCTATGATTTTGCCTATGAAATTTGAACTTCGCAAAACAAGGCCTTTCATAAAAGAAACATAACAAAATGTAAAGAGAGAGAGAGAGAGAGAGAGAGAGAATTTCTCTTCAAGGAACCTCTTCGAGACGATTCCTGCGCTCTCCCCATCTCGTCCTCGTCGCCGCTCGATCTCGAGACCGACTCCATCAGCCGCTTCCCACGCCCAGGCTCACCAGCTCCCGAAGCAACCCTTAGGTTGAGAAGAGAGGAGGAGATCGACGGAAACCCTAATCTGAACTTTACTCTCACCCAAGTCTCTAATTTCTCTCCGCTACAGGAAAACAAAAATGGAAAGAAGAAAAACCAGAAAGGAGGACAAGAGCAAACTGGCATTCTTGCCCCCGGTGAAGTCCCAATATCCCCAATCCAGGCTTTCCAATTGACGTCCTTGCCCCTAATAACTTGCAGGAAATTACACGAACTGTCATGGAGTGTCTGCGGCCAATTGGACAGGTCCGTAAACAAACATAATCCGAGTCATTAAAATTCAATGTTTGATGGGAAGAAGCATACCGCAGTTCCAAATATTAAGATTATAATTTCTTTCTCTACTTTGTTGATTGATTAATTAATATTTGTGTGATGTTATTCTCTTGTCTTTATCCTCAATTGATTGATTTCCAAAGAAGAATGATCGTGTCAGTCATCAATCATTTAATCTTTTGTGCATCTGCGATTTTGAGTTACGATGTCATCTTTTCCAAGGCTTCGTGACGGAGAGAATAATAATGTCCTTTTTCTTTCACCAACCAATGGAGTAAAATCCTGATTTTGCCGCTCCATTTTGTACCAAGATAAAGTTTAACCTTTTATATAAAATTGTTGGGGGTAATTTATTAAAAGAAAAACTCAAGATTTTATCAGATGATTGATATGCTTATATTTAATTTTAAGAAGGAAGATTTTATTTTTAGATCTTGATCAAAATATCCTCGATGAAATTATAAAACATAATAATTATATTTTATTAGGTTTTTGAGATCTTAATCGATTTCTTTGAAATGAACCCACACCTCCTCCACCAATAATTTAATCTGATCAGATTGATTCAATTAAATTTTAACTATCTAATTTGATTTAATTGAGTCTCTGATTACTTAATGATTTCTTCAAATTAAATCTAAGTTAAACTTGATCATCTAAACTATTTTTAAAATAATTTTTTTTATTTTTAGATGATTTAAGATAATTAATTATCAATTTTTTTAGAACTCTATTAGAATATGATCTTAATAAAAAATATACTACTACTTTTATTTTTATAATAAATTAAAAATTAATTTATATAAAAATTAATATATTTTTAAGATATTATGTGAATAAGTATAAACTCGATTGTAACCCGAATGAATACTAAATGTAATATAACTTTTTTAAAATAAACTTTGAGGATAAAAAAGAGGGAGCAGTAGAGGAGAAATAGAAAACAAAAGGAAGGAAAATGAGAGAGAGGAGGAAGAGGGAGAGGGGGAGGATGCAACAAGAGTGGGAAGAGGAGGATAAAGCCAATGGAAAGGAGAAGGAGGCGAAGTAAGTCAACTAGGAGAGAAAGGAGGCGATGAGGTAGAGTGAAAGGAAGGAAAAGATAGGTTCATGGTTGGTGGAAGGGATTTGACCTATTTGAAGAGATTCAACCTATATCAACTTGATTCATATTGAGACACCTCGACTTGATCCAACTAGCCCACAGATCGATTAGACTTGAAATAGCTAGATTCAAAGGTATTATCAAAATTAAAATATATATATATATACACATAGTAAACACTAAATACGAGGGCGTCAACTAATAAAAGTTTATTACTAAGGACTTGTTTCGTTATGAAATCACCGATGTAGAAAAATAATAATTAAAATAAAATAAAATCTAGAATTAAAATAAATGTTAGAGGTGTTGTCACACCAACGTGCACTCACTATTGGTTGATTAGTATATCAGTTATCTTTTCATCATTAGATTTTGGTTAATTTGATACTCAAAATATGATTAACTTTTGACTTAATATGTTGACCTAATTTTGCTCGATACAATTAGAAATTGTGGATTCAATATTGGGATAAATTTTCCATGCACTTTTAAACCCTTGTTATTTTTGTAGGAGTTGGTTGTAACCAAGGGCATATTTAATTTAATTTGATAAGAGTCTCTATCCATACGTTATATTATGATGTTAAATTTAGAGCTACCTAAAACGAAAGGACATACTCAATAGATTGCAAATGTTGTAATATTTACAATTATAAACTAAGTCTCGACTTTTTCATTCAAAAGAACTATTTTAGTTTCGGTTTCAAAAGAATTATGTGCATAATATGATTGCATTGGAATAATCATCCCAATAACTTGTATGAAGATTCATTCAATGAGTGTTTAAGCCTAATTTAGTCAAAGATGATCTTACTTAATCATCTTGAATGAAGAAAGATTTTGGCATCTTAAAAAAGAATATCGATCTTTTAAAAAGATGAAGAATATCTTAAATAATTTGAAAGAAAGTAGAATCCTCTTCAAAAATGTTATAATCCCTTAAAAGTTGATATTTTTATAAAGTTATCAAGATATCTAATGAAAATAAGAGATATCATCTAGAAGATTACGAAAATAATGAGTTTTTATCTTTTATGAATGTATTCTTATACTCTCGTCTCCTATAAATAGATAAGAGGATGGTATTGTGAATGTAAGCTTAAATATTTGAACCCATCAAAGTTAGACTTTTATCTTCTTTCTTAATCATTCTTCTTCCACAACTCCATAATATTTCTAACAAAGTAGTATCATAGCTAAGTTACTTATGATGACCACCAATATATCATTCACTATCTTCCATCTCACTAATAACTATAAAAATTAGAGTATCCAAATGAAGGTCTTAATTGGATCACAAGATGTATTGAAAATATTAGAGAAGGTTACAATGAGCCCCAATATAAAGCTACACTAATGCCAGACTTAAGAGGATTCCTTAAGGGATATGAGAAAAAGAGATAAGAAATCTCTCTTCTTAGTTTATTAAAGGCTTGATAAAAAAGCATTCGAAAATGTTGTCATTGCCACTAACTCCAAGCAACCATAGGAGATTTCTAAAAAATTTTATAAAGAAATAGAGAAGGTAAAGAAGGTGTAACTCCGAACTCTAAGGGGTGAGTTTGAAACATTAAAGATAAAGGAAATGAAGTTCATTTTAGACTACTTCACAAGAGTCTTAATCATTGTGAACCAAGTAAGAAGAAATGATGAGATATTATAAGATAGCAAAGTGATCGAGAATCTCTTAAGGTCCTTAGATACAAATTTTGATTATATTGTGATGACCTATAAGCTCATGAATATAAAATACAAAAGAAGTAAGAACAAATAGAGTAAGTTCTTTAAAGCATACTTTCCCTCAAAGATAAGAATGAAAAAGTTAAAGGAGAAAGAATCTAAACGGTTATGGTCATAGCCATACCATGGTAGAGGCTATGGAAAAGGAGGATCAGCGATGAATAATGCTCCAATAAAAAAGAGAGGTGGTTCTTCAAGAGGAAGAAGATATAACAAATCCAAAGTTCATTATCAAAATATTGGTATAATGATTCTAAATAAGTTAATGAGAAGGTTAACTATGTGAAAAAGGATAAAAAAGAGGATGACTCTATCTTATGGCTAGCACAAAAAGAAGATAGAATAAGTCAATGGTTATTATTCAAGCTAAAATCCTTATTTAAGCTAAAAATAGATATCATCATTTTATTTCTAATATTTATTATGTGTCAAACATGAAGACTAACATTTTAAGTTTGAGATTACTTTTGAAGAAATGATATAATGTGCATATGAAGAATAGAACTCTCACACTAAAAAATTAAGGCATGAAAATAATTGCACAAGTGCAAATGACCAAGAACAAGTTATTCATATTGAACAAAGTATATTGATAATAAATAGTTAAATGCTACCTTGAAAGATAGCTTTTGGATATGACACTTTGGACATCTCAACTTTAGTATACTTAATTTATTGTTAAACAAAATAATAATGGAAGAACCACCATATATTAACTCTCCAAATCAATTTTGTAAAGTAAGCAACAAAGGAAGAACTATCCAAAGGAGTTAACTTATCATGCAAAGAGACCTCTTGAGCTAATCCACACCAATATATGTGGACTAATATCTCCAACTTTTTATGGTGAGTATTGTTATTTTCTAACATTCATTGATGATTTTAGTGCGAAAACTTGGTCTATTTCTTAAAGGAGAAATTAGATGTTTTTAAATATTCAAGAAGTTCAAAGCATAAGTGGAGAACTAAAGTAGCTACACCATCAAAGTCTTATGATCGAATTATGGAGGAGAATTCACATGGAAGGAGTTTGAATGATTTTGTGAAACATGTGATATTGAAAGACCATTGATGGTGCTCTATTCCCCTTAACAAAATAATATGATGGAGAAAAATAATTGATCCATCCTCTAAATGATTAGAAGTATGCTTAGACGCTAATGGAGTTTTAGGATAAAACTATTGCATGTGCCATATAGTAGTAGGAAGCTTGGAGTAGTAAAAACTTTAATATTAAAGATTTTTGGATGTATTACATATGTTGATATTTCGAATTATAAAAGAACAAAAATGAATGATAAAAACTTCAAATATATTTTTATTAGCTATAATACCCAATCTAAAGCTTATAAGTTATTTAATCTAAAAAACATAAAGCACATGTGAGTAGAGCTATGGAGTTTCATAAAAATAGAGTATGATATTGGAGCACAAATATAGAGAAGGTGCAAAATGAAGATGAAGACAAAGTCATAAATGATGAGCCTACATCTTTATCATCTCCTATATCAAGCTCATCTTTGAAAGAAAGTCCAAAACCAAGAAGAATAAGGAGTATATAAGAATTATATGAGGTGACAAACCAACTCAATCTTATTTGTCATTATGCTAATGAAGAAGTTATTTTTTTGAAGATGTAATGATAAGAAATGGAAGAAAGCAATAAATGAGGAGATCAACATCATAAATAAGAATAAAACACTGGAGATCACAACTTTACCCAAGGGTCATAAACTCATAGGAGTATATGAGTTTTCAAAGTGAAGAAAAATACTCAAGGAGAAATTGAAAAATATAAAGCAAGACTAGGGACAAATGACTATAAGAAAAAGGTTGCCATTGACTATGATGAGGTGTCTATCCTATTACTCGAATAGAAATCATTGGAACACTTATATCTTTAGCTGTTCAAAACAAATGATAAGTTTATCAATTAAATGTGAAGTCCATATTTCTAAATAATTTTCTTGAAGAAAAAATTATATTGAATAACCCATGGGATATATTGAGAAAGAATGTGAAGATAGAATTCTAAAATTGAGGAAGACTTTATATAGCTTTAAACAAGCTCTAAAAGCTTGGAATGCTAGAATTGATATTTACTTTAAAGCTAATAGTTTCATGCAATGCTCTTATAAATACTCCTAGTACTTTAGAGAAGAGGATGAAAATATGTTATATATTTGTTTGTATATATATAATATAATCTGCATAGGGAACAATCCTTGTATATTTTAGAATTTCAAATAAGTTATGACAAAATAGTTTGAGATGATCGACATGAGTTTAATATCCTATTTCCTTAGCATAAAAGTAAAATAAAACAAAAGAAAGCATCTTCATATTACAAGAGGCAAATGTAAGACAAGTACTCAAGATATTCAAGATAGAATATTGCAACCCAATTAGCATATCAATGGATTGTAGTGTCAAACTATCAAAGAATGATGAGGGCAAAGCAATAGATGTAACTTTTTATAAAAATTTGATTGAAAGCTTAAGATCTTTGACACATACAAGACTAGATATTTTATATGGTGTTGGATTGGTGAGTCGCTTCATAGAAAAACCTAAATCAACTCATTGGAAGACTACTAAAGGGATTTTGCACTAAATCAAAGGTACTCTTCCCCATGGTTTATTCTATTAAAGTTCTAATAATTTTGAACTTTTTGTATATTCTGATAGGGATCGAGGAGGAGATATTAATGATAGAAAAAGTATATCCAGATTTGTATTTTGTATATGAGGTATCATAATCACTTGGATATTCAAAATGTAACAATGGTGACACTCTCAACTTGTAAAGCTAAATACGTTATAGCATCTTTATGTGTGTGCCATACCATATGATTAAAAAGTTTGCAAGACAAGATGCATATCAAACAAGAAGCAACACAAACTTACAATAATAATAAATCCACTATTGCACTAGCAAAGAAGTGCATCATGAAAGTAGCAAGCACATTGATTTGAAAATTTACTTTATCTGGGAGCATATGAAGATAAATGAAGTTGAACTTATTTATGTCAAGACTCAAGATCAAGTAGTTGATATATTCACTAAACCACTTGGAGTTCAGCTATTTACTAAGTTTAAGACACTTCTTGTCATGATGGATGAAAGAAAAATTAAGCTAAGGGGGACTGTTGAACTTAAGCCCAATTTAGCTAAAGATGATAATTACTTAACTGGATGAAGAAATATTTTAATATCTTAAAAAAAGGATATGAATCTTTTGTCAAGATGAAGAATGTTTTAGATATTTTTGAAAGAAAACAAAATCCTCTTGGAAGATATTGTATTCCCTAAAAAATTGATATGTGTTGTCAAGATATCTTATGAAGGGAAAAAATATTATCTAGAAAGTTGAGGAATCCTTAGTTTTTGTCTAATGTAATCTTGTATTCTCATCTCCCATAAATGGATGAGAGGATAAATATAAACTTCAACATTTGAACTCAACAAAATTAGACTTTTATTTTCTTCGATCATTCTTCTTCCACAATTCCACCACAAGAGGATCTCATTATGAATATAAGCTTGAACAAATCCAATAAAATTAGAATTTTTATCTTCTTTTTCAATCATTCTTCTTTCACAACTCCATCACATTTCTAATAATGAGTAGTCAACAGACATGAATTTGATGATTCAACACTAAAAGATGATGCATAGTTTTTTTTTTTTTTGGACTACTTGATCACACACTTCCTCGGTATTAATCGATGAAACGGTGTTGTTCTATATTAATAAATGTATAAAATAAATGACACCAGAACCAAAGAGGCAATTCATAAGATTTCATATCACAAACTTGCAAGTATTCTGGATGGGTACTTCCGTACTTGCACTTTGCATCTGGAAAAGTGCATGGATGAGATGTTCATAGAACTTAAAACCCACGAAATCTTGAGACTCTTTTGGTTCACCCTTTGATAGATCTCTTTTGTAGATCTTCGCATCAAGAAATAAAAGAAAAACTACTATTAGTTGGTTAACTTTTGTACTTCCTAAAGGCTTATCAGTTATATCCTTTGTTATCTCCAATAATAATAGCTTCTCATCATTTGAATAGTATTGGGATAAGCATCTCGGATTTTATAATTGAAGTTTTATTCGGCAAATGCTATATAAGTCTAAGAATATAGGAGCACGGATGGCACATCACAATCAAGAGAAAAGACATGGAGTTTCTGAAGAATGGTCGATTTCTCCTCCCTGCAATTCTAGTCTCTTCTTGTTACAGAAGCCGATTGCTGCCAACCTGCAGAGCAAATCTTCACTACAAAAGTCTGCTGCTACAAGTAAAAAGGTTATAATGTTCACCCTTTGAGATCCAAACATGTCAATGATTGAAAGAAACGATGCTTAATTTGTTGGATATTTTAATATCTGTCAAAATTATCATGAAGAATACAAACCGATCTTTCGTTTTGCTAAGGAAGTAGACACTTTTAATGTTATCATGACCTAATCTATTATTCCTGACAATGGACAGTCTTACATTGTATATCTTGGTGCGCATGCTCATGGACCTGAACCATCATTGGAAGAATATGATCGAGCCACAGATTCGCATCACGAGTTCTTGGGATCTTTTCTAGGAAGGTAACTATGAAGATGAAGTACTGATCTTGGCATTCTTGCTTTTTCTTTGTTCAGTTAAGTTTAATCTTCTTTGTGCATGTAATTTCGTCAGCAAGGAAATCGCTCGTGATGCAATAATCTATTCCTACAACAAATACATTAATGGCTTAGCTGCAGTATTAGACGAAAAAGATGCAAAAAGAATCTCAAGTTAGATCTCTTTTTTCCCTTTTTCTTTTCGTACAGTTGGTTTTGTTTGTGTGATTGATATGAAGTTGATTCTTTTTGCTTTTTGTTTACTGAAGAACATGCGAAAGTCAAATCTATATTTGAGTCTAAGGTTAAGCAACTTACACACCACTCGATCATGGAGTTTCATGGGGTTGGAGAGAGACAACAAAGTCTCAAAATCATCCATTTGGGCGAAAGCAAGATTTGGGGAAGGCACAATAATTGCAACTCTGGACACCGGTTGAATATAATTACTTATCCATATTTTATGCATCGCTTTCAGTTTAAATATCGACATCAGATTCATGATTGGGTACCTCTTTGTAGGTGTATGGCCCGAGTCGAAGAGCTTTGACGACGAAGGAATGGGACCAATACCATCGAGATGGAAAGGAGAATGCCAGAAAGATAAAAGTAAAGCCTGTTCATTGCAACAGGTCGAATTTTCTCCAATTTAAAGATTCTGACCATAGTCCAACATTTCTTCACATTTTTGGGTTCATTATTCACAAACTAACGTAGTAATTGAATAGATCTGTAGTGCATGTCTTCTATCTTTTGTCTTGGATTTTCTAGTTCGTGTTTGATCTCAGTTTTGCATGTCACGCATGATCACATACGAGACGACAACCATAACAAGAATTGATTTGATTCAGGAAGCTCATTGGAGCCCGATCCTTCTATAAAGGCTATGTAGCCAATACTGGTGCGTCTTCCCCATGCGACTTCGATGGCCACGGCACCCACACCCTCTCGACGGCCGCTGGTCGCTTTGTGCCCGGTGCCGCTGTCCTCGGAAACGCTTATGGAACGTCCAAGGGCGGCTCCCCTAACGACTTCGTCGCCGTCTACAAAGGTCTGCTGGTCCGGTTGCTAAGATGCCGACATCCTGGTGGCCTTCGACGCCACCATCGCCGACGGGGTCGACATCATCTCCATGTCTATCGGCGGGGAGCCGGTGGACTATACGGTTGACTCCATCGCCATCGGATCGTTCCACGTGGTGCAAAATGGAATCATCGTGGTTTGCTCCGCCGGCAACTCTGGCAACCAAGGCCCGGGGTCTGTCACCAACGTGGTCCCTTGGATCTTTACTGTCGGTGCGAGCACCATTGACAGGGACTTCATCTCCACCCTAACTCTCGGCAACAAGAAACAGATTCAGGTCATATTTCTTCTGCTGCCTGATTAACTCTCGATTAGGGATAGAGCCGATCACTCGAGTCTCTTGACGAGGATAAAAGTTATCCATTGATCAATTCCATTGATGATGATTATTGGGAAGATGTGTAAGTGCCTTCTTAGGGGGGTACTAAGTGTTCTTGTTTTAGACTTGTGAATGACTTGAGCTGTGATAGTCAGTCCAGGCAGTTTGTTCTCACGCTTCAAATACGTCTTAGTCAACTTGTCATAGAGTTATTCAAATGATATTAGTGAGTCATGTGCCCGAATTACAACAGTCAATTTCTTGTATTCGTCTCCGAGGCCATTAAGGATATGGATGATGATCTCTTCGTCATATAAGGAATGGCCTATCAAAGCCAAGTCATGATAAATTTGATATTTTGTAGATAATAAGTGATAGTACTTTCCTCTTGTTTTGCCATGTTTTGCCATCATTAGTTTCGATAGAAGACTGAGCTTGCAAGTATGTGAACGATTCGTCAAGGTTGTTTATAGATTAGATCACGCTTATGTAGCAGTCAGACATAAAGAGATCAATGCTGGAACATTAGAAGAAGATAATTAAGATATCCTAGGCAGTGGTTTTTTTTTTTTTTTTTGTCGAGCAATGGTCTCACGGGTTCGGGAGGGAGAGGTGAGGGAGGAGGCTTGTGAGAAGAGTAGTGGAGAAAAGATGGGATTTGAGGAAAGAAGAGAGGAGGGAAGAGGAAGTTGCAATTGTTTGCAGCGGACATTAGAGGAAGCCGCAGCTGCTTGCAGTATGTAGCTCGTCCATGTTAGTGGGTTCTGCTCTTACTCTCCACGGAAGATGATGCTACTTCCGTGGTGGTTTGATCGGGTTCTGCTCTTACTCTCCACGAAAGAGGATGCAGCTTCCTTGGGATTTTAGAGGCAGATCTCTACTACTGCAACTACGAGTACAATGGTGTGACTGAGAGGCTGGTGCAGCTGCGACCCAAGGGCGGTGAACTCTAGCCTGGAAGCGACCATGGGGCTACGATTGAGGAGGTGCTATCTGCTAGTCATAGGTGCCCAGCAAGCCAATCACGTGAGTGATGGCACGTGTGACTTGATACAGAATCTTTTTGCTTATTATATTTTGGCGTATATCACTTTATAACTATTGCATAAATGCATATATATATTGTGATGTCCTTGGATTTGTGCAATGGGAATCAAATCGTGATGAGATCACGATAATGAGATCGATTCACCTTTAAACATATATCCTAAATAATCCCGGTCATAGGTTACTCGAGAGGGACATCGTGATAACCGGATAGACTGGTGTGCTGTATACCCGTCCATATGATGGATGCAGCTGGTCTCATAGCTGCTCGTGTAGGGACACTAGGGATACAATACAGGTGCTCATTGGAGAATGAGTTCACTGATTGATCCGCTTACGGAATGCTGGATGGTTGATGATGCCTTATTGTCAGACAGCGATTCCGTAGTCCTAGTGGTGTATCTGGTCCTTAGACTTGAGACACCAAGGATGTCCTGTATGAGTGCTCCACTCTTTGATACTAGACTTATAGGTTTGGCTGTCCCAGATCTAGTACAGCTGGTCATTGGGAGTGGTAGTCGACCTTATGAGGGCTATTGAGTGTCGATAGAGGATCATCCACTCTCGACGTCATGAGAGGAATATCCCATGTGTTCTTGCTCAGACAAATCCCTGGCCAGGGTCATTCGGGTTGAGAGAGAAAGAGTTCTCCGGGAGAATTCGATTAGAGCGAGACTTGAGTAGAAACCGTATGGGTCTGACAGCACCATACTCGATATACGGTCTCTGGGATATTAGATGGATGAGGGACTATAGGTACATGGTAACTGAGGACAGACAGGTCCAATGAATTGAATTCCCTTGTATCGTCTGGGGACTACGGCGTAGTGGCCTAGTATGTCCGTAGTCGATGAGTCGAGTGAATTATTACAGAGATAATGATTCACTGAGTTAGAAGGAGTTCTGACAGGTATGACTCACGGCCAGCTCGATATTGGGCCTAGAGGGTCATACACATATGGTAGGCATTGCGATGAGTAGAGGTTCGGATATGAGATATCCGACGGAGCCCTTATCTTATTGGATGCAGATCCAATACCCACTAGCGAAGGACCCATTAGGTTTTTGACACGGGATCTCTATAAATAGGAGGGATTCACAGCCTCATAGGCTAGAGTCTTTGCTTGCCTTTCCTATTCTCCTCTCCCTCTCCACCTTAGGCTTGGAGATTTGAGGAGCGTCGTCGCAACCCTGCTTGCCTTTCCTATTCTCCTCTCCCTCTCCACCTCAGAGTAGGCTTAGAGATTTGAGGAGCGTCGTCGCAACCCTGCTGTCCGCTAGAGAGGAGGACGCTTGACCTCCTTCACCCTCTCCTAAGGATCTGCAAGGAAACAGGGATATACGATCTCCCTAGGTAACACGATCTACTCTATACGCAGTTTTGAGTTTCGCGGATTTTGCGCACCAATCTTCGCACGTCGACGAACATCTTTTTGGGAATCGGGGATTTTGTTTTCTTGTTCTTCCGCTGCGCATATGATGTCGCCCCAATGATTTTCCAACAGTGGTATCAGAGCCAGGTTGTTCGTGCGAATGATTGGTTTTGAACTGCTTGTGTTGTGTTTAGGAAGAATTTTGACGTCAAAATCGTTGACGCAAAAGCGAGAAAGGGCAGCAACAGTTGCTGCCCTCGATCTGCGTGCGTGAAGCGCAGCCGAAGGCAGGCAGCACAGGGGCTGCGTCTGCAGTAGCCGGCCGGCGACCTGCTTGCAGCAGCCTTGCTGCCGGCGGGGCTGGCAGCCCACGGGCAGCGGCGCCTGCAGGGCAGCGGCGTCTGCCGCCACAAGGAAGCGGCGTCTGCCGCCGCAAGGAAGCAGCGCCTGCCGCCGCTGCTCCCGCGGGCGAAACCCCACCCCCCCCCCCCAGGGGCGGTCGCCCCGGCGGGACAGCACCACCTGCGGAGGCAACGGCGCCCGCGGGGGAGCCCACCTACAGGCGAGGGCAGTGCCCTCGCCCCGCCGCACAGGCCGCCGCCAGCAGGGTGGCGGCAGCTGCGGCAACAACAAAGGATAGTAGGGCATTAGGGTTTTCTGGGAAAAAGACAGTTTTACCCCTCGGAATTTAAGAAATTCCAGTTTCTGTCTTTTATCCAAATTACGAAAATACCCTTATAAATTCAGAAATTCCCTACATGTCCCTGATTTCAGAAAATATTAATTAATTAAAAGGTTTAGTTGATTATTATTTTTATTATTATCTAGTAGTCCTACATGATGATGATTATTTATACATGTGATGTATGATGTGTGGACGGATGATCATGGACCGTGTGATGTGTGTACTTGTGATTATTATTATTGAGGTCTGCGAGCCTCCATTATATTTCTCGTTTATTGTCGGACCTGCGTGCCTATGATTAAGTTGTAATCACATGAGGAGGCGCAGCGGGAGCGTGGATGCGATAGTGGGACCCACGAGACGGATGATCGTGATGCATAGAGATGCATCAAGAGCATGGAGATGCACCGTTGCACACATAGATCTTGATGTGAGTGATTAGGCCTACTGGCTCGGGCCTAATCATATTAGGTTGTGGTCCATGATCATCTGGTGTGATTGCTTATACACATACTAGATAAGTATATATATTTGCATGTGATGTAGATATATATTAAATATGTATATGTGTGACATGTCATATTAGGAGACCAAATCTTAGAAACATCTCTCGATAATATTAAGTCGGTAAACGTGAGGCAATTAGATTGACCCACGTGGCCTTCCATCGTTATAAGTAGGAACTGATTCCCGGTGTAGGTTGAGTTGGTCGAGTCCCTCGAGACTCACCTATATCGCGATTCGCTATCTTGCTTATGACATAGAGATGTCACCGGTGACCTGAGGGCATGGTATACTTGGTTGAGTCCCTCGAGGGTATATCATCAAATCAGACTCATCTTGTAACGAATGTGTTGACTTAATCGAGCATCATGGTTGGTCGAGTCCCTCGAGGCCATGGTGATTCGGAGGCCGAACAGGACGGGAATCACAAGGAGTTGTGATCGGCAAGAGTTGCCTACCTTTTAGGCTTAGTGTGATTGGTCGAGTCCCTCGAGGTTACACTAAGACGCTGATTGGATCCTGATCCCCACTAGAAGTCTGCCGGAGACTTCCGTTTCACGTGCTGAGGGTGTCGTGTGACTCGTTAGTAAAATAGTGGGAGCATATTAAGATAGAAGTTCATATCTTGATAGTTTATTTCTTGCAAAATCTGCATGTTATTCATTTCTACTACATCTTTATTTTCAGAAAATGTCGCTTTCAAATCCCTTACGTGGCATACTTGATGTCAACCGCCTCACTAGTCCAAATTATACGGATTGGCTCCGTAACTTGAGAATTGTTCTCACAGCGGAGAAAATCGTGTACGTCCTTGATACAGTGATGCCTACGCCCGAAGAAGGGGCAAGCGAGGATGAGATCGCTCGCTACGTGAAGTACATGACTCCACTCTTGCTCAGTGCTATATGTTGGGCTCTATGACTCCAGAGTTACAGAGACAACATGAAAAGATGGATGCCAGATCCATTCTCCTACATGTCCGCAAATTGTTTGAGGAACAGGGAAGGACTCAACGATATGAGATATCCAAGAGCCTTTTCCGCGCTAGGATGACTGAGGGGACACCGGTTCAGAACCATGTCCTAAAGATGATTGAGTGGATAGAGAAACTCACAGGTCTAGGAATGGTCCTAGAGGATAACTTGTGTGTGGACATTGTGCTTCAGTCCCTACCAGATTCCTTTTCACAGTTCATAATGAATTTTAATATGAACAAGCTTGAGGTGACTCTCCCAGAGCTCCTCAATATGTTGAGGGAGGCAAAGAGTACTATTAAGAAAGAGAAGCCAGTTCTCTACACTGGTGAGACCAGAAAGAAAAGGAAAGCAGAAATGTCCCTTAAGAAGGGAAAGGGCAAGGGCAAACAAGGTAAAGCAAAGGTTGCTAAGAAAGACCCAACAAAGGACAAAGGCCAGTGCTTCCACTGTGGTAAAGATGGGCACTGGAAGAGAAACTGCAAAGAGTACCTTGCAGAAAAGGCGAAACAAAAGCTTGATGAAGCTTCAGGTACATTCATGATCAGTCTCCATTTGTCAGACTCTTATGATAACAAATGAGTATTGGATACCGGTAGTGCTTATCATATATGCAATTCGTTGCAGGTTCTCGCAAGGCCTAGGAGACTAGAGAGAGGCTAGATGGACCTCAAGATGGGTAATGGAGCAAAAGTTGCTGTATTAGCTGTTGGCGAGGTCGCCCTACATCTGCCTAGTGGAGCTTTTATTGCATTAGATGCATGTTATTTTGTTCCTTCTATTATCAAAAACATTATCTCCATTTCATATTTAACAGTTAGTGGATATAAATTTGTTTTTGAGAACAATGGTTGTTCGATATTATTAGATGATAAGATCATCACGAAAGGAACATTGCATAATGATTTATTTATGTTAGACACCACTCCACATATCATGAATGTAAATGTGTCCAAAAGGAAACGATATGAGTTGAACAGTGCATACCTGTGGCATTGTAGGCTAGGTCACATCCATGAAAAAAGGATTCAAAAGTTGCTAAATGATGGATATCTAGATCCATTCGACTATGTGTCATATGCAACTTGTGAGCCTTGCATTCGTGGAAAACTGACCAAATCTCCATTTAGTAGAACTGGAGAGAGAGCCAATGAGTTGTTGGAACTCATACATAGTGATGTATGTGGACCCATGTCAACTCATGCCATTGGAGGTTACTCCTACTTCATTACATTTACTGATGATTTCTCAAGGTATGGATATGTGTACTTAATGAAGTACAAGTCCGAGGCCTTTGAGAAATTCAGAGAGTATAAGAATGAGGTGGAGAACCAGACTAGAAAGAGTATCAAAACTCTTCGATCAGATCGAGGAGGTGAATACTTAAGTACAGAGTTTACTCAGTTCCTCACGGACCATGGGATATTATCCCAATGGACACCTCCTTATACACCTCAGCTTAATGGTGTCTCTGAAAGGAGAAATCGTACATTATTAGATATGGTACGGTCCATGATGAGTTTCGCTGACCTACCCATCTCATTCTGGGGATATGCCCTAGAAACCGTAGCTTACCTTCTGAACAGAGTTCCAACTAAGTCGGTAGTGTCTACACCATATGAGATATGGAAAGGGAAGAAGCCTGATCTTAAGGTTGTTAAGATTTGGGGCTGCCCTGCCCATGTTAGAAGACACAACCCCGATAAGTTAGAATCAAGGACAGAGCGATGCAAATTTGTGGGATACCCCAAGGAAACTTGTGGGTATTATTTCTATCATCTCGAGGACCAAAAGGTCTTTGTAGCTAAGAGAGCAGTGTTTCTTGAGAAGGAACACATTCTTGACGGAGACAGTGGGAGAATGATAGAATTGAGCGAGGTTGGAGAACCAAGCTCAAGCACCACTCTACAGCCCGAGTCTGTTCAGGTACCTAATACACAAGTATCAACTTTACGCAGGTCTGATAGAGTATCCCATCCTCCTGAGAGATATGTGGGACATATTAGAGCAGAGGATGTAGAGGATATTGATCCTCAGACCTACGAGGAGGCTATTATGAGTATAGACTCCGGGAAGTGGAAAGAAGCCATGAATTATGAGATGGATTATAAGTACTCCAATAAGGTTTGGAACCTAGTTGATGCGCCCGAAGGTATTGTACCCATCGGTTGCAAGTGGATCTTTAAGAAAAAGATCGGAGTAGATGGAAAGGTAGAGACCTATAAAGCAAGGCTAGTGGCTAAGGGGTATCGTCAAAGGCAAGGTGTTGACTACGACGAAACTTTCTCACCCGTAGCAATGCTAAAATCCATCAGAATTCTATTGGCTATTACATCACACTATGATTATGACATCTGGCAGATGGATATGAAAACCGCATTCCTCAACGGGAACCTCGAGGAGGAGGTGTATATGATGCAACCTGAGGGATTCGTATCCAAGAACTACCCAGATAAGGTGTGTAGGTTGCTTAGATCCATTTATGGACTAAAGCAAGCTTCCCGAAGTTGGAACATAAGATTTGATGAGGCAATCAGATCTTATGACTTCGTTAAGAACGAAGATGAGCCTTGTGTATACAGAAAGGTAAGTGGGAGCGCTATCACCTTTTTGGTGTTATATGTGGATGACATCCTCATCATTGGGAATGACATAGGAATGCTATCCATAGTAAAGGCTTGGTTATCTAGACACTTCTCCATGAAGAACTTAGGGGAAGCATATTATATTTTGGGGATTAGAATCTATAGAGATAGATCCAAGAGGATGCTTGACTTGTCCCAGTCCAGGTACATAGAAACCATTGTCAAAAGGTTTGGCATGAAAAATTCCAAGAGGGGTCTCATATCGATGAGACATGGGATATCGCTTTCTACGAGTATGTCCCCAAAGACTCCAGAAGAAAGGGCGAACATGGATATGATACCTTATGCCTCAGCAATAGGGTCTATCATGTATGCCATGCTATGTACTAGGCCTGATATAGCGCATGCTCTGAGTGTCACGAGCAGGTATCAGGTGGATCCAGGCTTGGAGCACTGGAAAGCAGTAAAGTGTATCCTTAAGTACTTGAGAAGGACTAAGGATCTTTTACTAGTATATGGAGGTAATAGCCTTAAGGTTGAAGGCTACACTGACTCAAGTTTTCAATCTGATGTCGATGATAGCAAGTCGAATTCAGGGTATGTGTACACCTTGAATGGAGGAGCAGTGTGCTGGAAGAGTTCCAAGCAAGATACCACTGCTGACTCGACCACAGAGGCGGAGTACATTGCTGCATCAGATGCAGCAAAGGAGGGAGTCTGGGTGAAGAAGTTCATCACAGATTTGGGAGTTGTTCCAGGTAGCAAGGAGCCGATCTCCTTATATTGCGACAACAACGGGGCGATTACTCAAATAAGGGAACCCGAGTCTCATCAGAAGTGTTCTGAGGAGGTTCCAACTTATCAGAGAGATCGTAACCCGAGGAGATGTAGCAGTGGAAAGAGTTCCATCCGAAGATAACATTGCAGATCCATTGACAAAGCCGTTGTCTCAGATTGTCTTTGAGCGTCACAGGAGTCTGATGGGTATCAGACACATAGGTGATTGGCTTTAGGTCAAGTGGGAGATTGCTAGTCATAGGTGCCCAGCAAGCCAATCACGTGAGTAATGACACGTGTGACTTGATACAAAATCTTTTTGCTTATTATATTTTGACGTATATCACTTTATAACTATTGCATAAATGCATATATATATTGTGATGTCCTTGGATTTGTGCAATGGGAATCGGATCGTGATGAGATCACAATAATGAGATCGATTCACCTTTAAACACATATCCTAAATAATCCCGGTCATAGGTTACTGGAGAGGGACATCGTGATAACTGGATAGACTGGTGTGCTGTATACCCGTCCATATGATGGATGCAGCTGGTCTCATAGCTGCTCGTGTAGGGACACTAGGGATACAATACAGGTGCTCATTGGAGAATGAGTTCACTGATTGATCCGCTTACGGAATGCTGGATGGTTGATGATGCCTTATTGTCAGACAGCGATTCCGTAGTCCTAGTGGTGTATCTGGTCCTTAGACTTGAGACACCAAGGATGTCCTGTATGAGTGCTCCACTCTTTGATACCAAACTTATAGGTTTGGCTGTCCCAGATCTAGTACAGCTGGTCATTGGGAGTGGTAGTCGACCTTACGAGGGCTATTGAGTGTCGATAGAGGATCATCCACTCTCGGCGTCATGAGAGGAATATCCCATGTGTTCTTGCTCAGACAAATCCTTGGCCAGGGTCATTCGGGTTGAGAGAGAAAGAGTTCTCCGGGAGAATCCGATTAGAGCGAGACTTGAGTAGAAACCGTATGGGTCTGACAGCACCATGCTCGATATACGGTCTCTGGGATATTAGATGGATGAGGGACTATAGGTACATGGTAACTGAGGACAGACAGGTCCAATGGATTGGATTCCCCTGTATCGTTTGGGGACTACGGCGTAGTGGCCTAGTACGTCCGTAGTCAATGAGTCGAGTGAATTATTACAGAGATAATGATTCACTGAGTTAGAAGGAGTTCTGACAGGTATGACTCACAGCCATCTCGATATTGGGCCTAGAGGGTCACACACATATGGTAGGCATTGCGATGAGTAGAGGTTCGGATATGAGATATCCGACGGAGCCCTTGTCTTATTGGATGCAGATCCAATACCCACTAGCGAAGGACCCATTAGGTTTTTGACACGGGATCTCTATAAATAGGAGGGATTCACAGCCTCATAGGCTAGAGTCTTTGCTTGCCTTTCCTATTCTCCTCTCCCTCTCCACCTCAGAGTAGGCTTGGATATTTGAGGAGCGTCGTCGCAACCCTGCTGTGTGGATCACCGCTAGAGAGGAGGACGCTTGACCTCCTTCACCCTCTCCTAAGGATATGCAAGGAAATAGGGATATATGATCTCCCTAGGTAACACAATCTACTCTATACGCAGTTTTGAGTTTCGCGGATTTTGCGCACCAATCTTCGCACGACGACGAACATCTTTTTGGGAATCGGGGATTTTGTTTTCTTGTTCTTCCGCTGCGCATATGATGTCGCCCCAATGATTTCCCAACACTATCAGGGAGCCACCTCGATGAGATCAGGTGAATAGTGGAGGAGTCGGGTGCAATGGTGCGACTAAGAGGCTATTGCGACTGCGACCCAAGGGTGGTGAACTCTAGTCTGGAAGGGACCATGGGGCTATGACAGAGGAGGCACTGTTAGGGAGCCACCTCCATGAGGTTAGGTGATGTTGGGCTGACAGCCCATATTCAGCCTAAGGTGGGCTTTATCAGCCCACAGCTCACCCCCTCTTAACCTAACCCTAATTTATATTAGGGGGTGTGTGGTGGTTATAAAAGAGGCAGAAAAAGATAGCAAGATGGTAGTTCTTGGCAGCCACGGGATTCTAAAGAAAATAAGAAGAACAAGGCAAAAAAGTAAGAGAAAGAAAGGGAAGAAGACAAGGACAACACAAAGAGACTATTCTCAATCATCTAGTAGTGCCTTTATCTCAGGTTAGATTATATCTATAATAGATTTTTACTATGATTACTTAGGGAGAATTATGAAGGATTTAGATATTATGCACAGTGACGTGATCCTTGTATATCAGTTATTCTCTTGTGATTGTTGCTAGGGTTTTGGGCAAAAGATTGAGATTTGTATATTCATTATTATTATAGCGGATTATCTCTAGTTTACCTCGTGGTTTTTATCCTTCACATTGGAGGGGTTTTCCACATATATCTTGGTGTTCTATTTGATTATGGTTTTATTTAATTTCGCTGTGTATTATGATATGCTAGTATTTGTTCATATACAAAAATTTATTTTTCTTTATATCCTATCAACTGGTATCAGAGTAGGGTTGTAGCGATTTAATTTTGCATTTGAATATGGAGGCCAGTAATGTTTCTCATATGATTTGTTTAAATGGAAACAATTGGATGATATAGAAACCAAGAATGGAAGATCTCTTGTATAGCAAAGATTTGTATAGATCTTTACAAGGGGATAGTGCAAAACCCATAACTATGATAGATGATGAGTGGAAGAGGTTAGATCGAAAAATAGTTGGGTTTTCTCGATAGTAGCTTGATGATAGTGTCTTTCACCATGTTTTTGCTGAAAGTTCTGTATATTCTCTTTGGAAAAAATTGGAAGGTCTCTATAAAAGAAAAACAACTAGTAAAAAAAATTTTTGAATCAGAAAATTTGTGAACCTAAAATATAGAGAGTGTTGAATCTCGTATTTTGATGATGAAACTACTTGATATATGTTTATGATTTAATCTGTGTTTTGAGTGACGTAGGATGCTTCGATCAGGATGAGATAATTAAAGCAGCAACATCATGTTGTGCCAGAGGAACATGTCAGAAGATTGGACGTCGGGCCGGTGGATCGGTCGACGTATCGACAGAAGGCTTCGGGTCATGGACTCGGGCATCGGGCCAAGAAGAGCGGGTATTGTGCCAAGGATATCGGAGTTGCGGAGTCAACTGGCCGATTGGGCAATAGGTTGCAAGAAAGGACGATGCGCCGAAGAATCGGACGAAGCGTCGAGGGACCAATGACATGCTAGACAACTTGGTTAATTGCTTAGGATTAATTGTCTCGATTGAAGTTTTTGTTTTAAGTGTGTAGGATTAACTACGATGAAAGTAAGACATGCAGCAGGAGTTGCGCCGAAGTCATGACAATGATCACGTTGGGAGTTCAAGAGCTCGACGGAAGTTCGGACAGTCGTCGGAGGTTCTGCGGGAACAAATCCGAGAAGTCCAGAAGCTTGCCAAAGGAGCTTGTCGGAACTTGCCAAGTGGATCGTCGCAAGTCCAGGAGTTTGCCGGAAGTCCGCAAGAGGATCACCGAGGGTTCATCGGATGATCGACGGAAGTTCGCCGGAAACTCGCTGGAAGAAGCGATTGACGCACCGGAGCAAGCTGCAGAATATGTCTTAGGAAATAATCATAGTTAGCACATTGATTAAGTTAGAAATGGGAGGTGATCCCATTATCTTAATCTTGGGGCAATTGGGCCCCTGAAAGAATCAAATTGGGTCGAATGGATTAACCCATTCGGACCCTGATTGCTGTGGGAGGTGCAACCGCCCAAGCCAGGAGGTAGCACCGCCCAGGCTATGTCTCCCAGCGAGACTGGGGTGCAACCGCCCCAGCCAAGAGGTGGCACCGCCCCGAGCTCAGTCTCCGAGCGAGACTGGGTGGTGCAACCTCTTCTGTCAAGAGGTAGCACCGCTAGAGCTCAAGTTTCGAGCTATGCCAGGAGGTGCAACCTCCCCAGTCAAGCGGTGCAACCGCCTGAGCTCGGTCTTCGAGCTCTAGTAGAGAGGTGCAACCACCCCTGACAGAGGTGGCACCGCCTAGAGGCTCAGTCTTCGAGCTCTGCCAGGCGGTGCAACCGCCCCAGTCAGGAGGTGCAACCGCCTGATCCCGGAATTCCGAGAATTGACAGATTTGAGCTCCAAATTTGAACTGGGTTGGGGCCTATAAATACCCCACCCATTCAGCACTGAAAGCACAGAACACACACTCGAAATCTTGCTGTCTTTCTGTGGTTCTTAGAGCTCAAAACTGCTAGTTCTCCTCTTTCTGTTCTTCAAAGTTTGAGTTGTAAAGAGAGGAGAGAAAACTTCTGTAAGGGTTGTCTCCTAAGCCCGTCAAAAGGAGTGAATATCTAAGAGGGTGGTTGGCCTTCGCCTATTGAAGGAAGGCCTCTAGTTGACGTCGGTGACCTCGTCGGTAGAGGAAGCCAAAAGTGGAGGAAGGCCAATTGGTATCAGAGCCCGGTATTTCTCATTTCGGACTTACACCCGAGAGAAATGGCTCTTCATGGCTTTCAAGAGGGCTTTTCGGTTTTTCGTCCACCGTTGTTTAACGGATTGGACTATACCTATTGGAAGACCCGAATGAGTATCTTTCTTATTTCTATGGATGTTGAACTTTGGAATCTTATCGAAAATGGTTTTTCGAAGTCATCTCTTCCAATGATCGAATGGTCGGATTTAGAAAAGAAGCATTTTTTTTTAAACGCAAAGGCTATGAATCCCTTATTTTGCGCTTTGGACAAAAATGAGTTCAATCGGGTTTCTTTGTGCGAAACGGCTTTCGATATTTGGCGCACTCTTGAAATCACACACGAGGGAACTAGTAGAGTCAAAGACTCGAAAGTTAATATTTTACTGCATGATTTCGAGCTTTTTCAAATGAAGCCAAGCGAAACCATTGGTGACATGTACACCCATTTTACGGATGTCGTCAATGGTTTAAGAGCTCTTGGCAAATGTTTTTCGAATTCTGAACTTATGAACAAGATTTTGCGTTCTCTTTCTAAGAAGTGGGATTCAAAAGTAATGGCTTTACAAGAAACAAAAGATTTAAATATTTTTCCACTTGAAGAACTAATTGGTTTATTGATCACATATGAAATGACGTGCAATGCACGTGAAGAACTTGAGAACCACCTTCCAAAGAACAGGAAGGATTTGGGACATAGAACATTTGAAGACCACTCGAGCATAAGCTCAAGTGATGGTGAACTTAAACAACAAATGAAACAAAAATTAAAAAGTAAAAAGAACGGAACTACTTGCTTTGAATGCAAGAAGAAGAACAAAAATTGGGATGAATCGAGCTCCTCTGAAAATGAGGAGAAAATCAACAAAGGCGAGGTGGCAAACTACGCCTTTACGCCTTTCGACGCTGAGGTAATCAAAATGCCTTTAATTTACTTTGAAATTACATAATGCTTTTCATAATGCAATTTTCTTTTTTATTTAATTTTCTTAAAAATTGTATGTTTAATAATTTTATAATGAAAATACAAAAAATTGTGAAATCATGCTATATGTGGTTGAGAAGTAATAATGTGTATCATGTTGATTTCCATTGTTATTTCTCGATTTTGAGTATATGAAATCATGTTTAATTTGAAGTTATGATTAATGAGTATATATTTTTGAAATTATGTATGATGATTCTTGATATTTATGGATTATCGATTTTCATAATAATAACAGTGGCTTTAAAAAATTGATGCATGAAAAGGCATGCTAACATGAAATCGACCACTTAAAATGAAACACTTAAAAATGGGGAAAATATATTATCAATGAAATCATGAATCTATTTATGTTATAAATTTTGTGAGCCATAAAAATGATTTTGATGATTTAAATTTGAAATGAGTTTTATCAAAATCATGATCTTGATTTATCAAATTGAATGAATTGAAAATGAATGATGATTTTTCTCTTGAATGATTGTGACTTATATTCCTTGTATTCATGGTATGATTTTTATGCAATTCTTTGTATTCATGAAATATTTATCTCATCACCCAATTATTTCTTTTCAATATTCCTCAAGTGATGATATGAATGCATGAGATATTCATGAATTTATTTTGATGTATGCAAATGAGAAGTTTCGATCATGCATGGTAGGATGCAATGTGACAAATTAATACCATGATGATTTGAAATATTTATGATTTGAAATTATGCATATGCTTTTTATTATGATAATGTATGATGTGTATCATGAATGCTTAAAAAAAAAAATATTAAATAAATAAATGTTTATATCATGTTAGATGGTTTTACATATTATGCATGACAAGCTATAGTGATGAGTGAAACAATGATTAAAATAATATGAATGATGATTTGAAATCATGCATATAATAATGAGTTTATATGTTTTGAAAATGTGCATGTTTTAATTTGAAAATATAATGATGCACAAATGAGATTGATACTAACCTTTGTCATGATTTAAAAATTGATGTAAAGGGTTTTTCCTTTCTTTTTGACAATGACAAAAGGGGAGATAGCTAGCTTGCACAATTCAAGAAGAAAGTAAAAAATTGCACTTCTCAAAAGAGAAAAAATTGCTATCTTGAACATCACCAAGAAGTGCTATCTTGCAAATCTCAAGACACACAAATGCAATCATGCAAAATTTGTAATTTTGCACATCATTAAAATTTATGATGCTTTGGTGATTATGCATGTTCTAAAATATTATAAAATTCACTAGCTTGCATGATGTAGAACTTAGCTATATTGAACATCACCAAGGAATGCTATCTTGCCTATCTCAAGAAGCAAAAAGTTAACTTGCACATCTAGCAAAACTTATATTTCAAGAAGTAAGAGTTGCTTTCTTGAACATCTCAAAATTGCTAGCTTGCGGGCCTTAAAATGTTGAAAATTTTTGCTAGCTTGTATATGGTAAACTTGCTATCATACTACCATGATGATGAGCATGTCTTATCTTCATGATTATATTTGAAAAACTATGGTAAAAATATGTCCGAATGATTAAACGTGTTAAAATTATTTTTCGGACTTTTTTGATTGAATGATCAAATCACTTGATTGCCATAATGATTTTACACAATTACTTGCCATGATTACATGTTGGAAACTATGTGCTTGAATACAAAAATTTCCATGATAATAAGCATGTTTTACCTTCATGATTGTAATTGAATATCTCTAGTAAAACCCTGTCCGAATGTATGAAAGTGTCAAATTTCACTTTCGGATTTTCTTGATCCTAACAATTGGATTTTCTTGATACATTATCCTCTTCCGAACTTAACAAGCATATGTCATATCAAGTTTAATTCACATCATTGATTTTTGACATATGGAATCATCTAGCAAATGCACTTATCATGTGAAAAATATTTTTCGAGAAACATATTTGATGATTCCCTCTTATAAAAGGAAGATATTTTTACATACAAGGATTTGACTCACTTACATATCTTAATCCTTGCAAAAATGAAGTGTGCTTTAATATCTTATCGATTTGAACTTCACATATGGCTTTCCTCCTTCATGTAAAAAGATAACAAATAAAAAGGAAGAAGCAATAAAAGCCATCTCCATGTCATGTTCTCCTCGAGATGTTTGCATAATTGGTATCCTATCACTCACTGTTGGAAAATGACATGAACCAACTTATGGCAACGCACTTATATTTAAAATTTGCTTATATCGTTCTCCTTGTTGTTGATGACAAAGGGGGAGAAATATATAAATTGATACTATGAGTGCCATATTTGAAGAATATGAATAGATGTCATCAATGCCATATTATGATGAGATATCAAAAGCAGCATTCATATGAATAGGTGCTATAAATGTCATATTATGTTAAGATATCAAGAACTTGAATCGCAATTTTACATATTGATATCTTACCATTTGATGATTTAAACTTACATCACAAACACTTGATTGTGGTACTTCTCCTTTTTGTTGATGACAAAGGGGGAGAAGTATGTTGATGACATGACATGTTATGCATAAGTTTATGATGACATGTTGCTTGGATTTTTGAATCCACGAGTTTCTATCAATATGGCATATTGATAGGGGGAGTTTGTTTAAACTCTGGGAGTTAAGGTTAACTCCGTTTATGATGACATGTTGCTTAGATTTTTGAATCTAAGAGTTTCTATCAATATGACATAATGATAGGGGGAGTTTGTTTAAACTCCGGGAGTTAAGTTTAACTCCGTCATCAAGTGGTTGTCATCATAAAAAAGGGGGAGATTGTTGAATCTCGTATTTTGATGATGATACTACTTGATATATGTTTATGATTTAATCTGCGTTTTGAGTGACGCAGGATTCTTCGATCAGGATGAGACAATTAAAGCAGCAACATCATGTTGTGCCGGAGGAACATGTCAGAAGATTGGACGTCGGGCCGGTGGATTGGTCGACGTATCGACAGAAAGCTTCGGGTCGTGGACTCGGGCATCGGGCCAAGAAGAGCGAGTATTGTGCCAAGGATATCGGAGTTGCGGAGTCAACTGGCCGATTGGGCAATAGGCTGCAGGAAAGGACGATGCGCCGAAGAATCGGACGAAGCGTCGAGGGACCAATGACATGTCGGACAACTTGGTTAATTACTTAGGATTAATTGTCTCGATCGAAGTTTTTGTTTTAAGTGTGCAGGATTAACTATGATGAAAGTAAGACATGCAGCAGGAGTTGTGTCGGAGTCATGACAATGATCACGTTGGGAGTTCAAGAGCTCGACGGAAGTTCGGACAGTCGTCGGAGGTTCTGCGGGAACAAATCCAAGAAGTCTAGAAGCTTGCCAAAGGAGCTCGTCGGAACTTGCCAAGTGGATCGTCGCAAGTCCAGGAGTTTGCCGGAAGTCCGCAGGAGGATCACCGAGGGTTCATCGGATGATCGACGGAAGTTCGCCGGAAACTCGCCGGAAGAAGCGATTGACGCACCGGAGCAAGCTGCAGAATATGTCTTAGGAAATAATCATAGTTAGCACATTGATTAAGTTAGAAATGGGAGGTGATCCCATTTGCTTAATCTTGGGGCAATTGGGCCCTTGAAAGAATCAAATTAGGCCGAATGCATTAACCCATTCGGACCCTGATTGCTGTGGGAGGTGCAACCGCCCAAGCCAGGAGGTAGCACCGCCCAAGCTATGTCTCTTAGCGAGACTGGGCGGTGCAACCGCCCCAGCCAAGAGGTGGCACCGCCCCGGGCTCAATCTCCGAGCGAGACTACGCGGTGCACCCTCTTCTGTCAAGAGGTAGCACCGCCAGAGCTCAAGTTTCGAGCTCTGCCAGGAGGTGCAACCTCCCCAATCAGGCGGTGCAACCGCCTGAGCTCGGTCTTCGAGCTCTGGCAGAGAGGTGCAACCGCCCCTGACAGAGGTGGCATCGCCCAAAGGCTCAGTCTTCGAGCTCTGCCAAGCGGTGCAACCGCCCCAATCAGGAGGTGCAACCGCCTGATCCCGGAATTCCGGGAATTGACAGATTTGAGCTCCAAATTTGAACTGGGTTGGGGCCTATAAATACCCCACCCATTCAGCACTGAAAGCACAGAACACACACTCGAAATCTTGCTATCTTTCTGTGGTTCTTAGAGCTCAAAACTGCTAGTTCTCCTCTTTCTATTCTTCAAAGTTTGAGTTGTAAAGAGAGGAGAGAAAAATTCTGTAAGGGTTGTCTCCTAAGCTCGTTAAAAGGAGTGAATATGTAAGAGGGTGGTTGGCCTTCGCCTATTGAAGGAAGGCCTCTAGTTGACGTCGATGACCTCGTCGGTAGAGGAAGCCAAAAGTGGAGTAGGTCAAGATTGACCGAACCAATCTAAATCTCGGTTTGCATTTCCTTTGAGCATTTTACCTTCACTGCAAACTTCTCAATAGCTTACTGCCCTCTGCGATTTTACGAACGAGTTTCAAGGTTCAGACGTAAATCTGTGTTTAGACGTAAATATGCTTTTTCGTATGATCATCATATTGCAGATTGCGTTTACGTTTTAAGCTTTACCATAACTGCACACTGCCTTTATACTCCTACTTAAACTGTGTCTTATCTAATCAAGTGATTTACGAATCAACATTTAGACGTAAATCAGTTTCTTCATACGAACGTCGGATTTCAGTTTGTGCCGATATTCTGGTTTTCATCATAGCTGCAAACTGCCTACATAGTTTGACTTTAACCTTGCTTAGTATCAACTTTCATACAGAAGTTGTTTTTATCGTTCGAACGCAGCTTTCGATTTTAATCGCAGAAAGTTTTCCGCTGCACTAATTCACCCCCCCCCCTCTTAGTGCTCTCGATCCTAACAGAGAGGATGCTTCTATTGCTGAGCATTTGAATGAAATGCAGAGTATCACTAAACAATTAGCCTCTATGAAAATATCTCTTGATGATGAGTTGTAGGCATTGTTACTTCTCAATTCATTACTAGAAAGTTGGGAGACACTAGTGGTTTCCCTCTGTAATTCTGTGCCAGATGGTGTTATCACCATGTAGTTTATTGAATGAGGAGTTGAGAAGAAAGAATTCAGCAACATCTCAGAATGATTCACAGGCATTTATCTCAGAGAACAAAGGAAGGTCAAAGTCTAGAAGCAGTTCACGCATGTGTAGGAGCAAGTCAAGATCAAGAAAAGATATTGTTTGCTATAACTGTGATGAAAAAGGACATTACAAAAACCAATGTAAGCAACCTAAAAAGAGCAAGAAAAAGGAAAAAGAAGTAGAGTCTATAGAGTTAAAAGATAATATCACAGCTATAGTGCAGGGTGGTGATTATTTGATTTTATCTCCTTTTGATGATATTTTTTCTTGTGTGTGTCAGGATCTTGAGTGGGTGATTGATACAGATGCTTCTTATCATGCTACACCACGGAGGGAGTTTTTGGCTATCTATAGGTTTGAAAATTTTGGTGTTGTCAAGATGGCCAAATATGGCACGACAAACATCATTGGCATGGGTGATATCCATTTAAAGACCAACCTTGGCTACAAGTTGGTGCTTAAAGATGTGAGGTATGTGGTTGACTTGAGACTGAATTTAATTTTAGTTGGAAGATTAGATGATGAAGACTATGATAGTAGATTTCACAGAGGGCAATGGAAGCTTAGTAAGAGTTCTCTTGTTTTAGCTAGTGAAAAGAAATGTCACACCTTATACTGGTTGTAGGCCAAAGCTTATGGTGAGCAGTTAAATGCTACAGTGAAAGACTTCAGCATGGAGTTGTAGCATAGGCAACTGGGACACATGAGCGAGAAGGGGCTGCAAGCTCTTTCCAAGAGAAAAGTATTGTTAGACCTCAGAGGTACACATCTGAACCCTTGTATTGATTGTTTGGCTGGTAAACAATACAGAGTTTTATTTGCTAGTCTTGCTATATCTAGAAAAATGCATGCCTTAGACCGTGTTTATATAGATGTATATGGTCCTTTGAGGACAAAAACTCCTAGTGTATATGTTGATGTTCTCGGTGTAAGTGTTGCACTTTATTTTGTCACTTTTATAGATGATTTTTCCAGGAAAGTTTTAGCCTATGCTTTGAAGACTAAAGATCAGGTGTTTAATGTCTTCAAAGAGTTGCATGTCAAGGTTAAAAGAGAGACAGAAAGGCTATTGAAATGCATAAGATCATATAATGGTGATGAGTACATAAGATTATTTAATGATTATTGTAGGTCACATGGGATCCAACATGAGATGGCAGTTCCTGGTACACCTTAGCATAATACAATTGTAGAGAGGATGAATCACACTATCATAGAAAAGATTAGATGTATGCTTTCACAGGCCAAGCTACATAAAAGGTTTTGGAATGAGGCTTTAATGACTACAGTTGATGTGATCAACTTATCACCATGCACAGCCCTAGATGGTGATGTTGTAGAGAATGTATGTTTAAGGAAATATGTTTCTTATAGGTATTTGAGAGTCTTTGGTTGTTATGCATTTGCATATGTTCTAAACAATGAAAGGTTCAAGCTGGATGGTAAGACTAAAGAATATATTTTTCTTGGTTACTCATATGATCAGTTTGGTTATAGGCTTTGAGATCGAAAAAAATAGAAGGTGTTCAGAAGCAGAGATGTAGTCTTCTTTGAGGATCAAACCTTTGAAGATTTGAAGAAGAAGACACCGGCCAAGACTTATGTAGAAGAATTAGCAGATTGTGACCCAGTTACTCCTCTAGTATATCAGGGTGATGGGGGAGATATGTAGGAAGATGGTGTAGAGCCTGATGTTGATCTACCCGCAAGACATGTTGAGCAAGAAGAAGTTGGAGAGCAACTTCTCGTAGAACCTCAGTTGAGAAGATCTTCTAGACAACGCCAACCTTCCAGAAGATACTCTACAAATGAGTATTTGAAGCTTACTGATGCAGGTGAACCAGAGAGTTACCAGGAAGCAGTTGAAAGTGAGCAGAAAGAGAAGCATTTGCAGCTTTAGAAAATTCACATAGATGACAATGGAGCAAACATGTTAATAAAGACCTTACCAAAAGAAAGATAGGAGATATGCCGACAGCTGGTTGGCATGGCTTCACATTGATGAGTCATGGGACAACCTCCCTTTTGGGCTGAAGGGGGAGGTTGTTGGGTTGACAGCCCATATTCAGCCCAAGGTGAGTTTTATCAGCTCACAGCTCACCCCCTCTTAACCTAACCTTAATTTATATTAGGAGGGGTGTGGTGGCTATAAAAAGAGGCAAAAAAAGGCAGCAAGAAGGTAGTTTTTGACTCCACGGGATTCTAAAGAAAATGAGGAGAACAAGGTAGAAAAGGAAAAGAAAGAAAGGGAAGAAGACAAGGATAACACAGAGAGACTGTTCTCAATCATCTAGCAGTGCCTTCATCTTAGGTTAGATCAGATCTATAGTAGATTCTTACTGTGATTACTTGGGAAGAATTAGGGAGGATTTAGATATTGTGCACAGTGACGTGATCATTGTATTCCAGTTATTCTCTTGTGATTGTTGCTAGGGTTTTGGGCAAGAGATTGAGATTTGTATATTCATTATTATTATAGTGGATTATCTCTAGTTTGCCCCGTGATTTTTATCCTTCATATTGGAGGGGTTTTCCACGTCACCCATCCTAGTACTACTCTCGCCCAAGCACGCTTAACTTCGGAGTTCTGATGGGATCCGGTGCTTTTAGTGCTGGTATGATCGCACTCAAAAATTAAAATATAATGTTTCCGACCTGCCGGATTCGAACTAGCGACCACGCTACTTACCAAAAAAAAAAAAAGGGGGGGGTTTTCCACGTATATCTTGGTATTCTATTTGATTATAGTTCTATTTAATTTTATTGTGTGTTATGGCATGTTAGTATTTGTTCATATACAAAAGTTTATTTCTTTTTATATCCTGTTAGGTGAATGGAGTCCCGTTGGCCTCTTGTAAGGTTGGAGTGTGCGACGCTCACGATCTCCCAAGTGGTGGCTGTCGCTACGACAACAATGGTTCGGGTGGAGCTGTCGGACTTGGCGAGGGATGGGATGTGCACCAGCAACTACTGTGATAAACTCTGGCCAGGAAACGATCGTGAGGCTGCGTCGAGGCAAAGTGGATTCTTGGCGTCGGCTCTACTTCTGTAGGAAGAGGTAGAGGAAAGGCGAAAGTAAAGAATGCCAATGACTCAGGTAGGAGAAGAGGCCAAGTCATTGTAGTTCAACGTGATGATGATGCAGCTAAGGTGGAGTCCGACGGGGAAGTTGGTCCACTTCGAGATGTTAGAAGTGGATCTTCACGGCGATCTGCTCGGGGACTTTCATGACTATTTGCTCGGGGACTACTTGCTGAAGAAGCTATTTTCTCATTGAGATGTTTTCCCTATTAATACAGGTTAGGAAGAAGGATTTTTACAGAGTAAGAGATTTCCTCATACAGTTAGGAAAATCTTATCTGCTATCACTTCAACCCTTATCACTTCACCCCTTAGTTACTTTGAGTCGATCGGAGATAAGGATGCTGGTGCAATCCTCATCAATCCTAGTATGTTGGGCAACTACTTCTTCGTCGATCCTTTCACCAAACCGCATGCGGTGATTAATGCAACTGATGGTGTTGCTCTGCGTGATGGGATATAAAGAGAAATAACTTTTGTATATAAACAAATATTAGCAGGTCATAATACACAGCGGAATTAAATGGAATCATAATAAAATAGAATATCAAGATATACGTAGAAAACCCCTTCAATATGAAGGGTAAAAACCATGGGTCAAACTAGAGATAATCCACTATAAGAATAATGAATATACAAATCTCAATCTCTTGCCCAAAACCCTAGCAACAATCATAAGAGAATAACTAGGATACAAGGATCACGTCACTGTGTACAATATCTAAATCCTCCCTAAGTAATCACAGTAAAAATCTACTATAGATCTGATGAGGATAGTAATTATGATAAGACTCGGCTGACGTTAGATGACGCCTCACGCAACAGCACCTGGTCAATGCAGACCGGAACGCCGACCGAGGTGCATTAACATCCTGCCAAAGCTCAATTCTTCACGCCACGCTAACACAAAGTCAGACGCTACTAGCCTGCCCCCTGCAAGCGGGCAACTCAGGAAGCAGTAAGCTTCCCTATAAATACCCTCACATTCATTAGAGAGAGGGAAGGAGGGACAGACACACAAAAACACTTCTTCATATGAAACCCCCTCCACATCTGCTAACTTGATCGTCGGAGGGGTTGGGCCGAGCACCTCGGCCCGACCTTTGTGCAGGTGCGAAGCCGAAGGTCCCCTCCGGACGCAGGCGAGAAGTTCCTGCCCGGAGGAGACGGCTACACCGTCCCAATCAGACACTGCACTCGACCGCCTCAACGGGCTCGAGGAACGCCCAAGGGAGATCCCTGTCGTCCGGACCCGAACCGAGCCACGTCGGCCCCGAGGCCATGGCTCAAAGTTATTTCCCACCATAGATTGGCGCTAGAAGGAGGGCCGGAATGTCAGGTGACCACCCGAGCGGCTCAGATGAGCCCACGACTGAGAGGTCACACCCGACCATAGCCTCGGGGAAACCTCCCCCTCATAGAGACCATCGTGACGAACACCCCGCCACGACCTCCGAATGATATTGGTGAATATTCAACGACTTGGGCTTGCCGTCGCCCGATGGCGCCCCAGCCGACTCAATGCCCGTGTCGTCCGAGGCCTTTCAGGACCTCGCTCTTCAAGTCCGAGCCCTGATGGAAATGGTGTAAACCATTATCCCACTCATTTCTCATTCGGTGCACCCGCTTGCGATTGAACCACTGCGACAACGCAAGTCGCCCGTTCGGGCCCACATGACGCTTTCGGAGCTCCCCACTTCGCCTCGGGTCCGACCGGCCCCACTCGAGGATCCAATGATGGCAAACCCGAGTGGCCGCTTGGAACCCGAGGCACTCTCTTTGGACTCCCTGCGGGCCCAGTTACGCTTCGTCAGCCAGCGACTCGACAAGGTGCAGAAAGAGGTTCACATGTCCAAGGGAGAGCTTGGGGAGGACGCACACCAAGGGTCTCCCTTCACACCCGAGATACGGGATCTGACAGTCCCCCCGGACTTCCAGCTCCCCTCTTTGGACGCTTACGATGGCTCTACCGACCCGGCGAACCACGTAGCCACTTTTCGCACCCAAATGGCGCTA
This sequence comes from Musa acuminata AAA Group, assembly GCF_036884655.1. Taxonomy (NCBI): domain Eukaryota; kingdom Viridiplantae; phylum Streptophyta; class Magnoliopsida; order Zingiberales; family Musaceae; genus Musa; species Musa acuminata. Next base: position 32,768,692 of record NC_088346.1, on the reverse strand, counting down.
TACGGAACTTCTGATGCCCTGATATGCGGAGCGTTTCCTACCACTCTAAGAGGGCCGGCCCACGCATGGTATGGCGGCTTGAAGACCGGAACGATTGCTTCCTTCGACCAGCTCGCCAATGACTTCGAGCTCCACTTCGTAGTCTATGCACGGCCAAGGCCCTCCGCGACACTGCTCCTTATACTCAAACAAAGGGAGGACGAGCCCCTCTCACATTTTGTGGATCGCTTTGCCATGCAAATCCGGGGTTTGCCAGACACTCACCCTTCTCTATTGGTGCAGGCATTTATAATAGGCCTACGACCTTCCAGGTTCCTCTGGTCCCTCGTGGAGCGACCCCCCACCATGGTACCAGAGATGCTCCAATGGGCTAACCAGTGCATCGCGGCGGAGGCCTGGGCGACCGTAAGGAGAAGGGACGACTTTCGATAGTGGGCTCCATAGAAGGGGTCAAGCACCCGCGACGGCTATCCGATGTAGTCCTCATGAAAAGAAATTTAGGCCTTGTCTTAGTCTCTTCCGAGCGAAGGTTCAGTATCTACCTGATTACCTCCCGGCTCGCGATTAGCCCCGGCCTAAATCCTTCTGAATCTACACGGCTCGGCCGAAGTCTGCCAAGTCCACCTCAGCATGGCCTGCCCGCCTGAGCCGTGTCCCTCGACCATAGACTGCCCGAGTTCTACCTCAAGATGGCCTGCCTGCTTGAGCCGAGTCCCTCGGCCGTAGACTGTCGTGCTACTCGGCCACATGATGCCCGAGAACACCTACGCGTCCAGCCCGCCTGCGTTGTGCTCCTCGGCTCCATGCCCCGAGACACACCTGCGCGGCCAGCCCGTCTGCGTCGTGCTCCTCGGCTCCATGCCCCGAGACACACCTACGCGGCCAGCTCGCCTACGTCGTGCTCCTCAGCTCCATGCTCCCCGAGACACACCTGCGCGGCCAGCCCATCTGCGTCGTGCTCCTCGGCTCCAATCCCCGAGACACACTTGTGCGGCCAGCCTGCCTGCGTCGTGCTCCTCGGCTCCTCGGCCCCATGCTCCCCGAGACCACGCTTGCGCGGTCTGCCCGCTTGCGTTGTGCTACTCGGCCGCATGATGCCCGAGACCACACCTGCGCGGCCAACCCGCCTGCATCGTGCTCCTCGGCTCCATGCCTTGAGACACACTTGCGCGGCCAGCCCGTCTGCGTCGTGCTCCTTGGCTCCATGCCCCGAGACACATCTGCGCGGCCAGCCCGCCTGCGTCGTGCTCCTCGTCTCCATGCTCCCCGAGACACACCTGCGCGGCCAGCCCGTCTGCGTCGTACTCCTCGGCTCCAATCCCCGAGACACACCTGCGCGGCCAGCCCGCCTGCGTCGTGCTCCTCGGCTCCTCGGCTCTATGCTCTTTGAGACACACCTACGTGGCCAGCTTGCCTGCCTTGTGCTCCTCGGCTCCATGCTCCCCGAGACCGCGTCTGCACGGCCAGCCCACCTGAAAGCTGAACCCATGCCTCGGACTCCCATTACAACGACCGACGCATAGCTTCTTTCCGGGGGGGAATATGATGAGGATAGTAATTATGATAAGACTTGGCTGATGTCAGATGATGCCTCATGCAACAACACTTGGTCAATGCAGATCGGAACACCGATCGAGGCGCATTAACATCCTGCCAAAGCTCAATTCTTCACGCCACGCTAACACAAAGTCAGACGCTACAAGCCTGCCCCTTGCAAGCGGGCAGCTCAAGAAGCAGTAAGCTTCCTTATAAATACCCTCTTGTTCATCAGAGAGAGGGAAGGAGGGACAGACACACAAAAACACTTCTTCATCTGAAACCCCTCCACATCTGCTAACTTGATCGTCAGAGGGGTCGGGCCGAGCACCTTGGCCCGACCTTTGTGCAGGTGCGAAGCCGAAGGTCCCCTCCGGATGCGCAGGCGAGGAGTTCCTGCCCGGAGGAGACGGCTACACCGTCCTGATCGGACACCGCACCCGACCGCCTCAACGGGCTCGAGGAACGCCCAAGGGAGATCCCCGTCGTCCGGACCCAAACCGAGTCGCGTCGACCCCGAGGCCACGGCTCAAAGTTGTTTCCCATCACAAGATCTGATCTAACCTAAGATGAAAGCACTACTAGATGATTGAGAACAATCTCTTTGTGTTGTCCTTGTCTTCTTCCCTTCTTTTCTCTTTCTTTTCTGCCTTATTCTTCTCATTTTCTTTGGAATCCAAGGCTACCAAAAACTGCCTCTTTGTTGCCTTTTTCTACCTCTTTTTATAGTCACCACATCCCTCGCTAATATAAATTAGGGTTAGGTTAAGAGGGGGTGAGTTGTGGGCTAATAAAGCCCACCTTAGGCTGAATATGAGCTATCAGTCCAACAACCTCCTCATTCAACTCATAAGGGAGGCTGTCACATGACTCCTCAATTTGAAGTCATGCCGACCAGCTGTCGGTATATCTCGTCTTTCTTTTGGTAAGGTCTTTGTCAACATGTCTACTCCATTGTCATCTGTGTGAATTTTCTGAAGCTGCAACTACTTTTTCTGCTCACTTTCAACTGCTTCCTGGTAACTCTCTGGTTCACCTGCATTAGTAAGCATCACATACTCATCTATAGTGTATCTTCTGGAAGGTTGACATTATCTATAAGATCTTCTCAACTGAGGTTCTATTGGAAGTTGCTCTCCAACTTCTTCTTGCTCAACATGTCCTGTAGGTAGATCAACATCAGGCTCTACATCATCTTTCTACACATCTCTCCCATCACCCTGATATACTGGAGGAATAATTGGGTCACAATCTGCTAATCCTTCTATAGAAGTCTTGGCTGGTGCCTTATTCTTCAAATCTTCAAAGGTTTGATTCTCAAAGAAGACTACATCTCTGCTTCTGAACACCTTCTGTTTTTTTGGATCCTAAAGCCTGTAACCAAACTAATTATGTGAGTAACCGAGAAAAATACGTTCTTTAGTCTTATCATCTAGCTTGGACCTTTCATTGTTTGGAATATGTGCAAATACACGATAACCAAACACTCTCAAATGCTTGTAGGAAATATCTTTCCCTCACCATATGTGCTTTGCAACATCACCATATAGGGCTATATATGGTGATAAGTTGATCACATCAACTGTAGTCCTCAAAGCGTCATCCCAAAACCTTTTGGGTAGCTAGGCCTGTGAAAGCATACATCTGATCTTTTTTATGATGGTGTGGTTCATCCTCTCTGCAATTGTATTATGTAGAGGCGTACTAGGAATTGTCATCTAATGTTGGATCACATGTGACCTACAATAATCATTAAATAATCCTATGTACTCACCACCATTATATGATCTTATGCATTTCAATTGTCTTTCTATCTCCCTTTCAACCTTGGCATGAAACTCTTTAAAGACATTAATCACCTGATCTTTGGTTTTCAAAGCATAGGCCCAAACTTTCCTAGAAAAATTATCTATAAAACTGATAAAATAAAGTGCACCACTTATACCAGGAACATCAACAGATCCACCATGAGCTTTTGTCCTCAAAGGACCACAAACATCTGTATAAACATGGCCTAAGGCATGCATTTTTCTAGACAAAGCAGGACTAGCAAATGAAACTCTGTGTTGTTTACCAACCAAACAATCAATACAAGGGTTCAGATGTGTACCTCTGAGGTCTGGCAATACCTCTCTCTTGGAAAGAGCTTGCAGCCCCTTCTTGCTCATGTGTCCTAGTCGCCTATGCCACAACTCCATGCCGAAGTCTTTCTCTGTAGCAATTAACTGCTCACCACAAGCTTTGGCCTATAATCTATATAAGTTGTGACATTTTTTTCCACTAGTTATAACAAGAGAACCCTTACTGAGCTTCCATTGCCCTCTATGAAATCTATTATCATAGTCTTCATCATCTAGTCTTCCAACTGAAATTAAATTCAGTCTTAAGTCAACCATGTACCTTACATCCTTAAGCACCAACTTGCAGCCAAGGTTGGTCTTTAAATGGATATCACCCATGCTAATGATGTTTGCTGTGCTATAGTTGCCCATCTTGACAACACCAAAATTTTCAGATCTGTATGTAGCAAAAAACTCCCTCCGTGGTGTAGCGTGATAAGAAGTACCTGTGTCAATCACCCACTCAAGATCTTGACACGCACAAGAAAAAATTGTTTAATCTTGAATTTTGATAATGAAACTAATTGATTGTATTTAGATGTTTAACTACATTTTGAGTGATGCAGGTCTACTCGATTAGGATTAGACAGTTAATGCAGGAGGAATTGACGTTGCGCCGGAGGAATTGACGTTGCGCCGGAGGAGATCACATTAGGATATTGGATGGCAGAAGGCTTCGGACGTCGGGCATCGGGCCAAGAGCGAAATTGCGCCAAGGATATCGGGGTTGCGGAGGTCAATCGCCGATTGGGCAACAAGCCGCAAGAGAGGACGATGCGCTGAAGAATCGGACGAAGCGCCAACCAATGACGTGCCGGGCAACAGAATGTCAATTCGCATTGTAATAATTGTCTAGATCGAAGTAGAGTTTTGACTTGTGTGTGCAGGATTAACTACGATAACGATGAAGACATTGTTGAATCTCGTATTTTGATGATGAAACTACTTGATATATGTTTATGATTTAATCTACGTTTTGAGTGACGCAGGATGCTTCGATCAGGATGAGACAATTAAAGCAGGAAAATCATGTTGTGCCGAAGGAACATGTCAGAAGATTGGACGTCGGGCCAGTGGATCGGTCGACGTATCGACAGAAGGCTTCGGGCCGTGGACTCGGGCATCGGGCCAAGAAGAGCGGGTATTGTGCCAAGGATATCGGAGTTGTGGAGTCAACTGGCCGATTGGGCAATAGGCTGCAGGAGAGGATGATGCGCCGAAGAATCGGACGAAGCGTCGAGGGACCAATGACATGTCGGACAACTTGGTTAATTGCTAAGGATTAATTGTCTCAATCGAAGTTTTGTTTTGTTGTGCAGGATTAACTATGATAACGATGAAGACATAAAGCGAAACAAAGTGTCGGAGTCTAGCGCGAAGGATTTGTTGCGAGTTCGAGAGTTCGACGGAAGTCCGAAGGTTCGTCGGGAATGCTACCGGAACTAGCCGAGAATGAGTTGGGAGCTTGCCGAAGGGTTTTTCGGAAGCTCACTGGAAGGTTCGTTGGAAGTTCGCGGAGCTCGCCGAGAAAGATCGGAGCTTGCCGAAGAAGCTCGTTGGAACTCGTTAAGATCACATCGTGAAGTCTAGAGGCTTGCCGGGAGTCCGCAGAATGGTTTCTGAGAGTTCATCGGAAGACCGTTGGAAGTTTGCCGGAAGCTCGCCAGAAGGAGTCTTGACTTGCGGACTTTGTAATAGCTTAGAAAATGTCTTTAAATTCATAGTTAGCACGTTAATTAGGGTTAGGATTATGTGTTAATCCTATAACCCAAGTAGGGGCCAATTAGGCCCAAGTTCGGACTGGTTTGGACCAAGTTTGGAGCCAAACCAAGTGAGCTGAAATAGTGAAAGAGGTGCAACCGCCCAGGCAGGGAGGTAGCACCGCCCAGGCTAAGTCTCCCAGCGAGACTGGGAGGTGCAACCGCCCCAGCCAAGAGGTGCAACCGCCCAGAGCTCAGTCTTCGAGCTAGACTGGGTGGTGCAACCTCCCTGACAGAGAGGTAGCACCGCCTGAGCTCGGTCTTCGAGCTCTGGCGGAGAGGTGCAACCGCCTCAGTCAAGAGGTGGCACCGCCTGGGGCTCAGTCACCGAGCCAGACTCAGGCGGTGCAACCTCCCTGACAGAGAGATGCAACCGCCTGGGCTTAGTCTCCGAGCTCTGCCAGGCGGTGCAACCTCTCCAGTCAAGAGGTGCAACCGCCTGATCCCGAAATTCCGGGATTTGATCGTTTTGAGCTCCAAATTTGAATTAGGTTGGGGCCTATAAATACCCCACCCATTCAGCACTGAAGGGATACAGATCCACACCGAATTCTTGATCTTTTCAGTGATTCTAAGAGCTCAAATTTGTGTAAAGTCCAAAAGTTCTCCTCTTTTCTGTTCTTCAAGTCTTGAGTTGTAAAGAGAGGAGAGAAAGGATCTGTAAGGGTTGTCTCCTGAGCCCGTCAAAAGGAGAGAAACTGTAAAAGGGCAGTTGGCCTTCGCCTATTGAAGGAAGGCCCCTAGTTGACGTCGGTGACCTCGCCGGTGGAGGAAGCCAAAAGTGGAGTGGGTCAAGACTGACCGAATCACTCTAAATCTCTGGTTTACGTTTATTTTGAGCACTTTATCATTACTGCAAACCTCCTACATAGCTACTGCTCTCTGCACTTTTACGAACAAGTTTCTAAGTTCTAATCTTTCCGAATCTGCATTCATACGTCAAAAGGTGTTTTCGTACGATCTTTACATTGCAGCTTACATTTACGTCTTGAATCTGTTTATAACTGCGAACTGTCTTCTGCGCTTTTACGAACGAGTTTCTTTGCAGTTTACATTTACATTTTGATTCTATTTATAACTGCAAACTGTCTTCTGCAATTTTACGAACGAGTTTCAACATTTAGACGTAAAACTGCATTTAGACGTAAATCGACTTTCCTCGCACAATCATCAGATTTCAGTTTACGTTTACGTCTTGATTTCAACTGCATACTGCCTTCTGCGAGTATACAAACGAGTTTCAAAGTTCAGACGTAAATCTGCATTTAAGACGTAAATCTGCGTTTAGACGTAAATCTGCGTTTAGACGTAAATCTGCTTTTTGCAGATTACTTTTTGAGCTGTACAATAGCAGCACATTGTCTTTATACTTCTGCTCAAACTACGCTTAGACGCAATCTGAGTTTAGACGCAATCGGCATTTAGACGCAAACTGCGTTTAGACGCTAACTGTGTTTAAACGTAAACTGCACTTAATCATAAGTAATCTTAGAATCGGCTTTTGCATCAAAATAGTTTTTATCGAACGAACGCAGCTTTCATTTTTAATCGCTGAAAGATTTCCGCTGCACTAATTCACCCCCCCCCTCTTAGTGCTCTCGATCCTAACAATTGTTATCAGAGCGGGGTATTTCTCATTTCGGATTTACACCCGAGAGAAATGGCTCTTCAAGAGGGCTTGTCGGTCTTTCGTCCACCGTTCTTTAACGGATTGGACTACACTTATTGGAAAACTCGAATGAGAGTTTTCTTGATTTCTCTAAATCTGGATTTATGGAATATCGTTGAAAACGGTTTTCAACTTCCCTCTAAACCGATGAACGAATGGTCGGATTTGGAAAAGAAGTATTTTTCTTTAAACGCAAAGGCTATGAATGCCTTATTTTGCGCTTTGGACAAAAATGAGTTCAATCGGATTTCCACGTGCGAAACGGCTTTTGACATTTGGTGAACACTTGAAATCACGCACGAGGGAACTAGTAGAGTCAAAGACTCGAAAGTTAACTTTTTATTGCATGATTTCGAGCTTTTTCAAATGCAACCAAGCGAGACTATAGGCGACATGTACACCCGTTTCACGGATGTCGTCAATAGTTTAAGAGCTCTTGGAAAATGTTTTTCGGATTTTGAACTCGTAAACAAAATTTTGTGTTCTCTTTCTAAAAAGTGGGATTCAAAAGTAACTGCAATACAAGAAGCTAAAAATCTAAACAACTTACCACTTGAAGAACTAATTGGTTCATTGATGACATATGAAATGGTGCACAATGCACATGATGAACATGTTGAACACAATCACCTTCCAAAGAACAGGAAGGATTTGGAACTCTGGACAAATGAATGCCACTTGAGCGATGACTCAAGTGATGAGGACAATGATGAACAAACCAACCTTCCAAAGAACAGGAAGGATTTGGGACATAGAACATTTGAAGACCACTCGAGCATAAGCTCAAGTGATGGTGAACTTAAACTACAAATGAAACGAAAATTAAAAAGCAAAAAGAATGGAACTACTTGCTTTAAACGCAAGAAGAAGAGCAAAAATTGGGATGAATCGAGCTCCTCTGAAGACGAGAAAGTCAACAAAAGCGAGGCGGCAAACTACGCCTTACCAGCCTACGACATTGAGGTAATTAAAATGCCTTTGGTTTATTTTAAAATTACTTGATGCTTTCATGATATATTTTCTTTTTTAGTTTAGAATTAATTTTCTTGAAAATTACATGTTTAAAAATAAAATTACAAAAATTATGATCATGCTGATAATTTCAAAAATGATAATATTGCATGATAAACAAATAAAATGATTTTGATCATGGTTAAGAAGTAATAATGTGTATCATGTTTGATTAACATTGTTGAATGAAATCACGTTTGATTTAAAGTAATGCATAAAGATGTAATATTAAATGGTTATTAACAATTTTATGCATGAGATTTTAAGTTATCCATGATCATGAGCTTGTTTGATCTTCTTGATTTAATTTCAAGATCTATAGCAAAAATCATGTCTGAATATATGAAAGTGTTAATTTCATTTTCGGATTCACTTAACAATTGATATCCTAACAATCAGATTTTCTCATACACTTATGAAAAATATTTTTCTAAAATGGATTTGATGAAATGATTCCTGCTTATAAATTCCATCTTGAAATATAAATGATAGTGATTTTGCTTGCAAAGATTTGTTTCACATTCATATCTCCTATGATTCATGTGCAGAAAAAGAATTTATAAATCATAATACAATGAGATTTCTTATGCAAAAATAAAGTGCTTTTGTGATTCTTTGCTAAAGAGAATAATCATAATCATGATCTTGATAATTATAACATGAAGCTCTTTATAAATCAAGATCGTTCATTATGCTCCCTACATTTATCAAAAAGGAGTTCTTCAAATGAAATGCAATTCAATGAAGTGTCATATTGATATCTTGAAACTTAGAATATTTTAAAATGTGATCTTGATAAGAATGTTTCAAGTTGCTCTTTATACTATATCTTTTCGAATGAATCATGAGCCTTGATATCATATATTTCATAATACAAGATTTCTTTGCCTTATGTCTTGAACTTTCATGCTTATCTTAATTTGACATATAAAGACTAAGGCATGCTTAGATGAAAAAGAATCTCTTAAAAAAAAATGCTTTTCCCATCTGATCGAGATTAATGATTTCATGATATTTTGTGAATCTCGAAATTAATCTTAATGACTTGATTATGAATTTCAAGTTAATGATTTGATTTGAATAAGTTTTATCTAAATCATAATCTTGATCTTGCAAAATTGAAGTCACAAATAATATCTTGTGGTATTCATGAATTGATACTCACAATATGAAAGCATTGATATTCATGACTTGAATTGAATTGGAACATTGTATGCTTAAATTAATCATTCTCCTATGTTTCAAAAATTCCTTAAATGCCTTATGTGATGATTGAAAACTAACTTGCTTTATGATGAATCACAAATCATGACTTGATCTATGATGTAAATGCCTTGAAATGATTGATATATTTAACACTTTTATGCTCTTCCCCCCTACTTTCTTCTTGTTTTCAATGATAAAATAGGGAGAAGTTTTGATCATGCATGGTAGGATATAATTTGACAAAATTGATACCATCATGATATGAAACATTTATGATGTGCAATTATGCATGCAATACTTGTGCTTTCTAATTATGATGTGATGTATTGCATATGATGTAAATCATGATTTAAAATGCTATGAGTGCCAAGTTACACACTTTGAGAAGAAATTGTTATATTAAAACATTAATGTAATTATGAATGGTGATATGATATCATGCATGTAATACTTCAACTTATGATAATGATGCATGCAATGATAAAATATTCATGATGAAAAATTGTCTTGACATTCATAACTTGATTATTCATCCTTTGTCATGATTTTGAAATCGTGTAAAAGGAAAAAATAACTACAAAACTGTATTCTCTCTTTCTTTTTTACAATGACAAAGGGGGAGATAGCTAGCTTGTACAAGTCAAGAAGATGCAAAAACTTGATTGCTAGCTTGCCTATCTTAAGTAGCAAAGATTGCTAACTTGCTTATTCCAAGAAGAAAAATTGTCTTCTTGAACATCACTATCTTGAATATCTCAAGAAGCAAAACTTGCAATTTGCACATTGCAATAGGAAGCAAGAATCATGAGCTTACACAAGAAAGCTATCTTGCATTTGCTTTCGAAATTTTTGCTAGCTTATATATTGTGAAACTTGTATATCATAAAAATTCCTAGCTTGTTGGTCTAAAGAGAAGCAAAAAGTTGCTATCTCAAAAGAAGCAAATGTGCTATCTTGAACATTACCAAAAGTGCTATCTTATATGCTATAAAACTTGCATATCTAAAACTTGATAGCATGAATGTTCTAAGCAGGATGTAACACTTGCTAAATCTTCTAGCTCCAAGATTGCATGATGATAAAACTTGATACTATGTTTTTCATGCAATGAGTTGAATCAATATCACAAACGATTGATTGTGATACTTCTCCTTTTTGTTGATGACAAAGGGGGAGAAGTATGTTGATGAAAGTACATTGATGACATGACATGTGATGCATAAGTTTATGCATATGTTCATGTTGACGTGTTGCAAGTATTCATGATGAATATTGCAATGACTTGAATTCAGTTTGAATTCAAGGTTCTATCAATATGGCATATTGATAGGGGGAGTTTGTTTAAACTCCGGGAGTTAAGTTTAACTCCGTCATCAAATGGTTGTCATCATCAAAAAGGGGGAGATTGTTGAATCTCGTATTTTGATGATGAAACTACTTGATATATGTTTATGATTTAATCTGCGTTTTGAGTGACGCAGGATGCTTCGATCAGGATGAGAAAATTAAAGCAGGAAAATCATGTTGTGCCGAAGGAAAATGTCAGAAGATTGGACGTCGGGCCAGTGGATCGGTCGACGTATCGACAGAAGGCTTCGGGCCGTGGACTCGGGCATCGGGCCAAGAAGAGCGGGTATTGTGCCAAGGATATCGGAGTTGCGGAGTCAACTGGCCGATTGGGCAATAGGCTGCAGAAGAGGACGATGCGCTGAAGAATCGGACGAAGCGTCGAGGGACCAATGACATGTCGGACAACTTGGTTAATTGCTAAGGATTAATTGTTTCAATCGAAGTTTTGTTTTGTTGTGCAGGATTAACTATGATAACGATGAAGACATAAAGCGAAACAAAGTGTCGGAGTCAAGCGCGAAGGATTTGTTGCGAGTTCGAGAGTTCGACGGAAGTCCGAAGGTTCGTCGGGAATGCTATCGGAACTAGCCGAGAATGAGTTGGGAGCTTGCCGAAGGGTTTTTCGGAAGCTCACTGGAAGGTTCGTTGGAAGTTCGCGGAGCTCGCCGAGAAAGATCGGAGCTTGCCGAAGAAGCTCGTTGGAACTCGTTAAGATTGTTGAATCTCGGATTTTGATGATGAAACTAATTGATTGTGTTTAGATGTTTAACTGCATTTTGAGTGATGCAGGTCTACTCGATCAGGATTAGACAGTTAACGCAAGAGGAATTGACGTTGCGCCGAAGGAGATCACGTTAGGATATTGGATGGCAAAAGGCTTCGGACGTCGGGCATCGGGCCAAGAGCGGAATTGCACCAAGGATATCGGGGTTGCGGAGGTCAACCGCCGATTAGGCAACAAGTCGCAAGAGAGGACGATGCGCTGAAGAATCGGACGAAGCGCCAACCAATGACATGCCGGGCAACGTAATGTCGATTCGCGTTGTAATAACTGTCTAGATCAGAGTAGAGTTTTGGCTTGCTATGCAGGATTAACTACGATAACGATGAAGACAAAGCGAAACAAAGTGCGGAGTCAAGCACGAAGGATTCGTTGGGAGTTCAAGAGTTCGACGGAAGTCCGAAGGTTCGTCGGGAATGCTGCCGGAACTAGCCGAGAATGAGTAGGGAGCTTGCTGAAGGGATTTTCGGAAGCTCGCCGGAAGGTTCGTTGGAAGTTCGCGGAGCTCGCCGAGAAAGATCGGAGCTTGCCGAAGAAGCTCGTTGGAACTCGCCAAGATCAAATCGTGAAGTCTAGGAGCTTGCCGGGAGTCCGCAGAATGGTTTCCGAGAGTTTATCGGAAGACCGTCGGAAGTTCGTCGGAAGCTCGTCGGAAGAAGTCTTGACTTACGAACTTTGTAATAGCTTAGAAAATATCTTTAAATTCGTAGTTAGCATGTTAATTAGGGTTAGGATTAGGTATTAATCCTATAACCTAAGTAGGGGCCAATTGGGCCCGAGTTCGGATTAGTTTGGGCCAAGATTGAAGCCAAACTAAGTAGGCTGAAAACACTATAGACGGGCTGAAAACACTGTAGACGGACTGAAAACACTATAGGCGGTGGCACCGCCTGGGCTGGGCGGTGGCACCGCCCAGTGTCCGAGAGCCAGGCGGTGGCACCGCTTGGCTGGGCAGTGGCACCGCCCAGCACTGTCAGCTTTTGACAAGTGACAGGCGGTGGCACCGCCACTGACAGGCGGTGGCACCGCCAGCATCGAGAACCCAACGAGAATTCAAATTTTGGAGCCCAAATTTGAATCCTCTTGGGGCCTATAAATACCCCTCTATTCTCAGCTGAGAACACAACTTTTTGAGCAGCAAGTGTTTGAGAGAAAGGCCCTAGAAAAGTCTTAGATAGTCTTGTTTTCAATTTGCTAGTGTTCACCTCCTTCTTTCTTGCTAAAAATTTGTAAGAGAGTGAACTGCTTGTAAAGAGTTGTAAGAGGGGTATTTACCCTTCCATTTCAAGAGACTTGATAGTGGAAGGTGGGAGCCTCATCGAAGAGGGGCCTCGCAAGTGGAGTAGGTCATTTGACCGAACCACTCTAAAATCGGCGTGATCCTTGGTTTGCATTTCATTATTGCTATTTACATTATTGCAAACCTTCTTATATGCTTTAGTTCCTTATTACTTTTGCTGCGCATATTTAAGAATACGCTTTCAAGATTAAGCTTTTCAAGTTTCGTTCTTATCGTACGAAAGATTTTCTAAAACCGAGGTTTTAATCCGCTGCACTAATTCACCCCCCCCTCTTAGTGCTGCTTCGATCCTAACAAAGATCACATCGTGAAGTCTAGAGGCTTGCTGGGAGTCCGCAGAATGGTTTCCGAGAGTTCATCGGAAGACTGTTGGAAGTTTGCCGGAAGCTCGCCAGAAGGAGTCTTGACTTGCGGACTTTGTAATAGCTTAGAAAATATCTTTAAATTCATAGTTAGCACGTTAATTAGGGTTAGGATTAGGTGTTAATCCTATAACCCAAGTAGGGGCCAATTAGGCCCAAGTTCGGACTGGTTTGGACCAAGTTTGGAGCCAAACCAAGTGAGCTGAAATAGTGAAAGAGGTGCAACCACCCAGGCAGGGAGGTAGCACCGCCCAGGCTAAGTCTCCCAGCGAGACTGGGAGGTGCAACCGCCCCAGCCAAGAGGTGCAACCGCCCAGAGCTCAGTCTTCGAGCTAGACTGGGCGGTGCAACCTCCCTGACAGAGAGGTAGCACCGCTTGAGCTCGGTCTTCGAGCTCTGGCAGAGAGGTGCAACCGCCTCAGTCAAGAGGTGGCACCGCCTGGGGCTCAGTCACCGAGCCAGACTCAGGCGGTGCAACCTCCCTGACAGAGAGGTGCAACCGCCTGGGCTCAGTCTCCGAGCTCTGCTAGGCGGTGCAACCTCTCCAGTCAAGAGGTGCAACCGCCTGATCCCGAAATTCCGGGATTTGATCGTTTTGAGCTCCAAATTTGAATTGGGTTGGGGCCTATAAATACCCCACCCAGTCAGCACTGAAGGGATACAGATCCACACCGAATTCTTGATCTTTTCAGTGATTCTAAGAGCTCAAATTTGTGTAAAGTCCAAAAGTTCTCCTCTTTTCTGTTCTTCAAGTCTTGAGTTGTAAAGAGAGGAGAGAAAGGATCTGTAAGGGTTGTCTCCTGAGCCCGTCAAAAGGAGAGAAACTGTAAAAGGGCAGTTGGCCTTCGCCTATTGAAGGAAGGCCCCTAGTTGACGTCGGTGACCTCGCCGGTGGAGGAAGCCAAAAGTGGAGTGGGTCAAGACTGACCGAATCACTCTAAATCTCTAGTTTGCGTTTATTTTGAGCACTTTATCATTACTGCAAACCTCCTACATAGCTACTGCTCTCTGCGCTTTTACGAACAAGTTTCTAAGTTCTAATCTTTCCGAATCTGCATTCATACGTCAAAAGGTGTTTTCGTACGATCTTTACATTGCAGCTTACATTTACGTCTTGAATCTGTTTATAACTGCGAACTGTCTTCTGCGCTTTTACGAACGAGTTTCTTTGCAGTTTACATTTACATTTTGATTCTATTTATAACTGCAAACTGTCTTCTGCAATTTTAGACGTAAAACTGCATTTAGACGTAAATCGGCTTTCCTCGCACAATCATCAGATTTCAGTTTACGTTTACGTCTTGATTTCAACTGCATACTGCCTTCTGCGAGTATACAAACGAGTTTCAAAGTTCAGACGTAAATATGCGTTTAGGACGTAAATCTGCGTTTAGACGTAAATCTGCGTTTAGACGTAAATCTGCTTTTTGCAGATTACTTTTTGAGCTGTACAATAGCAGCACATTGTCTTTATACATCTACTCAAACTGCGCTTAGACGCAATCTGAGTTTAGACGCAATCTGCATTTAGACGCAAACTGTGTTTAGACGCTAACTGTGTTTAAACGTAAACTGCACTTAATCATAAGTAATCTTAGAATCGGCTTTTGCATCAAAATAGTTTTTATCGAACGAACGCAGCTTTCGTTTTTAATCGCTGAAAGATTTTCGCTGCACTAATTCACCCCCCCCCTCTTAGTGCTCTCGATCCTAACAGACATAAAGTGAAACAAAGTGTCAGAATCAAGCGCGAAGGATTTGTTGCGAGTTCGAGAGTTCGACGGAAGTCCGAAGGTTCGTCGGGAATGCTACCGGAACTAGCCGAGAATGAGTAGGGAGCTTGCCGAAGGGTTTTTCGGAAGCTCGCCGGAAGGTTCGTTGGAAGTTCGCAGAGCTCACCGAGAAAGATCGGAGCTTGCCGAAGAAGCTCGTTGGAACTCGCCAAGATCAAATCATGAAGTATAGGAGCTTGCTGGGAGTCCGCAGAATGGTTTCCGAGAGTTTATCGGAAGACCGCTAGAAGTTCGCTGGAAGCTCGCCGGAAGAAGTCTTGACTTGTGGACTTTGTAATAGCTTAGGAAATATCTTTAAATTCATATTTAGCATGTTAATTAGGGATAGGATTAGGTGTTAATCCTATAACCCAAGTAGGGGCCAATTGGGCCCGAGTTCGGACTGGTTTGGGCCAAGTTTGGAGCCCAACCAATGAGCTGAAATAGTGTAGGCGGTGGCACCGCCTAGAACCCGAGAACTAAGCGGTGGCACCGCTGGACTGAGCGGTGGCACAGCCGAGCACCCCAGAGGTCCGGCGGTGGCACCGCTAGTATACTATTAGTGTCTGGCACTGACAGGCGGTGGCACCGCCAGCCTCGGGAACCCAAGAGAATTCAAAATTTGGAGCCCAAATTTGAATCCTCTTGGGGCCTATAAATACCCCTCAATTCTCAGCAGAGAACACAACCTTTGAGAAGCAAGAGATTGAGATAAAAGTCTTAGCAAAGTCTTTAGCAAGTTTTTGTTTTCAATTGCTTGAGTGTTCACCTCCTTCTTTCTCTTTGAAAATTTGTAAGAGAGTGAACCACTTGTAAAAGGTTGTAAGAAGGGTATTTGTCCTTCCCCTTCAAAGTGATTTGCTATTGGAAGTTGGGAGCCTCATCGAAGAAGGCTTCGCTAGTGGATGTAGGACGCATGACCGAACCACTATAAATCGGTTTGCGTTTATCTTATTGTCATTTATATTACTGTAAACCATCTTCACTTTGATGCTCTACTTCTTTGTCTCCTTCTTACGTATCCCTTCAAGTTAAAACGCAATCGAAACGGTTTCAAACGAAACATTGCTTTTATCGTACGAAGTTTCCGAAAGTGTTTAAATCGTCAAAAGTTTATCGTACTTTACTGCTGCACTAATTCACCCCCCACCCCCAGCCCCCTCTTAGTGCCGCTCCGATCCAAACAATTGGTATCAGAGCCCGGTATTTCTCATTTTGGATTTACACCCAAGAGAAATGGCTCTTCATGGCTTTCAAGAGGGCTTATCGGTTGTTCGTCCACCGTTGTTTAACGGGACGGACTACACTTATTGGAAAACTCGAATGAGAGTTTTCTTACTTTCTTTAGATTTGAATTTATGGCACATAGTCGAAAATGGATTTGAAATATCTTCTCTTCCAATGAACCATTGGAATGATTTGGAGAAGAAGATATTTTCTCTAAATGCAAAGGCTATGAATGCCTTATATTGTGCACTTAACAAAAATGAATTTAATCGCATTTCGATGTGTGACTTGGCTTTTGATATTTGGAGAACTCTAGAGGTCACTCATGAAGGCACTAGCCGAGTGAAAGAGTCCAAAATCAATATTCTTGTGCATTCTTACGAACTTTTCCGGATGAAACCAAGTGAGTCCATCGGAGACATGTACACCTGTTTCACGGATGTCATCAATGGACTCAAAGCTCTTGGTAAAAATTTTTCTAATTTTGAACTAGTCACTAAAATCTTAACATCCCTTCCAAAAAGTTGGGATTCTAAAATAATTATAATACAAGAGACAAAAAATTTAAATGATTTTCCATTAGAAGAATTAATCGGGTCATTAATGACCTATGAAATGACACTTTTGGAACATCTTGAACCCGATGAACACTTGAACCACCTTCCAAAGAACAGGAAGGATTTGGAACTCTGGACAAATGAATACCACTTGAGCAATGACTCAAGTGACGAGGACAATGATGAATTTGAACTTCGAACACTAAATCTTAATAAGTTCATTAAAAAAAAGCTAAAATAAATAATAAACCTGAACGAAGGATGAGGCCAAAGAAGAGGAAGGCACCCAAGGATGAATCAAGAATTTCCAAAGGTGAAACGGCGAATTGGGCTTTGACGGGCTTCGACTACAAGGTAAGTAACTCAACTCTCTTGAATTATTTTGAAATTACTTGATGTTTTCCATGATGCATTTTCTCTTTTTTTTTTTGATTAATTATTTTTCTTAAAAAGTGTATGTTTTATGTTAATAAAATAAAATGTTAGATTTAAATGATCATATATATATATATATATGTGCTTGAGAAGCAAGAATGTGTATTTTGATGATTTCCATATTGACTTTCAATGATAATGCATGGTTTTTATATGGAAGGCTTGATGATTTTTTATGAATCTTGTCTTTGGTTTTCAAACATGATGTATGTTTTTGACATAAGAATAAAACTTGAGTATGCTAATATAAAGTCAATCACATAAATTAAAACTAAAAAAATTTTAGTTATCTATAAGAATCATTCAAAATTATGTTCAATGAAACCATTGCATAATGATGTAATGAAAATATTAAACATTTTGAAACTATGTTTTAGTGTCATGTATAATGATCATGCTTAATAAATTTCGAAATTATACATAATGAATCTTGTGATTTATGGATTATTGATTTTTACCATAATGAAAGTGCCTTATTAATCTTTGTTGTAATAAATCTTACACTTTCTGTTTTAAACATGATACATGTTTTTATTTGGTATAAGTGAAATAAAATCATATGAATTGAAACAACTAAAAAGAGGAAAATATTTTTTCCTTGAAAAATTATTTTTCTCTATCCTATCGATCTTGATGTTTATTATGATAAATCTATGTATACCATTTTGAATCTCTTGAAAGTAATGTTAAGATTTTGATGAATTTGACGATTTGAATTTGAATGAGTTTGTATTCAAATTATGATCTTGATTTCTTGGATTTATTACTTGATTTTCTTTTAAAACAAGATCTCTTCTTTGTACTCCTATGATTTTTCTTGATATTTTATTTAAAGAAGATATTTGATAAAATGAATCATGTCTTTTGTAATTCAAGAGGTCTTATCTTTCATGACATGATGCCATTGGATTTATGGCTTGTATGCCTTGAAATAATTGAAATATTATGCACTATTTTGTTCTTCCCTTATTTTTTCTTATTTACAATGATAAAATGGGAACAAGTTATGATCATGCATGGTAGGATGCAATTTGATAGATTAATACCATGATGATTTGAAATGTTTATGATTTGGAATTATGCATATGTTTTTTATTATGATGATGTACGTGATGTATTGCATATGATGTGTATCATGAATGCTTTAAATGATAAATGTTTGGTACCAACAATCATGAAGTGATAAATACTTAAAAATGTTGATTTAATGTCCGGTATCATGAATACTTTATTATCATACATGAAAATAGTGATAAATATTTTGAAAATAAATGTTTATATCATGTTAGATGATTTTACATTTTGTGCATGATGAGTTATAGTGATGATTTAAACAATGATTGAAATAATATGAATGTTGATTTGGAATCATGCATATAATGATGAGTTTATATGTTTTGAAAATATATATGATGATTTGGTATTATATATGCAATACTTTAACATATGATAATGATGCATGCAATGATGAAATATTCATGATAAAATTATTATTTTGATATTCATGACTTGAATCTTCCTTTCCTTTTGCCAATGACAAAGGGGGAGAAAGAGTTGCTAATGTGCTATCTTGAATTGATGTAAAGGGTCATCTCAAAAAGAAATTAGCTAGCTTGCACAAGTTAAGAAAATGTAAAAACTTGCTTACTTTCTTGCACATCTAAAGAGAAGAAGATGCAAATGTAACACTTGCCAAATTGCTTGCTTGCCTCATGTAAAACATTGTCCCTTGCTAGGTTGGCATTTTACTAAGGAAGCAAAAATGACATTTCTCAAAAGAGAAGAAAGAGCTTGCTTTCTTGAACATCTTTAATTTGCTAGTTAGCATAATGTACAATTTGCTATCTTGAACATTACAAAGAAATGCTATCATGCACATCGCAAAGAAAAGCAAATATGTTAACTTGCAAATCTTTAAATTTACTAGTTTGTATGTAGTAAAACTTGCATATCGTAAAAATTGCTAGCTTGTAGAGAAGCAAATAGTTGCTATCTCAAGAAAAGCAAAAATTCTAAACTTGCAAATCTTTAATTGCTACATTGCATGATGATAAAATTTGATATTATATTTTTTTCATACAATGTATTGAACTTTTTATCTCTAAACACTTGATACTTGGAATATTTTAAAATGTGATATTGATAAGAATGTTTTAAGTTGCTCTTTGTGCTATATCTTTTCAAATGAATCGTGAGCCTTGATATCATATATTTCATAATATAGAAATAACAAGATTTCTCTGCCTTGTATGCCTTATGTGATGATTGTACATCAATTTGCTTTATTATGAATTATATGAATCTTGATCATGAACTTGTTAAGAAGAATTTTAATGAACCATGAATCATATCTTTGGTATTCATGAATTGATCCTTATTGATATATTTCATGAATTCTTTGCATATTTAGCTTGTTGAATGGTTGAAATTTTTAACCATTGAGTCCTCCCTTTCTTTTTGACTTTGATAAAGGGGGAGAAGGTTTTGCTAGCTTGTGCATTAAAAATGAAAGTAAACATCCTAGCATGCTAAGGAAGTAAAACTTGCAAGCTTGCACTTCTCAAAAAGAGAAGAAAGATCTTGCCTATCGAAAGAAGCAAAAAGTGCATAACTTAGAAAACTTGCAACAAAATTGCTCTTGCCATGCTTTGTATCAAAAATATGTTGATATCCTTAAAAGCATCGCATTAAATTTTTTAGTGTATTGCAATGTATCACATGTATCACAAATTGAAAATTTGAGACTATTATCATATCATGTTTAACAATTGATATCTTTCATTGATATGATAAATTATCAATCTCATGATGTATCGCATAATGATATCATGATTTGCGATTGTATCATGTGATCCTTGGTGAATTTTCACATTGATATCCTTTGTGAAATGATTTCTTTGCATTATTGCCTTGTATGCATCATGTGATGATTGAAATATTGATTGATGCAAAGTTGATGTAAAAGTCTAAATCATTGGCTCCTCTCCTTCTTTTTGACATTGACAAAGGGGGAGAAAGTTATTGCTAGCTTGCACACTTGAATGAAGAATTTGCTAGCTCGATAATTGTAATGAAGAAATTTGCTATATCAAACATCATAAATATTGTTACTTGCAAAGAAAAGCAAAGTACAATCTTGCACAAAAATTCAAGTGTTGAATTACCATGATTGAACTTAAGAATCTTGGTATGCTTTTGTGCTTATATGTTGTGATAAAAATCTAGCTTCATGTTATAAAAACTTGAATATATTTTAAAATAGCTAGAGCTACTTCTCCTTTTTATTGATGACATAGGGGGAGAAGTATATTGATGACTTCATGCATTGAATTGAATATTTTATATTTGCATGATGGTTTAAATGTTTTTCATAACATGTGATGAATGTTACTTGAATTTGGGATAATCCAAGTGTTCTATCAATGGCATATTGATAGGGGGAGTTTGGTTAAACTCGGGGAGTCAAAGTTAACTCCGTTAGTCATCAATTAGTTGTCATCATAAAAAAGGGGGAGATTGTTGAATCTCGGATTTTGATGATGAAACTAATTGATTGTGTTTAGATGTTTAACTGCATTTTGAGTGATGCAGGTCTACTAGATCAGGATTAGACAGTTAACGCAGGAGGAATTGACGTTGCGCCGGAGGAGATCACGTTAGGATATTGGATGGCAGAAGTCTTCGGACGTCGGGCATCGGGCCAAGAGCGGAATTGCGCCAAGGATATCGGGGTTGTAGAGGTCAACCGTCGATTGGGCAACAAGCCGCAAGAGAGGACGATGCACTGAAGAATCGGACAAAGCGCCAACCAATGACGTGCCGGGCAATAGAATGTCAATTCGCGTTGTAATAATTGTCTAGATCGAAGTAGAGTTTTGACTTATGTGTGTAGGATTAACTACGATAACGATGAAGACATAAAGTGAAACAAAGTGTCGGAGTCAAGCGCGAAGGATTTGTTGCGAGTTCGAGAGTTCGACGGAAGTCCGAAGGTTCATCGGGAATGCTGCCGGAACTAGCCGAGAATGAGTAGGGAGCTTGCCGAAGGGTTTTTCGGAAGCTCGCCGGAAGGTTCGTTGGAAGTTCGCGGAGCTCACCGAGAAAGATCGGAGCTTGCCGAAGAAGCTCGTTGGAACTCGCCAAGATCAAATCGTGAAGTATAGGAGCTTGCTGGGAGTCCGCATAATGGTTTCCGAGAGTATATCGGAAGATCGCTAGAAGTTCGCCGGAAGCTCACCGGAAGAAGTCTTGACTTGTGGACTTTGTAATAGCTTAGAAAATATCTTTAAATTCATATTTAGCACGTTAATTAGGGTTAGGATTAGGTGTTAATCCTATAACCCAAGTAGGGGCCAATTGGGCCCGAGTTCGGACTGGTTTGGGCCAAGTTTGGAGCCCAACCAGTGAGCTGAAATAGTGTAGGCGGTGGCACTGCCAGATTAGGCGGTGGCACCGCCTAGAACCCGAGAACCAAGCGGTGGCACCGCTGGACTGAGCAGTGGCACAGCCCAGCACCGGAGAGGTCCGACGGTAGCACCGCCAGTATACTGTCAGTGTCCGACACTGACAGGCGGTGGCACCGCTAGCCTCAGGAACCCTAGAGAATTCAAAATTTGGAGCCCAAATTTGAATTCTCTTGGGGCCTATAAATACCCTTCAATTCTCAACAGAGAACACAACATTTGAGAAGCAAGAGATTGAGATAAAAGTCTTAGCAAAGTCTTTAGCAAGTTTTTGTTTTCAATTGCTTGAGTGTTCACCTCCTTCTTTCTCTTTGAAAATTTGTAAGAGAGTGAACCACTTGTAAAGGTTGTAAGAGGGGTATTTGTCCTTCCCCTTCAAAGTGATTTGCTAGTGGAAGTTAGGAGCCTCATCGAAGAAGGCTTCGCAAGTGGATGTAGGTCGCATGACCGAACCACTATAAATCGGTTTGCGTTTATCTTATTGTCATTTATATTACTGTAAACCATCTTCACTTTGATGCTCTACTTCTTTGTCTCCTTCTTACGTATCCATTCAAGTTAAAACACAATCGAAACGGTTTCAAACGAAATGTTGCTTTTATCGTACGAAGTTTCCGAAAGTGTTTAAATCGTCAAAAGTTTATCGTACTTTACTACTGCACTAATTCACCCCTCCCTCTTAGTGCCGCTCCGATCCTAATAAAAATATCATTAGAAGGAGACAAAATCAAATAATCACCACCCTGTAGCTGTAGTATTATCCTTTGACTTTGTAGACTCCACTTTTTTTCCCTTTTTCTTACTTTTCTTAGGTTGCTTATATTAGTTCTTGTAATGTCCTTTCTCACCATAGTTATAGGAAACAATATCTTTTCTTGATCTTGACTTGCTCCTACCCATGCGTGAACTGCTTTTAAACTTTAACCTTCATTTGTTTTCTGAGATAAGTGCTTATGAATAATTTTGAGATGTTGCTGAATTCTTTCTTCTCAACTCTTCATTCAACAAACTGCTTATTACTTGACTCATGGTGACAACACCATCTGGCGTAGAATTATTGAGGGAAACCATTAGTGTCTCCCAACTTTCTAGTAATGAATTGAGAAGTAACAATGCTTGCAATTCATCATCAAGAGACATTTTCATAGAGAATAACTGGTTAGTAATACTCTATATTTCATTCAAATGTTCAGCAATAGAAGCATCCTCTCTATATTTTAGGTTCACAAGTTTTCTAATCAAAAAAGCTTTGTTATCAGCTATTTTTTTTTCATAGAGACTTTCCAATTTTTTCCAAAGAGAATATGTAGAATTTTCAATAGAAACTTAGTGAAAGACACTATCATCAAGCCACTATCGAATAAACCTAACTGTTTTTTGATCTAACCTCTTCCACTCATCTTCTGTCATAGTTGTGGGTTTTGTACTATCCCCTTGCAAAGGTCCATACAAATCTTTGCAATACAAGAGTTCTTTCATTCTTGATTTTCATATCATCCAATTGTTTCCATTTAAACTAATCATGCGAGAAATATTATTGGCCTCCATGTTCAAATACAAAAATTAAATCACTACAACCCTGCTCTGATACTAGTTGATGGGATATAAAGTGAAATAATTTTTGTATATGAACAAATACTAGTAGGTCATAATACGCAGCGGAATTAAATGAAATCATAATAAAATAGAACACTAAGATATACGTGGAAAACCCCTTCAATGTGAAGGGTAAAAACTACGGGGCAAACTAGAGATAATCCACTATAAGAATAATAAATATATAAATCTCAATCTCTTGCTCAAAACCCTAGCAATAATCATAAGAGAATAACTAGGATACAAGGATCACGTCAATGTGCACAATATCTAAATCCTTCATAATTCTCCTCAAGTAATTACGATAAGAATCTATTGTAGATCTGATCTAACCTGAGATGAAAGCACTGCTAGATGATTGAGAATAGTCTCTCTGTGTTGTCCTTGTCTTCTTCCCTTTCTTTTTCTCTTTTTTTTTTCTGTCTTGTTTTTCTTATTTTCTTTGGAATCCTATGGCTATCAAAAACTGTCTGTCTTTTTCTATCTCTTTTTATAGTCACCACATATCTCATAATATAAATTAAGAGGGATGAGCTATAGATTGATAAAGCCCTTTAACTTGCTGTAAGCCCAACACTACGTTCCTACGTCGACTCTAACTCTTCTTTTCCTCACCCTTCTCGGTCATATTCTTTCTTTTCTTTTTGCGGGAATGCTATAAAATGGTTTTACAACTTGCTCGAAGGTCGCCTGTAGTTTCACTCTCTCGTCCAAGAACGCAGCCCGGCAGGAAACCAGGACTGACGACAGGAGGAGTCCTCTTTTACTTGTTGATGATGCTGATCTTTTTGCGGCAGCCCGTCGTTACGGCGCCAGGATCGGACATGCTTGCTGGCTTCCTACTCCGAAGCCGCGCCTCCCGGTTCTGATCCGGTTCTGATCCCACACGCGTCCCATTTAATATACTTTCGGGCACATCGATGTCCTGCCGTCATGTTGGCGGCCTCGTCGGTCTCCTCAAAACACTCCATCCTCACTGGACTCCTGCTGCTATCAGATCGGCAATCATGAGTACTGGTATGCATGAATGAATATACGGTAACAAGTTATTCTTCTTCCGCTGAGAAGATACTGATCAAGATTTCTCCACCTGCTCGTTTTGTCCTTCAGCACAAACGCTGGATAATACTGGTGCTGCTATACGGAGCCACCACGGAAATGATGCAACCCCGCTCAGCTACGGCTCCGGGCACATCCGACCAAATAGCGCCATGGATCCCGGTTTGGTTTATGATCTGACCAACGCCGACTACCTCGACTTCTTGTGCTCCAGTGGTTACAATACGGAAGACATGTCCTGCTTCCAGAACTACACTAGCCCATCATCACGCTATAAGCTGCTGGAGGACTTCAACTACCCCGCGATCGTCTTCCCCTACCATCGAAATCTGCAGCAGACGGCAACCCGCAGGTTGAAGAACGTGGGAAGTCCAGGCACGTACAGAATCCGGTATCGAACTCCGGCGGGCTTCAATGTGACGATGAAGCCGGAGAGCCTTCCTTACCTTTGACAAGGTTGGGGACGGGAAGGTGTTCACGGTGTACGTGCAGCCGACACCCAGAGAATACATCAAGTCAGGTTGGAATTCGGGGTGGCTGGTGTGGTCCGATGGGAAGCACCACGTAAGGAGTCCTCTAATCATCCATCCAATTGCATGAGTAAGAACTTGAGATGGGTGGTCTTGTATATGTTCTCCTTTTTTTTTTTTTTTTCTTTTCTTGATTACAGGCTAGTTTTAGATGGATTTTAGCTTTCTTAGCTAAAGAAATGTCATGGAATCTACAAGCTTTTACGAATAAAATCTTTGTTTATAAATCTTTAACCTACAGTGAGTCCCTGTTCCTGCACATGACACAAAAGTGTTGCATCGATTCGCTCTCCGAAACACCCTGTGCCCAAATGGTTTCCCTCTACGGACTCCCGATCACGCCGCAAAGGGTCGCCAGCTCTTCAGTGGTACTCCCACTCTAAAACTCTGCCACTGCTGCTCCTGTGTTTGGCGGATGAACGAATGGGGATTGAACGCGTCTGTAGTACCCAACTGTGGGACGCATCTTGCAGAGCAATGGTAAGGTGTAGACTCCCTGATTGGTGCTGAGTTCGAGATATAGGAGCCGCACCCCAAAAGGTGCCATGGGGTAAATCTCATCTCGCCGCTCCAGCTTTCGCTCGTCTCTCACTTGGACGGGGGAGGAGGTTTCACCGTCTCGCTCTTCACTTTTCGACCTCTCAACAAGAAGATCGAGAGCGAGGGAGGAAAAAAGAGTAAGGATAAAAGTTCTACTTGGTCGGGTTTCTCCTCTTCCTTTTGAGGCTTCCCCTTTTGACCGCAAAAAGGTAGGGAGGACGATGTTCTCCGGTCTGATCCATCGACCGGAAGCTTCGGTTCCGCCACCCGAGGAGGGCCACCACAGCCCTAACCTGGTCCTCACGGCGGACCCCAAGCCTCGTCTCCGATGGACGGCCGACCTCCATGAGCGCTTCGTCGATGCCGTCACCCAGCTCGGCGGACCCGCGAGTTAGTTCCTATCTTGTTGCTCTAAATCCCTCCTCCTTCCGTTGTGGGCATTCAAGAACTTATCTTCGATGCACACTACGGGTTTGTTAATATTCCGATGAAATTGATCTTTTTCTCGCTGTTCATCCGCTGTCATTATGTCTTATGCCCCCCTAGACATCTTGAAGGTTTGCTTTGCTCTTGTGAATTCTATCTGCTTAAATTTGTGATGTTTGACTTTTTAAAAAAAAATGATAATTGGTTGTTCTTCGTTGCCTCTTGCTATCGTACTTATCTGGGCTTCCCTTGTAAATTGATTGAATCTACAGCTTTCCGAAGTTGCCTCCTGGCCGCCTCAATTCTCTAATTTTCTTTATCTCGTCTTGAATTTAAATCTTTTAGGTGTTTGTTCACTCGCACTTTTTCTTTTTCACCTGTTAAAATTCCCTGATGAAAAGAAAAGCCATCAAGTGATCACGCAGATCTAAAGGTACGAAATGTTCGATCTCCTTGCTTCAACGAGTCTTCTTTATGCTTTTTTAAATACCTCAAGCGTACAGGACTAGACCTCCCGTTTTTCCCCTTTGAATTGTGTCCTTGCTTACATGCGGGATGTGATTCGCCACTGGTTTTGTGCCTGTTGTTATTTTCAATTTACATTATAAACCTGAATTCATTTCTCTTCAGATTAAAATGGTTTTTTTCCTTAACTAGCAGAAATGTGCTGCTTGATGACTAAGATTCTGTTTTAAGTAATGATATGCTAGGACGTGATTTTAATTTCATAATTTGGTTTTCTGAGGGACTACTCTTCACCTTGATTTCAGATTATTACTTCTTCCTGATGTTCTTATGCAGCCAGGAGCTTCCTCAACTGTTCGTCTTGTCTTATTCGTTTTTCCGTTGTGTTGTTATCTATAGCCTTAGGTCTTTCAGATTGATTATCATGACATTTATATTGTTTCTTCATGGTGTTAAGAATGAAAACCTTCTTTGCTTGCGACCATAATGTATTTATTGTACTTACTAGTGATCAGTGCAGTATACAAAGTGTTCCTTTTATTTTTCTCCACACCATGCTTGAGTTTTGAGGTATATTGTTCTAATTTCTGGTCCAACGCAGTGTTTCTTCACAATCATCTTAGAAACATCTGTTACTCTCTAAAAAATTTCTGTTATAAAAATCATTATATGTCATTATATGTTGTCATATTATGGTTATGAGTTGTCTGATGCAAATCATTGCTGCACAATTGTCAATGTCATGATTATCTAATGCAGAGGCAACACCAAAGACTATCATGAGAACAATGGGAGTAAAGGGGCTTACACTTTTTCACTTGAAGAGTCATCTTCAGGTATCAGTAGACACACTTACCTTAACCAATTATCGTAGCTTACCAGTTTCTTTTACATCTAATTCTCTTCTTTTGAAATCCAAATTTGGAGACATGGTTCTTACTTTTCTTTTCTTGCTTAATGCTTTCACCAGAAGTACAGATTAGGGAAGCAATCAGGCAAAGAAATAGCAGAGCAATCTAAAGATGGTAAGTTCTAGAATCTGTATTTATTGTTAATTCGTTTGTGCTTCCAGAGTTTGCATATTTATGCTATTAATTCTTAGTTGTTATGTTGACATGATGTTCGAAATATATGTGAGCAGATTATGCAAGGAACCTTGTAGTATTTGGATTTTGTTTTTTTGGCAATATTTGAAAAATAGAGGTTCTCTAGGAATTAGAGTCGAGTGATTTTTTCAATTTTGTTCCTATTTTAGTTCATTTTTCCTCCTTAGGGCTTCGTTTCTTCTCAGAGGTGGAGCATGTTATTCCTTAATATTGGTGGCCAGTGTGCACTGTTAAGAAGTCTTTGCATACACCTAAGTAGTGTGTCATGCTTGCTTTGATATGGATCTGTAACAGTGATGAGTTAGTGCTGATTGCAGATTGGGTGCTTCAATAAAATTATTTTTTGTTCTGTCCATCTAGAATCCAACTTGAATTATGAAAAGACACTATCTCTGACAATATCGAACTGTTACAAAGATTTTCAGCTTCTGGATTATTTAAGAGTTGACTTATGGAGAACTGCCTTTTCACAGTAAAATGGATGAATTTGCACTTTAACTTACATATGATATACTTGTTTTAAAAAACTTAGTAAAGTAAATTAGGCCTTAATCTGGTTTACTTTTAATGTTTATATCTTGATATCTCAGCTTCTTACATTACAGAAAAACCTAACAGCAGTGTTTCATCTCCAAGAATGCCTACATCTGATGTGAATGAGTAAGATATTTTCACAGACAAAAATATGTAGAGTTTGTACAACATAATATGTATATAAGAAAACATTAACTTGGTAGAAAATGCTGCTTTAGGGGTCAGGAAGTAAAAGAGGCCCTAAGAGCACAAATGGAAGTGGAAAGAAGGCTTCATGAACAAGTGGAGGTAAACAATTTTCTACACTTCTTTTTTATTCTTTATTTAAAGTAAATTTCTTTTTTCCCACCAATCTTGGCCTTCTATGCCAACTTTTGCCTAGCTATCCACATATGACTGTCATGTCAACTCTTTTGGTGAAAATATAGTGGGTTACATGATTATTTTTTTTCTGGTGCAATATCTAGATCTGTAATTTTCTACATGTTGCATTTATTAAGTAATACTTATTTTACATTTGAAGTTCTTCAATTGTGTAGAATGAGTAATTTCATTCATTACTTCATCATGAATGAGCTTACAAATATATAAGAAACATCTAAATCTCAAAAAAGGACAATACAGCTATCCTATTACATTAGTAATAATGCTATAACTATCTTTACATGTAAATCCTAGACAATTATCCTACAACTATATAGAAATACAACTTCCATATTCTAGGAGGGCAACCTCCATTTCTAAGAATGGAACTTTCATATTCTAGAAATACAACTTCCATAGAAATATAGTTTCCATTATTGTAGGGATACAAATATTAGATCTGTGTGATTCTTCGACACTCCCTGTCAAGCGGTTGTGAATATGTTTTGCAATCCAAGACTATCAAGTAATTTATAGAACACTGGACCTGTTAAGGCTGCAAAATTGTCCATTGTCCAGCTTTCCTTTGATGATAAATCAGTCTATTTTCACATGTTTCATTCTATCATGATGAACTGGGATGTGGATAATATTAATTGATGCTTTGTTGTCACAGTACAACAACCCAGGTTTGCCTACTTCGATGCTCGTCTGAAAGTATTATCTTTAGCCAAATTAATTCACAAATTTGTAAGGTCATGGCCCCACCATTGACTGTTTTTCTGCTGTTCCTCCAGGCGACTAAATTTCCCCCTAAACATGTATAGTAGTCGGAAATTGATCTTCTATCCTTAATAGATCCAGCCCAATCTGAATCTGTATAGGATTCTGTTCAAAGTTCTTCCTTGTTACGAAACATAATCCCTTTACCAGGTGCAGCTTTAGGGTATCTTAAGATTCTATTATGCTGCATCTAGGTGAGATTGCAAACATGAGTGCACAAATTGACTCATGACAGCAGCTGCATATGCGAATTTTGGCTTTGTGTGTGAAAGATATATCAATTTTCCTACCATCCTTTGATATAAGCCTCAGTCTACACTCTACAGTCAGTTCATCAATTTTGTCATCAAGTTTGTGGTTTGCTTCAATTGATATCTCAACTAGTTTGCAACCCATCATACTTGCCTCTTTGAGTAAATCTATTATATACCTTTGCTGCGAAATGAAGATCCCTTCTTTAGACCTTGGAACTTCAATTTCGAGAAAGTATCCAACTTTCCCAGATCCTTAATATGAAATTCATCAGCTAGATACAACTTGAGGTCTCCAATTTCTTGATGATCATCTGGTAACCACTGTCATCTACATACACAATTAAAGAGAAATTTTCCTTTAGAGTGTTTAACAAATAATGAATAATCACCTTCGATTTGCTGATAACCTCTTCACTATGGACTTTGTGACTCTTCCAAATCATACCTGAGGAGACCGTTTAAGACCACAAGATTGGAATCAGGAAGGAAGAATAATTCCAAAACAAGTTTAGAGTAAAAAGAAATCACTGAACAATGGATCCCTACCTATAGGTGATGCCACCACCTACTTCTTTCTGGACAGCAATGTACCCTTCAAAGGTTTGCGTGAAGGGGGGATTGTAAAGGAACATACAGAAAAAGGTTATTGACTCCTACAATGGATCAAAAATCTATTCACACTCCGACTCAGAGTCATCTAAACCTCCAACTGTATACCAAATTCAATTTGAAAAATCATCCAAAACTGAAAATCAGAATTTTAAAGTAAATTTTGCCAAATCCAGTTAAAATCTATGTATAACATCTTTATTGTGGACAGTAATATTAGCTTGAATTTCATATAGGCATCTCATGAAGTTTCTGATATCATGCTTGGATGAGTATCATGCTTGATACTGGGAGACATTTTTGATATCATGCTTGATACTGGGAGACATTTTTAGTGCTCGTCTGAAGGAAAAAGTAAATAACTGAAACTTTCTTTAACTAAGGCCAAAATGTGGATTCGTTGATGGTGGTGTTCCTTTTACTAAGTTTTGTGAATTATATTAATCCCAAATTATAGCTTCAATATATTCATGATAAATACAGGCAGCAGAGTTGTCATCATGAACCTGTTTGGATGAGTATGATACTGGGAGTCATTTTTAGTGCTCGTCTGAAGGAAAAAGTAAATAACTGAAACTTTCTTTAACTAAGGCCAAAATGTGGATCCGTTGATGGTGGTGTTCCTTTTACTAAGTTTTGTGAATTATATTAATCCCAAATTATAGCTTTAATATATTCATGATAAATACAGGCAGCAGAGTTGTCATCATGAACCTGTTTGACTATATTTCCTGGATGTCACTTTTTTCCTTGTTTGGAGGAGGGGATGTCTTTTTTTAAGTTAGTAATTTATTGAGTAATTAATAGCCATCCAATGCCTTTGTGCAACTTGTTTCGTAGATTATACGTGGTCATGTTTTCTCTCTTTTCGATAACTTTAGATTTTGCTTGGGATAAATTGTTCACTCTTTGGACGTGCAATTTATTTTAAACGATACTGTTCTGTCATTGCCCTGAATGAACTTAATTTACCTTGAGCTCTTTTCTTGAACATATGATCACTATATTCCACATGAAGATGTTGGAATTTGCATTGAAATTGCTTCAACATGATTAATACCCTATTTTACTATTTTTAACTAATAACCAGAGTCAATTTGTTTGTTTTTGCTGATGCTTCTATCTATTTATTTTCCCATTCTTATTCACCCATAATTAGCAGAATATACTTGTGTTTCTGTTGGCTATTTGAGCAGGTTCAGAAACACGTGCAGATTCGAATGGAGGCATACCATAATTATATTGATTCCTTATTAGCAATGGCATACAAGATAGTGTCAGAGCAAATTGCATTGAGTGGCCTTGGATCAGTGGGTGATCTTCCAAACCTGGCAAATGCATTCATATGCTCCTTGTCTGATCCCTCGAGTCAATCTACGTTCCATGAGTCATCTGTGGGTTCAATCAAGTTGCACAGTGCTGGAGGCAAGCATTCTCCTCCATCAGCGATTGAGTGTCAGTTCAACCAACAGGAGCCACTGAAACACGAACCATGCTGAAGAAAGTTGGAGGTCCACCAGAATCAGTTGATACTCTGTATCTTGTTAGTGGTTGTTTTCTACTACATTTTGAAGGAAAAGCTATCAAGACGATTTGGAAGTAACTTGTGACTCCTTGAATATTGTGTTAAGAAATCTCACCTGCATACTTCTGTATTGGATTGACTTTGCTGTTGCTAAGACACTTTGGTACATGCTATATTCAATGTATTCCTGTGAGCCACTGATCCAATGTAGATGAGCTTAGACTCTTACTGTGCCAAATGGAGCTGTTGGTACAATATTGATGAACCTAGAAGTGGTCATCCGAAATGCTTAAATCCATATTGTTAATGATAGTATGTGCTACCATGTGTTACTATGTCATGGATGAGAGGCACAACTTAATCTGTTGAGGATATTGATTTGATAACATGCTCCTGGGAAAATCGCAATGAACTTTTTTTTTCCTTATGTAACGAGAAAAAGGTTGGTAAAGGAGAAAAAAGAAAAGAAATTTAATTTATGGTCTTGATATTGGATATGGCCTTTTTACCTATTCACTGAGTACCTCACGCATGCAATCATGATGATGAAAAATTCTTATTTCGAATCCACATTTCTTTTTGCTGGATAAATCGTTAGATCTCGATTTTTTTTTTAACCACGTTTCAATATTAGAATTCATATCAAGTTTGGTGTACTCAAAGGAGCTTTATTCTTTGGGATGAATTTTCTTATTTTCTTTTACTGGTATACGAAGGGAATCACAATCAGTATGGGTTAATTGTATATTACTAATTGTAATTAGCTACCTTTAGCGGATCTTTACACTTGTAAAAATTATATTAGGATCCTTATATTATCAAATTAAAAATATTTAATCCTGTTTCTCTTTATGTCGTTGACTCTGTTGACGAAAATACTAAACATACGTAAATCAAAGTGAGGTAGAGTCAATATATGCTCAGTGGTAAACCCTGTGATATTTTTGTTAACAGAATCGATGGCGTGAGGAGAAATAGGGTTAAATGTTATACTTTCATATCTATAGAGATCTCAATGTAACTTTTGAAAATATAAAGATCGAAATGCTAAAGATAACTAATTATAGGAGGTAATATGTAATTAGTACCTCTAGTATACTGATCCTCTTACAATTGATAGGGATCATCCAGATTCTTTTATCATAATAATCTCATATCTAATATCAGTCTCAAGACTAGTGTTACCATATTCATTCATTCATTCATTTAGAAGTTATTAAGTACTATCAATATCATATACATTCAATAATTTAGAAGTTATTAAGTAATATCAATGAATCATATCCTAGTTAACCCTCAACTGGCCTAAACCTTAGTTAAATCAATCCATTTGACTTGAATTAGAATCAATTTAATCAAAATCTAATTGAACTAATATATAATAGTCTGAAATCATCCTAAACTAGTCTAACTTAGACTTGGCCGAGTCTCATTTAGGTTAAACAAGCTTGAACGAGTCTAAATAGATTCGGAATAATATTAAACTAGTTAAAATCAATCAAACTACTTCAGTTCAGTTCAGATTCAATTTATAGATCAATTGGGTTCAAACTCATTAAAGAAAAAAAAAAAGTACCACTAAGCAAAGAATAAAAAAAAGTACCACTTGGCCAACCCAAGCTTGAATCTAAATCAACACAGGACAGAAATTTGGTTAGGCTGACCGATGTGTTTAGCATGTGCATAGAGAAGGGAAAAGGGGAAAGAGGCAGGGTAGGGCATACTGATGTTGAATATTAGATTTTGATAATGAAATCAATTAATGAGTTTATGGTATAATTTACGTTTTGAGTGACACATGACTAGCTTTAATCAAAGATAGGTAAATTAATTAAAGCAAGAGGAATCAGATATTGGGCCAGAGTTAAACATGTTAGAAGATTGAAAGTTGGGTTGGGAGATCGATCGATGTGTCGGTAGAAGGACTTCGTGCCATGAGTTCGGGCAACGGGTCAAGAGATTAGACATTGCCACAAGGAGATCGGATGTTACAGAAGGTCAACATGCTAATTGGGCAATATGTCGAAGAAGAGGACGATGCATCGAAGGATCAGACAAAGTGCTGGATGAACCAATTATTAAATCTCAGATTTTGATGATTAAATCAATTGGTAAATTATTTAATCAAATCTATATGTTGAGAAAAAGTGCCCATGATTAACTATGATAATGATAAAGATATAAAGCAAAACGAAGTTCCGGAGTCAAGATCGAGATTTCGTTGGGAGTTCGAGAGTTCGCCGGAAGTCCGGAGGTTCATTGGAAATGCTGTCGAAATTAACCGAGAAGAAGCCCATCGAAACTCGCCAAGAAGATCGTCGTGAAGTCCAAGAGCTTGTCGAAAGTCCACTGAAAGATTGTCGAGAGATTGTCGGAAGTCCGCCGGATGCTCATCGGAAGAAACCTAGACTTACTAGGCTTGTTTTGTTTAGTGTATGCCTTAAAAATCATAGTTAGTACATAATTAGGGTTAGGTTTGGTAAGTAATCCCATTAACCATGTTAAGGGCCAACTGGACTTGTAATTGGACTAGTTTGAACTAGATTCAAGGCTTGACTAGGTTGCTTGACCCTATCTGGTGATGGATCGCTAGACTGGGGCGATGGAATCGCCTAGGGAACGGTCACCCAAGTGGTCTAGGTGGTGGTACCATCTAGACTAAGTGGTGATATCACCGTCAATTATTATTGTCAAGCGGTGGTACCACCAGAGCTTAGTAACCGAGACTCTATCAGGCGGTAGTACTGCTAGACTAGGTGGTGGTGCCGCTTAGTGTCAGAGTGTTAGGCGATGATACCACCAGTACCTCAGAAATTCGGGATGAGACACTTTTTGGCTCCAATTTTGAAGCTATTGGGCCTATAAATACCTCACCCTTTTCTACATGAAAGGGTAATAAAGTGATATAAAAGCGTAAAAAAAAAT
This sequence comes from Musa acuminata AAA Group, assembly GCF_036884655.1. Lineage (NCBI taxonomy): Eukaryota > Viridiplantae > Streptophyta > Magnoliopsida > Zingiberales > Musaceae > Musa > Musa acuminata. The sequence goes on along the minus strand of NC_088346.1, from coordinate 32,734,428 downwards.
CTCTAAATGTTAGCGTGTAAAAGTGTGGTAAAAGTGTAGTATAAGTGTAAGAGTCATCATCCTCTCTCTCTTTAGTTTTGCAATCATTCAACATGAGGTGTGAGGCTTGTAAGGGTTATCTCCTAAATCCGTGAAAAGGCAAAAGTACTATAAAGAGGTGGTTGGTCTTCGTATATTGAAGGAAGACCTTTAGTGAACGTCGGTGACCTCAACGGAGGAGGAATCAAAAGTGGATAAAGGTCACTACGACCAAACCACTATAAATTTCGGTGTGTCGTTTTCTTACTACTTATTCTATTTACTGCATTGCAAACTATCCAATCCCCTCTTCTTTATTCACTTGCAAACTTATACAAGTCAAACAAATGGTTTTCATCGTAATCAGTTTTTATCATAGGAAGATTTTCAAACGGATGTAATTTATCCACTACACTAATTCACTCCCCCCCCTCTTAGTGTCATTCTTGATCCTAACAATTGATATCAGAGAAAGATCACTCTCATTTTGGTTTGAAACCCAAGAAAGATAGTATTTGCTAGCAACCAAGAGGGTCACTCAATCACACGTCTGCTGGGAAATCTTGGGGGCGACATCACATGCGCAGCGGAAGAACAAGAAAATAAAATCCTCGATTCCCAAAGAGATGTTCGTCGTCGTGCGAAGATTGGTGCGCAAAATCAGTGAAACTTAAAATTGCGTATAGAGTAGATTGTGTTACCTAGGGAGATCGTATATCCCTATTTCCTTGCAGATTCTTAGGAGAGGGTGAAGGAGGTCAAGCGTCCTCCTCTCTAGCGGTGATCCACACAACAGAGCTGCGACGACGCTCCTCAAAACTCTAGGCCTGCTCTGAGATGGAGAGGGGGAGGAGAATATGAGAAGCAAGCAAAGGCTCAAGCCTATGAGGCTCTGAATCCCTCCTATTTATAGAGGTCCCCTATCAATCCCTAATGGGTCCTCCCCTAGTGGGTATTGGATCTGCATCCAATAAGACAAGGGCTCCGTTGGATATCTCATATCCGAACCTCGACTCATTGCAATGCCTACCATATGTTTGTGACCCTCTAGGCCCAATATCGAGCTGGCTGTGAGTCATACCTGTCAGAACTCCTTCTAACTCAGTGAATTATTATCTTTGTAATAATTCACTTGACTCATCGACTGCGGACGTACTAGGCCACTACGCCGTAGTCCCTAGACGATACAGGGGAATCCAATCCATTGGACCTGTCTGTCCTCAATTACCGTGTACCTATAGTCCCTCATCCATCTAATATCCTAGAGATCGTATATTGAACATGGTGCTGTCAGACTCATACGGTTTCTGCTCGAGTCTCGCTCTAATCAGATTCTCCCGGAGAACTCTCTCTCTCAACCCGAATGACCCTGGCCAGGGATTTGTCTGAGCAAGAACACATGGGATATTCCTCTCATGACGCCGAGAGTGAATGATCCTCTATTGACACTCAATAGCCCTCGTAAGGTCGACTACCACTCCCAATGACCAGCTGTACTAGATTTGGGATAGCCAAACCTATAAGTCTGGTATCAAAGAGTGGAGCACTCATACAGAACATCCTTGGTGTTCCAAGTCTAAGGACCAGATACACTACTAGGACTACGGAATCGCTGTCTGACAATAAGGCATCATCAACCATCCAGCATTCCATAAGCGGATCAATCGGTGAACTCATTCTCCAATGAGCACCTGTACTGTATCCCTAGTGTCCCTACACGAGCAGCTCTGAGACCAACTGCATCCATCATATGGACAGGTATACAACACACCAGTCTGTCCGGTTATCACGATGTCCCTCTCGAGTAACCTATGACCAGGATTATTTAGGATATGTGTTTAAAGGTGAATCGATTTCATTATCGTGATCTCATCACGATCCGATTCCCATTGCAAAAATCCAAGGACATCACAATATATATATGCATTTATGCAATAGTTATAAAGTGATATACGCCAAAATATAATAAGCAAAAAGATTCTGTATCAAGTCACACGTGCCACTACTCACATGATTGGCTTGCTGGGCACCTATGACTAGCAATCTCCCACTTGACCTAAAGCCAATCACCTATGTGTCTGATCCCCATCAGACCCCTGTGACGCTCAAAGACAATATGAGATAATGGCTTTGTTAGTGGATCTGCAATGCTATCTTCGGATGGAACTCTTTCCATTGCTACATCTTCTCGAATTACGATCTCTCTGATAAGTTGGAACCTCCTCAGAACACTTCTGATGAGACTCGGGTTCCCTTATTTGAGTAATCGCCCCGTTGTTGTTACAATATAAGGAGATCAGCTCCTCGCTACTCGGCATGACTCCCAAATCTGTGATGAACTTCTTCACCCAGACTCCCTCCTTTGCTGCATTAGATGCAACAATGTACTCTGCCTCTGTGGTCGAGTCAGTAGTAGTATCTTGCTTGGAACTCTTCCAGCACACTACTCCTCCATTCAAGGTGTACACATACTCTGAATTCAGCTTACTATCATCGACATCAAACTGAAAACTTGAGTCTGTGTAGCCTTCAACCTTAAGGCTACTACCTCCATATACTAGTAAAAGATCCTTAGTCCTTCTCAAGTACTTAAGGATATACTTTACTGCTTTCCAGTGCTCCAAGCCTCGATCCGCCTGATACCTGCTCATGACACTCAAAGCATGCGCCATATTAGGCCTAGTACATAGCATGGCATACATGATAGACCCTATTGCTGAGGCATAAGGTATCATATCCATGTTCGCCCTTTCTTCTAGAGTATTTTGGGGACATACTCGTAGAAAGCGATATCCCATGTCTCATCGGTATGAGACATCTCTTGAAATTTTCTATGCCAAACCTTTTGACAATAGTTTCTATGTACTTGGTTTGAGACAAGCCAAGCATCCTTTTGGATCTATCTCTATAGATTCAAATTCCCAAGATATAGGATGCTTCCTCTATGTCCTTCATGGAGAAATGTCTAGATAACTAAGCCTTTATTGTAGATAGCATTCTTACGTCATTCCCAATGATCAGGATGTCATCCACATATAACACCAAAAAGGTGATAGCGCTCCCACTTACCTTTCTGTACACACAAGGCTCATCTTCGTTCTTAACGAAGTCATATGATCTGATTGCCTCATCAAATCTTATGTTCCAACTTTGGGAAGCTTGCTTTAGTCCATAAAAGGATCTAAGCAAACTACACACCTTATCTAGGCAGTTGTTGGACACGAATCCCTTAGGTTGCACTCCTCCTCGAGGTTCCCATTAAGGAATGCGGTTTTCACATCCATCTACCAGAACTCATAATTATAGTGTACTGCAATAGCCAATAGAATTCTGATGAATTTTTGCATTACTAGGGTGAGAAGGTTTCATCGTAGTCAACACCTTGCCTTTGACGATACCCCTTAGTCACTAGCCCTGCTTTATAGGTCTCTACCTTTCCATCTACTCCGATCTTTTTCTTAAAGATCCACTTGCAACCGATGGGTACAATACCTTCGGGCGCATCAACTAGGTTCTAAACCTTGTTGGAGTACATAGAATCCATCTCAGAATTCATGGCTTATTGCAACTTCCCGGAGTCTATACTCATAATAGCCTCCTCGTAGGTCTGATGATCAATATCCTCAACATCCTCTCCTCTAATATGTCCCACATATCTCTCAAGAGGATGCGATACTCTATCAAACCTACGTAAAGTTGAAACTTGTGTATTAGGTACCTGAACAGACTCAGGTTGTAGAGTGGTGCTTGAGCTTGGTTCTCCAACCTCGCTCAACTCTATCATTCTCCCACTGTCTCCGCCAAGAATGTGTTCCTTCTCAAGGAACACTGCTCTCTTAGCTACAAAGACCTTTTGGTCCTTGAGATGATAGAAATAATACCCATAAATTTCCTTGGGGTATCCCACAAATTTGCGTCGCTCTGTCCTTGATTCTAACTTATCGGGGTTGTGTCTTTTAACGTGGGCAGGGCAGCCCCAAATCTTAACAACCTTAAGATCAGGCTTCTTCCCTTTCCATATCTCATATGGTGTAGACACTATCGACTTAGTTGAAACTCTATTAAGAAGGTAAGCTGCGGTCTCTAGGGCATATCCCTAGAATAAGATGGTTAGGTTAGCGAAACTCATCATGGACCATACCATATCTAACAGCGTACGATTCCTCCTTCCAAAGACACCATTGAGCTGAGGTGTATAAGGAGGTGTCCATTGGGATAATATCCCATGGTCCTTGAGGAACTGAGTAAACTATGTACTTAAGTACTCACCTCCTCGATCTGATCGAAGAGTTTTGATACTCTTTCCAGTCTGGTTCTCCACCTCATTCTTATACTCTCTGAATTTCTTAAATGCCCCGGACTTGTACTTCATTAAGTACACATATCCATACCTTGAAAAATCATTAGTAAAGGTAATGAAGTAGGAGTAACCACCAATGACATGAGTTAACATGGGTCCACATACATCACTATGTATAAGTTCCAACAACTCAGTGGTTCTCTCTCCAATTCCACTAAATGGAGAGTTGGTCAGTTTTCCACGAAGGTAAGGCTCACAAGTTGCATATGACACATAGTCGAATGGATCTAGATATCCATCATTTAGCAACTTTTGAATCCTTCTTTCATGGATGTGACCTAGCCTACAATGCCACAGGTATGCACTATTCATCTCATCTCATTTCCTCTTGGACACATTTATATTCATGAATGTACCTGAAGCTTCATCAAGCTTTTGTTTTGCCCTTTCTGCAAGGTACTCTTTGTAGTTCCTCTTCCAGTGCCCATCTTTACCATAGTGGAAGCACTGGCCTTTGTCCTTCGTTGGGTCTTTCTTAGCAACCTTTGCTTTACTTGGTTTTCCCTTGCCCTTTCCTTTCTTAAAGGACCTTTCCCCTTTCCTTTTCTTTCTGGTCTCACAAGTATAGAGAACTGGCTTCTCTTTTTTAATAGTACTCTCTACCTCTCTCAACATATTGAGGAGCTATGGGAGAGTTACCTCAAGCTTGTTCATATTAAAATTCATTATGAACTGTGAAAAGGAATATGGTAGGGACTAAAGCACAATGTCCACGCATAAGTTATCCTTTAGAATCATTCCTAGACCTGTGAGTTTTTCTATCCACTCAATCATCTTTAGGACATGGTTCTGAACCAGTGTCCCCTCAGTCATCCTAGCGCAGAAGAGGCTCTTGGATATCTCATATCGCTGAGTCCTTCCCTATTCCTCAAACAATTTACGGACATGTAGGAGAATGGATCTAGCATCCATCTTTTCATGTTGTCTTTGTAACTCAGGAGTCATAGAGCCCAACATATAGCACTGAGCAAGAGTGGAGTCATCAATGTACTTCACGTAGCGAGCGATCTCATCCTCGCTTGCCCCTTCTTCGGGCGCAAGCATCACTATATTAAGGACGTACATAATTTTCTCCGCTGTGAGAACAATTCTCAAGTTACGGAGCCAATCCGTATAATTTGAACTAGTGAGGCGGTTGACATCAAGTATGTCACATAAGGGATTTGAAAGTGACATTTTCTAAAAATAAAGATGTAGCAGAAATGAATATCATGCAGATTTTGTAAGAAATAAACTATCAAGATATGGACTTCTATCTTAATATGCTCCCACTATTTTACTAACGAGTCACGCGACACCCTCAGCACATGAAACGAAAGTCTTCGGCAGACTTCTAGTGGGGATCAGGATCCAATCAGCGTCTTAGTGTAACCTCGAGGGACTCGATTAATCACACTAAGCCTAAAAGGTAGGCAACTCTTGCCGATCACAACTCCTTGTGATTCCCGTCCTATTCGGCCTCCGAATCACCATGGCCTCGAGGGACTCGACCAACCATGATGCTCGGTTAAGTCAACACCTTCATTACAAGATGAGTCTGATTTGATGATATACCCTCGAGGGACTCGACCAAGCATATCATGCCCTCAGGTAACCAGTGACATCTCTATGTTGTAAGCAAGATAGTGAATCGTGATATAGGTGAGTCTCGAGGGACTCGACCAACTCAACCTACACCGGAAATTGGTTCCTACTTATAACGATGGAAGGCCATGTGGGTCAATCTAATTGCCTCATGTTTACCGACTTAATATTATCGAGAGAGATGTTTCTATGATTTGGTCCCCTAAAATGACATGTCACACATATACATATTTAATATATATCTACATCGCATGCAAATATATATAAATATCTAGTATGTGTATAAGCAATCACACCATATGATCATGGACCACAACCTAATGCAAATATATATAAATATCTGCTCGCGGGGCAACGCCCACAGGCGGTGCTGTCTCGCCGGGCGGCCGCCCCTCTGACCGCGAGCTGCCAGCCCCGCTGGACGCAAGCTTGCTGCAAGCAGGCCGCCGGCCAACTACTACAGACGCAGCCCCTGTGCTGCCTGCCTTCGACTGCGCTGCACGCACGCAGATCGAGGGCAGCAACTATTGCTGCCCTTCCTTGTTTTTGTGTCAACGATTTTGACATCAAAATTCTTCCTAAACACAACACACACAGTTCAAAACCAATCATTCGCATGAACAACCTAGCTCTGATACCACTGTTGGGAAATCTTGGGGGCGACATCACATGTGCAGCGGAAGAACAAGAAAACAAAATCCCCGATTCCCAAAGAGATGTTCGTCGTCGTGCGAAGATTGGTGCGCAAAATCCGCGAAACTTAAAACTGCGTATAGAGTAGATAATAACCTAGGGAGATCGTATATCCCTATTTCCTTGCAGATTCTTAGGAGAGGGTGAAGGAGGTCAAGCGTCCTCCTCTCTAGCGGTGATCCACACAACAGAGCTGCGACGACGCTCCTCAAAACTCCAGGCCTGCTCTGAGGTGGAGAGGGGGAGGAGAATAGAAGAAGCAAGCAAAGGCTCTAGCCTATGAGACTCTGAATCCCTCCTATTTATAGAGGTCCCCTGTCAAACCCTAATGGGTCCTCCCCTAGTGGGTATTGGATCTGCATCCAATAAGACAAGGGCTCCGTCGGATATCTCATATCCGAACTTCTACTCATCGCAATGCCTACCATATGTGTGTGACCCTCTAGGCCCAATATCGAGCTGGCCGTGAGTCATACTTGTTAGAACTCCTTTTAACTCAGTGAATTATTATCTCTGTAATAATTCACTTGACTCATCGACTACGGACGTACTAGGCCACTACGCCGTAGTCCCCAAACGATATAGGGGAATCCAATCCATTGGACCTGTCTGTCCTCAGTTACCATGTACCTATAGTCTCTCATCCATCTAATATCCTAGAGACCGTATATCGAGCATGGTGTTGTCAAACCCATACGGTTTCTACTCGAGTCTCTTTCTAATCGGATTCTCCCGGAGAACTCTTTCTCTCTCAACCCGAATGACCCTAGCCAGGGATTTGTCTGAGCAAGAACACATGAGATATTCCTCTCATGACACCGAGAGTGGATGATCCTCTATCGACACTCAATAGCCTTCGTAAGGTTGACTACCACATCCAATGACCAGCTGTACTAGATCTGGGACAACCAAACCTATAAATCTAGTATCAAAGAGTGGAGCACTCATACAGGACATCCTTGGTGTTTCAAGTCTAAGGACTAGATACACCACTAGGACTACAGAATCCTTGTCTGACAATAAGGCATCATCAACCATTCAGCATTCCATAAGCGGATCAATCAGTGAACTCATTCTCCAATGAGCACCTGTACTATATCCCTAGTATCCCTACACGAGCAGCTATGAGACCAGCTGCATCCATTATATGGATGGGTATACAGCACACCAGTCTGTCCGGTTATCACAATGTCCCTCTCGAGTAACCTATGACCGGGATTATTTAGGATATATATTTAAAGGTGAATCGATCTCATTATCGTGATCTCATCACGATCCGATTCCTATTGCACAAATCCAAGGACATCACAATATATATATATATATATATATATATATATATATATATATATATATATATATATATATATATATATATATATATATATATATGCAATAGTTATAAAGTGATATACGCCAAAATATAATATGCAAAAAGATTTTGTATCAAGTCACACGTGCCACCACTCACGTGATTAGCTTGCTGGGCACCTATGACTAGCAACGTCGACCCATGTTCAATGGGACAGATTACACATATTGAAAAAATAGAATGAATATTTTTTTAATTTCTATGGATTTGAAGTTATGAAACATTGTGGAAAACAACTTTCAAAAGTTGTTTGGAATGAGTTGGAGAAGAAGACTTTCGCTTTAAATGCCAAGGCTATGAATGCCTTGTTTTACGCTTTAGATAAAAATGAGTTCAATCGAGTATCTATTTGTAAAATTGGTTTCAATATTTGGCATACACTCAAAATCACTCATGAGGTCACTAGTACAATAAAAGAGTTCAAAATTAATCTTTTAGTCTATACTTATGTATTGTTTCGGATTAAACCAAGTGAGACCATTGTAGACATGTACACTCAATTTACGGATGCCATCAATGGTCTAAAAGGACTTGGTAAATTTTTTTCTAATTTTAAACTTATTAAAAAAATATTAAGATCCCTCCCAAAGAGTTGGGATCCTAAAATAACGACAATTCAAGGAGCCAAGGACTTGAACAACTTTCCTCTCAAAGAACTTATTGGGTCTTTGATTACCTATGAAATGACTTGCAATGCTCATGAAGAGCTTGAGAACAACCTTTCAAAGAATAGGAAGGATATATCACTAAGAACTCATGAAGACCACTTGAAAGAAAATTCAAGTGATGAGGACTATGATGATGACTTGGCACTCTTGACAAGAAAGTTTAAAAAAATCATAAAAGAAAATAAATCTAAAATTGACACTAAAAATAAAATTGAACCCAAGAAAGAACAAATTATATACTACGAATGCAAGAAACTGAGACATTTCAAAAGCGAATGTCCTCAAGTAAAGAAGAAACAACCAAAGAAGAAGAAGACGCTCAAAATAACGTGGGATGGCTTGAGCTATTCCGAAGACGAAGAACAAAGCAACAAGGAAATCGCCAACTACACACTAATGACTATAAGAGATGAGGTAAGTAGTTCATTAGATGTAAATTTATCTTTCAATGAGCTTTTAAGTGCTTTTCATGATTTGTTCAATGAATGTATTATAATGAGCAAAAAGTTTAATTATTTAAAAAAGGAGCATGCCCTTTTAAATATTGAATTTGAAAAACTTAAGTATGATAGTCTTTCATTGCCTCCATGAACTAATTGTGAATACTTAGAGACACTTATGAAGGAAAACTTGCTACTCAAAGAAACTCTAGAAAAGTTTAAGGTTGGTAGCAAATCCTTGAACATGATCCTTCCCAATAAGGGTCACGTTCATAGAAAAGACGGAATCGGATTTGTGAGTAGCTCTCACCAAAATCCAACCACCTTTGTTAAAGACCCCACCTTGTATGTGTCACACCCCATCAAATGTAACTTTTATTGCAAACTCGGACATGTTGCTTATAAATATCTATTTAAGAGGTATAGTCCACATTAGTTAATTTGGGTCTCTAAAGGAACCCTAAATTACTCAATACAAAATGATAAGTTAGGTAGATCTATTCATGAGAAACCCAAAGTAAAGTGGATACCTAGAAGAAATCCCCTTTCTTGTAGATATGTCTACAATCACAAGCTAGGAGCAAAAATAATATTGGATGCTCAAGGCTTATGACCAGAGATCCAAAATACCTCATAAAGCTCTCTAGCCAAAACAATAAAAGAAAGATCATTAGAATTAGAACTATCAATTTCAAAATGATTTAATTGAAGAAGCTTTATATTCAATGAAGTCATGATTGATGATGATGCAATGATTATTTGAAATCTTATGTTTTGAAATTATGTATTACATAATTGATCATGATGATAGTTGTAAAATCTTGGTTTTGGTTTTAAACGATGATGTATGTTTTTATTTGGCATAAAAGAAAAAGGCATGTTTATATAAAATATATCACATCGAAACTCATAAATAAGGGAGAATGCATTATTCTTGAAAATGTCTCTATCCCTAAAATCTTATCGATTTTTCAATAAGACATTGATAAATCTATTAATGTCATTTTGAATCTCTTAGAAAGTGATTTTGATGATTTGTTGATTTGAATTTGAATGAGTTTCATCTAACCAAGATTTTTATCTTGATTTCTCGATATTTATAACTTGAGATTAATTCTATATGAATCAAGATCTTTTATCCTCGATGTTTCTTTTTGCTATCTACTATCCGAATGAATCATGATTGGTATCATTGCTATGTTTCTTCTTGTCGTTTACTAAAGAGGAAAATTTTCTAAATGAGTCATGATTTTTTAGAATTATATTTTTTTATGAATAATAATAAATTGAAGATATTATACATGAATTGAGATCCTTTATGTGTTCTCTCATGACTCTTTTTGCTATAGGAATGTTTTTATCTACATCGTGATCTTGATTCTTTAATAATAATAACTTGAGATTCTTATGAATCAAGATTGTCTAATATGATTCTTTTTTTTGATATATAAATGAATCATAATTTATCTCTTGATATTCATAATTTAAAATTTATTTTCATGAATTGTATATCTCATCACCAAGTAAATTTTTTTATATATTTTATGTGATGATTTGAAAAATGATGTAATGAGAAAAGTTTTGCACTATTGTAACCATCCCTTCTTTCTGACAATGACAAAGGGGGAGCAAAACTGGCTAGCATGCTCATCTCAAAAGAGAGGCAAGAAGTGCTATCATGCAAATATCAAGAGAAGCAAAGTTTGCTAACTTATACATTTCAAGAAGACGCAAAAACATGCTATCTTGTACTAAAGAAAAATAAAATAGTTTTCCTAATTTTCATATCTTTAAAACTTACTAAGTTTGCATGTTTTATAGTGAAGTAGAAATTGCATATTTCAAAAATATACTAGTTGTACTTTTCTCCTTTTTTTGCTGATGACAAAGGGGGAGAAAGGTGATGATTTGAATCATGCATGATATGATACATTTTGATTATGTATGCAATACTCATGATACTAATATACCTTTCGATGTTATGCACTTTTCAATGATGCACTTCTTGATGATGATATAATGCATGCGACACTCTAAGAATTAGGCATGATAAATCTTTTGAATGCATCAATTCCTTGATATATTTTTTAAACTTTTCGGTTTTTCATAACTTGAGTTTTCCTTTTAAATCGAGATCACTTTTTCTTTCTCGTGATATTTACAAAAGAAAAGATTCCACTTTTGGTATTTACAACTTGATGTCTTATTTTCATGTGATGATCATGAGTCCTTCCTCCTATTTGCAAAGGAAGAGCCATAATTCATGGATTTTTGGATTAATTACATGATCTTTTATCAATTCCTATGAATCATTCTTCCTTCTATTTACAAGAAAATGCATTTGATTTATGAATTTTTATTCATGGACTTTTAATATGTGATGATCATTTGCAAGAATAGGGATTTGATTTTTTTTGGTATGGACATCTTGATCCATTATGATGAATCCTCTCTCTTTGCTATAGTAGAAGCTTGATTTAATGAAACTTAACTTTCATAAATTTGGTTCTTGATGGAGAATAAATTCATCCCTTAATCTTCTTCCTTTTCTTCTTATTTTTATGACAAAGGAAGAAAGAAACTTGCACATCTCAAGAAGAACCAAAAAGAGGATTTTGCACATCTAAAGCAAAAATGCTAGCTTGTCCATTTCAAAAACCAAAAGTAGTTATCATGCAAAGTTTTTGCTTAATTCTCATTTTTTGCTAGCTTGGATAAATTGGTGTAGAACTTACTTGAATAATTTCTTTTAAAACACTTGCATTGTTGAATGGTTCTCCTTTTTGTTAATAACAATGATATATCTTTAGAGTTTATTGATATGAAACATCAATTAGGTCGATATCTTTACAAAACCTTTAAATGAAGAATAATTTGATTTCATTAGAAGGTAGTTAGGGATGTTAAACTGTCCGAATGCATGAGTTTGTTGTATATCTTTTCCGGACTTTCTCCATTTTTTATAAGTAAAGCTTTTATGAATTTATTTCGTAAATAAAGCTATCATGAAATCCAAAATTTCAATTTACTTGGTATCAAATTTACTTCATACCCTTGCTCCATCACTTAATGATTTTTGATACACTTAGTCCCTTTACTCATGGATTTCATTGACAAATACTCTTGAAAATTTTTAATGAGAAATATATTTTATTGACAGATATTCATGAACTATCAATATTTTGATAAATGCACTATTCATGAACCTTTCCTTCTCTTTGCTTGAGACGATTACCCATTTCCTTTTTGTTGATGACAAAGGGGGAGAAATATGGTAAATTGATGATAAATTGGTATTATAAATATTTAAAATAATGTAACAAATGTATCTTATTGTAAATGCTTGAATGTTTTACCATTGCTTGAAATATGATTGGAATCGTCAAATACATTGTAAATACTTGAAAATTGATAAAATGTATTGCATATGTATCATATGTATCGTAGATAGTTGAAATGTATCATGAAAGCTTGAAACGTATCGTAATGTGGCATGAATACTTGAAAATGTTTCATTCTTGAAATCATGCTTGATTTCGTATCAAAATGATAAATGTCTATCATTGTGATTATCATGCTTAATTTCCTACTTATAATTGATATCATGCCTTGGATTGATGAATTATCATCGTTGAAATTTGAATCTTGCTAAATTTTATATTTGAAATTTCATACTTGAAAATGATAATTGTCTATCATCATTCTGTTGAATCTCGGATTTTGATGATGAAGTCAATTGTCATTTGTTATCTAATCTATGTGTTGAGATAAGTGTGCAGGATTAACTACGATGAGAGTAAGACAAGCAGCAGGTGTTGCGCCGAAGTCAAGATCATGATCACGTTGGGAGTTCGAGAGTTCGACGGAAGTTCGGACGGTCGTCGGAGGTTCAGCGAGAACAGATCCGAGAAGTCCAGAAGCTTGCCAAGCAAAGCTCGTCGGAACTCGCCAAGTGGATCGTCGCAAAGTCCAGGAGTATGCCGGATGTCCGCAGAAGGATCACCGAGGGTTTATCGGATGATCGACGGAAGTTCGCCGGAAACTCGCCGGAAGAAGCGATTGACGCATCGGAGCAAAGCTGCAGAAGTTGTCTTAGAGTTAATCGTAGTTAGCACGATGATTAAGCTTGAAAATGGGAGGTGATCCCATTAGCTTAATCTTGGGGCAATTGGGCCCCTGAAAAGATTCAAATTGGGCCGAATGGAGCGAACCATTCGGACCCTGATTGCACTAGGCGGTGCAACCGCCTAGGCTAGGAGGTGCAACCGCCAGGGCTGCGAGGCTGGGCGGTGCAACCGCCCCAGCCAGGAGGTGCAACCGCCAGGGCTGCGAGGCTGGGCGGTGCAACCGCCCCAGCCAAGAGGTGCAACCGCCCAGAGCTCAGTCTTCGAGCTAGACTGGGCGGTGCAACCTCCTCTGTCAAGAGGTAGCACCGCCAGAGCTCAAGTTTCGAGCTCTGCCAGGCGGTGCAACCACCGAGCTCAGTCTTCGAGCTCTGGCAGAGAGGTGCATCAGCTTGAGCTCAGTCTCGAGCTCTGCCAGGTGATGCAACCACCGAGCTCAGTCTTCGAGCTCTGGCAGAGAGGTGCATCAGCCTGAGCTCAGTTTCGAGCTCTGCCAGGTGATGCAACCACCGAGCTCAGACTTCGAGCTCTGCCAGGCGGTGCAACCACCGAGCTCAGTCTTCGAGCTCTGCCAGGCGGTGCAACCATCGAGCTCAGTCTTCGAGCTCTGGCAGAGAGGTGCAATCGCCTGAGCTCAGTCGTCGAGCTCTGCCAGGCGGTGCCACCTCTCTAGTCAAGAGGTGCAACCGCCTGATCCCAGAATTCTGGGATTTGATCGATTTGATCGTTTTGAGCTCCAAATTTGAACTGGGTTGGGGCCTATAAATACCCCACCCATTCAGCACTGAAAAGATACAGATCCACACCGAATTCTTGATCTTTTCAGTGATTCTAAGAGCTCAAATTTGTGTAAAGTCCTAAAGTTCTCCTCCTTCTGTTCTTCAAGTCTTGAGTTGTAAAGAGAGGAGAGAAAGGATCTGTAAAGGTTGTCTCCTGAGCCTGTCAAAAGGAGAGAAACTGTAAAAGGGCAGTTAGCCTTCGCCCATTGAAGGAAGGCAGCTAGTTGACGTCGGTGACCTCGTCGGAGGAGGAAGCCAAAAGTGGAGTAGGTCAAGACTGACCGAACCACTCTAAATCTCTGGTTTGCTTTTACCTTGAGCACTTTATCATTACTGCAAACCTCCTACATTGCTACTGCCCTCTGCGCCTTTACGAACGAGTTTCTAAGCTCTGATCTTTCAGAATCTGCATTCAAACGTAAATCGTGTTTTCGTACGATCTTCACACTGCAGTTTACGCTTACATTCGGATTCCATTTATAATTGCAAATTGCTTTCTACGTAAAACGCTTTTCAAGGTTCAAAACTGCTTTTAGACGCAAAACTACATTTAGACGTAAAATTACGTTTAGACGTAAAACTGCGTTTAGACGCAAAACTGCGTTTAGACGTAAAACTGCGTTTAGATGTAAAACTGCGTTTAGACGTAAAACTGCGTTTAGACGCAAAACTGCGTTTAGACGTAAAACTGCGTTTTGACGTAAAACTGCGTTTGAACGTAAAACTGCGTTTAGACGTAAAACTGCGTTTAGACGCAAACTGCGCTTAGACGCAAACTGCGCTTAGACGCAAACTGTGTTTAGACGCAAACTGCACTGTGATTCTGCTTTTATATCGAAATCATTTTTTTATCGGACGAACGCAGCTTTAGCTTTTAAATTGCTGTAAGATTTCCGCTGCACTAATTCACCCCCCCCCCCTCTTAGTGCTCTCGATCCTAACAATTGGTATCAGAGCAAGGTTAACTCTCTAAAGGATTAAAACCCAAGAGAGATGGCATACGCCGGAAACCAAGAGGGGCATTCTATTACACGTCCACCCATGTTCAGTGGAACGGACTACACCTACTGGAAGACCCGAATGAGGATCTTTCTTATTTCTATGGATTTTGAACTGTGGAACCTTGTTGAAAACGGATTTTCAAAGTCTTCTCTTCCAATGATCGATTGGAATGAGTTGGAAAAGAAGGCTTTCGCTCTTAATGCAAAGGCTATGAATGCCTTATTTTGCGCACTTGATAAAACCGAGTTTAATCGTGTTTCAACTTGCGAAACTGCATTTGATATTTGGCACACACTTGAAGTGACCCACGAGAGCACAAGTAGAGTGAAAGAGTCAAAAATCAATCTGTTGCTGCATTCTTTTGAACTTTTCCGAATGAAACCGAGTGAAACCATTGGCGACATGTTTACCCGTTTCACGGATGTCGTCAACGGTCTAAAAGGACTCGAAAAAAGTTTTTCGGATTTTGAACTCGTAAATAAAATACTAAGATCCCTTCCTAAAAGTTGGGATCCTAAAGTCACTGCCATTCAAGAGGCAAAAGATCTGCGCAACTTCCCTCTTGAAGAACTAATCGGGTCATTAATGACCTACGAAATGACTTGCAAAGCTCATGAAGAGCAAGAAGACGTCCTTCCAAAGAACAGGAAGGATATGGCACTTAAAACTTCTGAATGCCACTTGAGAGAAAACTCAAGTGATGAGGACTGTGATGATGACTTGGCACTTTTGACAAGAAAGTTTAAGAAATTCTTCAAAAGAAACAAGTTTAAAAACGATGTGAAAAATAAACTTGAACCCAAGAAGGACCAAGTGATCTGCTACGAATGTAAAAAGCCGGGACACTACAAGAATGATTGTCCCCAAGTCAAAAGAAGAACATCAAAGAAGAAGGCTCTTCAAGCAACATGGGATGACTCGAGCGCATCTGAAGAAGAGGAGTCCAACACCGAGCAAGTTGCTCATTACGCCTTAATGGCCATCGGAGAGGAGGTAACGGATTTATTAGATGCTGATTTATCTTTCGAGGAATTATTAAATGCCTTCCATGATTTATTTGATGAATGCAAAGTTATAAATAGAAAATACAAATTGCTAAAAAAGGTACATGATAGTCTTACTTGTGATTTTAATAAGTTAAAAATCGAATATCATGATAGTTTAAATTCATGTATAAAATGTCATGATCTAGAAATCTGTCAAAAAGAAAACATGCTACTTAAGGACACCTTGAAGAAATTCGAGGTTGGTAGCAAGTCATTAAACATGATCCTTACAAACAAGGGTTATGCTCCCAAAAGAAGTGGGATTGGATTTGTGAGGAGTCCTCACCAAAATCCAACTACCTTTGTAAAAGGCCCCCATCTTACATGTTCAACACCAAACCAAGTGCAACTTTTGTTGCAAATCTGGACACAAGACACATTGTTGTCCATTCAAGAAAATAAGTCCAAACAAATTAATTTGGGTTCCTAAAGGAACCATGATAAACTCTATGCAACATGATAGAAAATGTAGATCTATTTATGAGGCACCCAAAAGCAAATGGGTTCCTAAAGATCATCCCTTCCTATAAAAACATTAAAAGTCTAGGCCGGAGCAAGAAATAATATTCTGCTCCTTGACTCTCAATGGTCATAAACCTAGAATCAAAAAGGAACTCGCAACGCTTAAGTAACAAGTGGAAGTTGTGAAATCACAAATACGATACAACCTTATTAGAAACGTATGATATCCAAATTCACATACCCCCTTGATCTTCAAAACCCGTTCATCTATGAATTAATTCTTGTAGAATCTAAATATGTCATGATCTTAAAAGGGATACCAAACAAACATACGTATGCACGTTAAAAGATCTATCTTGATCGTACAAGAGCTTCTTCCTTAAATAAAAACTCATACGAAATCATGTAACAAACATTAATTGCTCTGAAACTCTCCTCAAGGCAAAGGCTCCCTAATCAAATCATATTAGGTGCTCACTGGCTGCAGGCGGTGGCACCTCTCCAGCTGGCGGTGGCACCTCCAGCTATCACGGGTTGCCAGAGGTTGCACCGCTCCAGCCAGAGGTGCAATCGCCAGCAGCTCTGCCCTTTAAACCCACACTAGGGCCGGCTATAGAACCGACCCCAACTCACCCCCATTTCCTCCTCTACTCTTCCAAGTCTCCTCAATTCCCATTTCACTCCTCTAAGCCTTCCAAATACCTCCCATTTCGGAGCAAAACATCAAGAATCCTTCCTTCTCTTGAAGATTTCACAAAGGTACTCTCTAAGAAGCTCTTAAATTCTGTTTTGTTCTTCATTTACTTTATCTCATCATCATCCCTCTAAACAGCAGTAGTTATGGGATCTAGAAGATCCTCAAGGGACAAGGGAAAGAGGAGAGTAGTAGAAGAGTTTGATCTCACTCTTTTTGATTCCAAAAACCATGCTGAAAAATTTCTCTCCTTCGAACTAAGAATCATCAATAAGGGAAAATACGTAGATCTGAATGAACTAAGAGATGTAGAGACTATCCAATGGTTTGCAAACCTAAATCTACTTTCAATCTTGCAGATCAACGAACCCATCTATCCTAGACTAGTTAGATTGTTTTACAACAACATGCAAATAGATGATGAAGAAAGGATGTCAACCTATCTCTTAGGACAACACATCTCAATCACTGATAAATTCATTTGTGATATGATAGGTATTCCCATGAAAAGCATAGGACTTTACTTTAAAGGATTATGGGATGAAAAAACCATTGAAACATCCTACGTTGAAGCCTTAGGAACAATCCTTGCCAATCCTAACATAGAATCTGTTCCTAAAAGTTGTGAACATCTACTGCCTTTTAACACTAAGATACTTCATCATATCATGACTAGTATAATTCTTCCTAAACAATACCATCATGATGAAGTGAGTCAATTGGAATTAGGAATTATGTACCTAATCATGAAAGGACGTGACATTTGTCTTGGCTATCTGATCCAACAAAACATGTTAGAATTATCTACGAAAGATATGATGCTCCCATATGGTGGAATAATTACTAGAATAATGAAAGCTTACGACATTCAAATACCACTAGAAGAAGAAGTAATGAAAGTAGATAGATTCAGCATAATAAACAAAAATCTACTTCACCGACTAAGATGTAACTATAGAAACGGTAACTGGGTTAGAATGCCTAGAAGAACTGATCCCCCTCAGCCTGAACCTGAACCTGAACCAGAGCCGGAAACCCCAGTCTTTAGGAGTACCCAATCTCCTCCGATCTGTCCCTTTGAGGAAACACATCCGGTTGAGCAAACTCACACATCATCCATCGAAGATATCGGGATTCGGATGGACCGATTTGAACAAAGACAAGAACGGCTTGAACTTCGACAAGATCAAATCCTAACCGAGCTGCAGCAAATCCATCGACAATTTGACTCTTTACTTAGGCACTTTAATCTTCCACCCCATGAATAAGCTTGTATGAACATCTGCTGTTTTTGATATGACATGTTGTAAACTCCTTATGTTATTCATGAAGGACTTTGTATTTATGGTTACCTGATATGCTGTACATATGTTACCCTGATATGGTTATCTTTGTTTGTGTAAGCATATTTGCAAACATCTCTTGTTGTTTATCTCAGATTTTGCACTGAAACTAAAAAGATTTAAAAGCCTATGCCTTGAAAAATATGAAGCAACATACCAATGTAGTTGATAAGTCAGCAGTATGACATCGATATGGTTGCTATTACTAATATGATTGCTATCATGCCCTTGTATCCTGGTCATCTAAGAAACAAAACTCGGTTGCTCTATCAACAACCGAAGCTGAATACATTGCAGCAAGTGCATGCTGTGCACAAGTTGTATGGATGAAAAACACCTTAGAAGATTACAAAGTGAATCTTAAAGATATTCCCATTAAATGTGATAACACAAGTGCAATATGCTTAACTAAAAATCCTATACAACACTCAAGAACAAAACACATTGATATTAGACATCACTTTATACGAGATCATGTCACTAATCATGATGTAACCATAGAGTTTATTGATACCAAATATCAACTAGCTGATATCTTCACAAAACCCCTATATGAAGAACAATTTGATTACATAAGAAGAGAATTAGGAATGTTGATGTGTTCGAATACTTAAAAAATTATTATTTTTCGGATGTTATTACTATTACATGCCTTTACATCGCATGTTGCAAATTATGTGACAAATATTTTTAACCAAATGCATGTAAGAAGTTCATTTTTTGGTTTGTATGCTAAAAATGAGATTTTCCTGTACACTCTTATGAAAACTTTTTGAAAAATGACTTTCCTCCTTCAAGCAACAAACAATAAAGAGATATTCAAAGTATTATATGTGTCATGACTTCCTTTATGTGCTTGATAATGCTATCATGCTTTTTGTTGATGACAAAGGGGGAGAAACATATGAATTGATAAACACTAGCTGAACTGCCATAATCATGTCTATGTCATAGTTGCAAATACTTGAGTGATGCTATAAACAATGTTATAGTTATGCCATCCTTGCATCACCAAGAGATATGTGAACATGTGCTATAGTTTGCATCATGTCTTGATTTGATATTCTATATTGTGAAGAAAATGCAAACTTGCTAGAAAATCTCAAATGTGTGCATCATGTAAAAAGTCCTTCGTAGCTTTATATGATTATATGATGAATAGTTACAAACACTATCATACAAACTTGATGATGTATGTCATGCCTTGACATCATTCTTGAAGAGATACATCATGATGGGCATCATGATGGGAGCATTGATAAGTTTAACTGATCTAACTTATCAATACGTCACTTGAATTCTTTGGTCTTGAATTCAAGGTTGACTTATCTCAACTATGGCATATAGATAGGGGGAGTTAAGGACAACTCCTTTATCAATTGATTGTCATCATCAAAAAGGGGGAGATTGTTGAATCTCGGATTTTGATGATGAAGTCAATTGTCATTTGTTATCTAATCTATGTGTTGAGATAAGTGTGCAGGATTAACTACGATGAGAGTAAGACAAGCAGCAGGTGTTGCGCCGGAGTCAAGATCATGATCACGTTGGGAGTTCGAGAGTTCGACAGAAGTTCGGACGGTCGTCGGAGGTTCAGCGAGAACAGATCCGAGAAGTCCAGAAGCTTGCCAAGCGAAGCTCGTCAGAACTCGCCAAGTGGATTGTCGCAAAGTCCAGGAGTATGCCGGATGTCCGCAGAAGGATCACCGAGGGTTTATCGGATGATCGACGGAAGTTCGCCGGAAACTCGCCGGAAGAAGCGATTGACGCATCGGAGCAAAGCTGCAGAAGTTGTCTTAGAGTTAATCGTAGTTAGCACGATGATTAAGCTTGAAAATGGGAGGTGATCCCATTAGCTTAATCTTGGGGCAATTGGGCCCCTGAAAAGATTCAAATTGGGCCGAATGGAGCGAACCATTCGGACCCTGATTGCACCAGGCGGTGCAACCGCCTAGGCCAGGAGGTGCAACCGCCAGGGCTGCGAGGCTGGGCGGTGCAACCGCCCCAGCCAAGAGGTGCAACCGCCCAGAGCTCAGTCTTCGAGCTAGACTGGGCGGTGCAACCTCCTCTGTCAAGAGGTAGCACCGCTAGAGCTCAAGTTTCGAGCTCTGCCAGGCGGTGCAACCACCGAGCTCAGTCTTCGAGCTCTGGCAGAGAGGTGCATCAGCCTGAGCTCAGTCTCGAGCTCTGCCAGGTGATGCAACCACCGAGCTCAATCTTCGAGCTCTGGCAGAGAGGTGCATCAGCCTGAGCTCAGTTTCGAGCTCTGCCAGGTGATGCAACCACCGAGCTCAGACTTCGAGCTCTGCCAGGCGGTGCAACCACCGAGCTCAGTGTTCGAGCTCTGCCAGGCGGTGCAACCATCGAGCTCAGTCTTCGAGCTCTGGCAGAGAGGTGCAATCGCCTGAGCTCAGTCGTCGAGCTCTGCCAAGCGGTGCCACCTCTCCAGTCAAGAGGTGCAACCGCCTGATCCCAGAATTCTGGGATTTGATCGATTTGATCGTTTTGAGCTCCAAATTTGAACTGGGTTGGGGCCTATAAATACCCCACCCATTCAGCACTGAAAAGATACAGATCCATACCGAATTCTTGATCTTTTCAGTGATTCTAAGAGCTCAAATTTGTGTAAAGTCCTAAAGTTCTCCTCCTTCTGTTCTTCAAGTCTTGAGTTGTAAAGAGAGGAGAGAAAGGATCTGTAAATGTTGTCTCCTGAGCCTGTCAAAAGGAGAGAAACTGTAAAAGGGCAGTTAGCCTTCGCCCATTGAAGGAAGGCAGCTAGTTGACGTCGGTGACCTCGTCGGAGGAGGAAGCCAAAAGTGGAGTAGGTCAAGACTGACCGAACCACTCTAAATCTTTGGTTTGCTTTTACCTTGAGCACTTTATCATTACTGCAAACCTCCTACATTGCTACTGCCCTCTGCGCCTTTACGAACGAGTTTCTAAGCTCTGATCTTTCAGAATCTGCATTCAAACGTAAATCGTGTTTTCGTACGATCTTCACACTGCAGTTTACGCTTACATTCGGATTCCATTTATAACTGCAAATTGCTTTCTACGTAAAACGCTTTTCAAGGTTCAAAACTGGTTTTAGACGCAAAACTACATTTAGACGTAAAATTACGTTTAGACGTAAAACTGCGTTTAGACGCAAAACTGCGTTTAGACGTAAAACTGCGTTTAGACGTAAAACTGCGTTTAGACGCAAAACTGCGTTTAGACGTAAAACTGCATTTAGACGTAAAACTGCGTTTTGACGTAAAACTGCGTTTGAACGTAAAACTGCGTTTAGACGTAAAACTGCGTTTAGACGCAAACTGCGCTTAGACGCAAACTGCGCTTAGACGCAAACTGTGCTTAGACGCAAACTGCGCTTAGACGCAAACTGTGTTTAGACGTAAACTGCACTGTGATTCTGCTTTTATATCGAAATCATTTTTTATCGGACGAACGCAGCTTTAGCTTTTAAATTGCTGTAAGATTTCCGCTGCACTAATTCACCCCCCCCCCCCTCTTAGTGCTCTCGATCCTAACACATTCTATATTGGACTTAAAAATAGATGTCATGCATTGACATCATTTGTATTGTGATAAATACGTGGTATTGTATTTTGAGATGGTAAATCATGATTGGTATAATGATGTGCATGTCAATAAGTTTAAATGCATATAACTTATCGATTTGATGCCTGAATTCAAAGGCCTTGAATTCAAGAGTGTTTTTTCTCAAGTATGGCATATAGATAGGCGAGTTAAGGTTAACTTCATCATCAATTGGTTGTCATCATCAAAAAGGGGGAGATAGTTGAATCTCATATTTTGATGGTGATATCAAATGGTAAATTATTTAATCAAATTTATATGTTGAGAAAAAGTGTGCAGGATTAACTATGATAGCGATCAAGGTATAAAGCAAAACAAGTGCCGGAGTCAAGATGGAGATTTCGTTGGGAGTTCGAGAGTTTGTTGGAAGTCCGGAGTTTCGTCAGAAATGCTGCCAGAATTGACCAAGAAGAAGCTCGTTGGAACTCACCAAGAAGATCATCATGAAGTCAATAAGCTTGCCGGAAGTTTATTGGAAGATTGCCGAGAGATTGTTGAAAGTCCGTTGGAAGATCGCCGAAAGCTCGCCGAAAGAAACCTAGACTTACCGGGCTTGTTTTGTTTAGTGCATGTTTTAAAAATCATAGTTAGCAGGTTAGGTTTACGAGGTAATCCCATTAACCCTGTTAAGGGCCAACTGGACTCATAATTGGATTGGTTTGAGCCGATTCAAAGCCCGACCAAGTTGCTGGACCTTGTTTGGCGGTGGCACCGTCAGTCTGGGGCGGTGGAATCGCCCAAGGAACGGTTTCCCAGGTGGCACCACCCAGACTAAATGATGGTACCATCGACAGTTATTACGGCCAGGCGATGGTACCACCCTATCATGTGGTAGTACTGCCAGAGCTCAGTATCTGAGACTCTATCAGATGGTAGTACCGCTAGACTAGACAATGGTACTGCCTAGTGTTAGCGTGTCAAGCGTCGGTACCACCCAGTGTCAAAGTGTTAAGCATTGGTACCGCTAGTACCTTGAAAATCTACGATGAGACACTTTTTGGCTCCAATTTTGAAGCCATTGGGGCCTATAAATATCCCACCCCTTTCTGTATGGAAAGGTAATAAAAGTGTGGAAAAAGTGCAAGAGTCCTCCTCTCTCTCTTTAGTTTTGCAATCATTAAGGTGTGAGGCTTGTAAGGGTTATCTTATAAACCCGTGAAAAGGAGAAAGTGGTGTAAAGAGGTAGTTTGTCTTCGCCTATTGAAGGAAGACCTTTAGTGGATGCTGGTGACCTCAATAGAGGAGGAATCAGAAGTGGATGTAGGTCACTACAACTGAACCACTATGAATTCTGGTGTGTTATTTCCATACTACGTATTCTGTTTACTACATTACAAACTATCCAATCCCCTCTTCTTTATTCACTTGCAAACTTATATGAGTTAAACAAATGATTTTCGTCATAATTCAGTTTTTATCGTACAAAGATTTTCAAATTGACATAATTTTTCCACTGCACTAATTCATGCCCCCCCCTCTTAGTACCATTCTTGATCCTAATAATTGGTATCATAGCAAGGTCACTCTCATTTTGGTTTGAAACTCATGAGCGATGACATTTGCAGGCAACTAAGAGGGTCACTCAATCACACGTCCACCCATGTTCAATGGAACAGATTACACATATTGAAAAACTAGAATGAGGATCTTTCTAATTTTTATGGATTTTGAGTTATGGAACATTATGGAAAATGACTTTCAAAAGTCTTCTCTTCCAATGAATGATTAGAATGAGTTAGAGAAGAAGACTTTCACTTTAAATGCTAAGGCTATGAATGCCTTATTTTACGCTTAAGATAAAAATGAGTTTAATCGAGTGTCTATTTGTGAAACTGGTTTCGATATTTGGCATACACTTGAAATCACACACGAGGGCACTAGTAGAATAAAGGAGTCTAAAATTAATCTTTTAGTCTATACTTATGAGTTGTTTCGGATAAAACCAAGTGAGACCATTGGAGACATGTACACTCAGTTTATGGATGTCGTCAATGGTCTAAAAAGACTTGATAAAAGTTTTTCTAATTTCAAACTTGTTAACAAAATATTAAGATCCCTCCCAAAGAGTTGGGATCCCAAAGTAATGACAATTCAGGATGCCAAGGACTTAAATAACTTTCCGCTCAAAGAACTTATTGGGACTTTGATAACCTATGAAATGACTTGCAATGCTAATGAAGAGCTTGAGAGTAACCTTCTAAAGAATAGGAAGGATATGACACTAAGAACTCATAAAGACCACTTGAAAGAAAATTCAATTGATGATGAATATGATGATGACTTGGCACCCTTGACAAGAAAGTTCAAAAAATTCATAAAAAGAAATAAATATAAAAATAATACTAAAAATAAAATTGAACCCAAGAAAGAACACAGCTAAAACATTTCAAAAATGACTATTTCCAAGTGAAGAAGAAAAAACCAAAGAAGAAGAAGACACTCAAAGCAACGTGGAATGACTCAAGCGATTCCATAGACGAAGAATAAAGCAACAAGGAAATCGTCAACTATGCACTAATGGCTATCAAAGATGAGGTAAGTAGTTCATTATATGCAAATTTATCTTTCAATGAGCTTTTAAGTTCTTTTCATGATTTGTTCGATGAATGTATAATAATGAGCAAAAAGTTTATTTGTTTGAAAAAGGAGGATGCCCATTTAAATACTAAATTTGAAAAACTTAAGTATGATAGTCCTTCATTGCCTCCATGCACTAAGTGTAAACACTTAGAGGCACTTAAGAAGGATAACTTGCTACTCAAATAAACTCTAGAAAAATTTAAGGTTGGTAGCAAGTCCTTGAACATGAACCTTGCCAATAAGGGCTACGTTTATAGAAAAGGCGGAATCGGATTTGTGAGTAGCTCTCACCAAAATCTAACCACCTTTGTTAAATGCCCCACCTTGCATGTATCAAGCCCTATAAAATACAACTTTTGTTATAAACTTGGGCATGTTTCTTATAAATGTCCATTTAAGAGGTATAGTCTACATTAGTTAATTTGGGTCCCTAGAGGAACCCTAAATGACTCAAGTCAAAATGATAAGTTATGTAGATCTATTCATAAGAAACTTAAGATAAAGTGGATACCTGAAAGAAAACCCCCTTTCTTGTAGATGTGTCTATAATCATAAGATAGGAGCAAAAATAATATTGGATGCTCAAGTCTTATGACTGGAGATCCAAAATACCTCATAAAGCTCTCTAGCCAAAACAATAAAAGAAAGATCAATAGAATTAGAACTATCGATTACAAAATGATTTTAATTGAAGATGCTTTATATTCAATGAAGTTATGATTGATGATGATGCAATGATTATTTGAAATCTTATGTTTTAGATGTTGAATCTTAGATTTTGATGATGAAACTAATTGATTGTGTTTAGATGTTTAAAAGCATTTTGAGTGATGCAGGTCTACTCGATCAGGATTAGACAGTTGACGTAGGAGAAGTTGACATTGCGTCGGAGGAGATCACGTCAGGATATTGGATGGCAGAAGGCTTCGGACGTCGGGCATCGGGCCAAGAGTGGAATTGCTCCAAGGATATCGGGTTTGCGGAGGTCAACCGCCGATTGGGCAACAAGCCGCAAGAGAGGACGATGCGTCGAAGAATCGGATGAAGCGCCAACCAATGACGTGCCGGGCAACAGAATGTCAATTCGCTTTGTAATAATTGTCTAGATCGGAGTAGAGTTTTGGCTTGTGTGTGCAGGATTAACTACGATAACGACGAAGATATAAAGCGAAACAAAGTGTCGGAGTCAAGCGCGAAGGATTTGTTGTGAGTTCGAGAGTTTGACGAAAGTCCAAAGGTTCGTCGGGAATGCTGCCGGAACTAGCCGAGAATGAGTAGGGAGCTTGCCGAAGGGTTTTTCGGAAGCTCACCGGAAGGTTCGTTGGAAGTTCATGGAGCTCGCCAAGAAAGATCAAAGCTTACCGAAGAAGCTCATTGGAACTCGCCAAGATCAAATCGTGAAGTCTAGGAGCTTGTCGGGAGTCCGTAGAATGGTTTCCGAGAGTTCGTCGGAAGACCGTCGGAAGTTCGCCGAAAGCTCGCCGGAAAAAGTCTTGACTTACGGACTTTGTAATAGCTTAGAAAATGTCTCTAAATTCATAATTAGCATGTTAATTAGGGTTAGGAATAGGTATTAATCCTATAACTCAAGTAGGGGCCAATTGGGCCCGAGTTCGGACTGGTTTGGGCCAAGTTTGGTGCCCAACCAGTGAGATGAAATAGTGTAGGCGGTGGCACTGCTAGATTAGGCGGTGGCACCGCCTAGAACCCGAGAACCAAGCGGTGGCACCGTTGGACTGAGCGGTGGCACCGCCCAGCACCCGAGAGGTCCGGCAATGGCATCGCCGGACTGGGCGGTGGCACCGCTAGTACACTGTTAGTGTCCGACATTGACAGGCGGTGGCACCGCCAGCCTCGGGAACCCAAGAGAATTCAAAATTTAGAGCCCAAATTTGAATCCTCTTGGGGCCTATAAATACCCCTCAATTCTCAGCAGAGAACACAACCTTTGAGAAGCAAGAGATTGAGATAAAAGTCTTAGCAAAGTTTTTAGCAAATTTTTATTTTCAATTGCTTGAGTGTTCACCTCCTTCTTTCTCTTTGAAAATTTGTAAGAGAGTGAACCACTTGTAAAAGGTTGTAAGATGGGTATTTGTCCTTCCCCTTCAAAGTGATTTGCTAGTGGAAGTTGGGAGCCTCATCGAAGAAGGCTTCGTAAGTGGATGTAGGTCGCATGATCGAACCGCTATAAATTGGTTTGCGTTTATCTTATTGTCATTTATATTACTGCAAACCATCTTCACTTTGATGCTCTACTTCTTTGTCTCCTTACATATCCCTTCAAGTTAAAATGCAATCGAAACGGTTTCAAACGAAACGTTATTTTTATTGTACGAAGTTTCCGAAAGTGTTTAAATCGTCAAAAGTTTATCGTACTTTACCGCTGCACTAATTCACCCCCCCCTCTTAGTGCCACTCCAATCCTAAAAATTGGTATTAGAGCCACATTTTTCTACTTTGCTTTAACACCCAAATAGAAATGGCTCTTTACGGCTTTCAAAAGGGTCATTCTCTCATTTGTCCTCCCTTTTTCAATGGGACGGACTACACTTATTGGAAAACTCGAATGAGAGTTTTCTTACTTTCTTTGGATTTGAGTTTATGGCACATAGTCGAAAATGGATTTGAAATGTCTTCTCTTTCAATGAACCATTGGAATGATTTGGAGAAGAAGATGTTTTCTTTAAACGCAAAAGCTATGAATGCCTTATTTTGCGCTTTGGATAAAAATGAGTTCAATCGAGTTTCTTTGTGCGAAACGGCTTTCGACATATGACACACTCTTGAAATCACACATGAAGGCACTTCTAGAGTTAAAGATTCGAAAATCAACATTTTAATGCATGATTTCGAGCTTTTTCGAATGAAGCCGATCGAAACCATTGTTGACATGTACACCCGTTTTACGGATGTCGTCAATTGTTTACAAGCTCTTGGAAAATGTTTCTCGAATTTTGAACTTGTTAGTAAAGTTTTACGATCACTTTCTAAAGCTTGGGAATCAAAAGTAACGGCAATACAAGAAACAAAAGATTTAAATATTTTTCCACTTGAAGAACTTATCGGCTCATTGATGACATATGAAATGGTGCGCAATGCACATGATGAACACAATGAACACTTGAACCACCTTCCAAAGAATAGGAAGGATTTGGAACTCCGGACAAATGAATACCACTTGAGCGATGACTCAAGTGATGAGGACAATGATGAACTTGAACTTCGAACACTAACTCTTAATAAGTTCATTAAACAAAAATCTAAAATAAATAATGAACTTGAACGGAGGAAGAGGCCAAAGAAAAGGAAGGCACCCAAGGATGAATCATGAACTTCCAAAGGTGAAACGACGAATTGGGCTTTGACGGGCTTCGACTACAAGGTAAGTAACTCAACTCTCTTGAATTATTTTGAAATTACTTGAAGTTTTTCATGAGTGCTTAATTTAGATAGTAGGAATAAGAAATAATTTTTTTTTTCAAAAATTATATCATGTTTTTCTTTTTAGCATCTTTGAAAAATTAAAAAATTTAAGCATGAAAAGATAGATTCACCTAAAAAGAAAAATGTATGACTACAACAAATAACAAAATGATTTTGTTTGAAAATGCCTTATGCCCAATGAAACCATCATTGATGAATATGCTTTATATTTAATAGTTTCTTTGGCTTATATGCCTTATCATGATAAATGTTTTGAAAAGTTTGTATCATACTTGATGATTGTTATACATGATGATTTATTGGTCTTGAAGTTATTCAATTTTGATTAAATGAAATCATGTTTGACTTGAAGTAATGAGTTGAAATAATTTTTTTTGAATTATGTGTTGCACTTTTTTTTTATGATTTTTTTATCTTTCCGTTTTAAACGATGATGCATGGATTAAAAAAAAAAAAAAGGACATGCATGTATGGAATCAATCAATAAGTTAAAACAAAAGGAGGAAAGAATTTTTTATTAAAAAATTTCTTTTTCTCTATCTTATTGATTTCTACCTAAGAGACCAATAAAATTATTTATGCCATTTTGAATCTCTTGAAAGAAATGTTGAGATTTTGATAGTTTGGACGATTTGAATTTGAATGAGTTTTATTCAAAATTATGATCTTGATTCCGTGATATTTACAAATTAAGATTTATTATGAATCAAGATTTTTTCATTAATCGATCTTCTAAGATTTTCTTTTGATTATTTATGAGTAGGTTTTTCAAAAAGAAATCATGCCTTTTGGTATTCATATGTTCTAATATATCATGATATGATTTTTATACAATTCCTTGTATTCATGAAATGTTTATCGCATCACCCAATTACTTTCTTCTTGATATTCCTTATGTGGTGATATAAAATTATGCATGAAATACTCTTGATATTATTTTGATGCATACAAATGAAAAGTTATGATCATGAATGGTCGGATGAAATTTGACAAGTTAATACCATCATGATTTGAAACATTTATGATTTGAAATTATGCATGCAATTGCTTTTTATTGTGATGATATATGCATATAATGTGTATCATGAATACTTTATTATCATACATGAAAATATTGATAAATATTTTGAAAATAAATGTTTGTATCATGTTAGATGATTTTACATTTTGTGCATAATAAGTTATAGTGATGATTGAAACAATGATTGAAATGATATGAATGATGATTTGGAATCATGTATATAATGATGAGTTTATATGTTTTGAAAATATATATGATGATTTGGTATTATGCATGTAATAATGATGCACACAATGATGAAATATTCATGATAAAATTATTATTTTGATATTCATGACTTGAATCTTCCTTTCTTTTTGCCAATGACAAAGGGAGAGAAAGAGTTGCTAATGTGCTATCTTGAATTGATGTAAAGGGTAATCTCAAAGATAAATTAGCTACCTTGCACAAGTCAAGAAAATGCAAAAACTTGCTTACTTTCTTGCACATCTAAAGAAAAGATACAAATGTAACACTTGCCAAATTGTTTGCTTGCCTCATGTAAAACATGGTCCCTTGCTAGTTTGGTATTTTGCTAAGGAAGCAAAAATGATACTTTTCAAAAGAGAAGAAAAAACTTACTTTCTTGAACATCTTTAATATGCTAGCTAGCATGATGTACAATTTGCTATCTTGAACATTACAAAGAAATACTATCATGCACATTGCAAAGAAAATCAAATATGCCAACTTACACTTCTTTAAGTTTGCTAGCTTGTATGTAGTAAAACTTGCATATCGTAAAAGTTGCTAGCTTATAAAGAAGCAAAGAATTGCTATCTCGAAAGAAGCAAAAAATGCAAAACTTAGAAAACTTGCAATATAATTGCTCTTGCTATGCTTTGTATAAAAAATAGGTTGATATCCTTAAAAGCATCACATTATATTTTTTAGTATTGCAATGTATCACATGTATTGCAAATTGAAAATTTTGAGACTATTATCATATCATGTTTAACAATTGATGTCTTTCATGACATGATTTCTTTGTATTTTTGTCTTGTATGTATCATGTGATGATTGAAATATTGATTAATGCAAATTCATAATTTATGTAAAAGTCTAAATCATTGGTTCCTCTCATTCTTTTCGGCAATGACATAGCAGGAGAAAGATTGCTAGCTCAAGGCAAATGTTGGCTAGCTTGTACTCTTCCCTTCTTTTCGACAAAAACAAAGGGGAGAAAGCTTTTGCTAGTGAGAACATGCAAAGAAAAGCAAAGTGCAATCTTGCACAAGAAGCAAGTGTTGAATTGCCATGATTGAACTTAAGAATCTTGCTATGCTTTTGTGCTTATATGTTGTTGTGATGAAAATCTAGCTTTATGTTGCAAAAACTTGCATATCTTTTAAAATAGCTAGAGCTTCTTCTCCTTTTTGTTGATGACATAGGGGGAGAAGTATATTGATGACTTCATGCATTGAATTGAATATTATATATATATTTGCATGATGATTTAAATGTTTTTCATAACATGTGATGAATGTTACTTGGATTTGGGATAATCCAAGTGTTCTATCAACGGCATATTGATAGGGGGAGTTTAGTTAAACTCAGGGAGTTAAGGTTAACTCTGTTAGTCATCAATTCGTTGTCATCATAAAAAAGGGGGAGATTGTTGAATCTCGGATTTTGATGATGAAACTAATTGATTGTGTTTAGATGTTTAAAAGCATTTTGAGTGATGCAGGTCTACTCGATCAGGATTAGACAGTTGACGCAGGAGGAATTGACATTGCGTCGGAGGAGATCACGTTAGGATATTGGACGGTAGAAGGCTTCGGACGTCGGGCATTGGGCCAAGAGTGGAATTGCGCCAAGGATATCGGGGTTGCAGAGGTCAACCGCCGATTGGGCAACAAGCCGCAAGAGAGGACGATGCGCCGAAGAATCGGATAAAGCGCCAACCAATGACGTGCCGGGCAATAGAATGTCAATTCGCTTTGTAATAATTGTCTAGATCATAGTAGAGTTTGGCTTGTGTGTGCAAGATTAACTACGATAACAATGAAGACATAAAGCAAAACAAAGTGTCGGAGTCAAGCGCGAAGGATTTGTTGTGAGTTTGAGAGTTCGACAAAAGTCCGAAGGTTCATCGGGAATGCTGTCGGAACTAGCCGAGAATGAGTAGGGAGCTTGCCGAAGGGTTTTTCGGAAGCTCGCCGGAAGGTTCGTTGGAAGTTCGCGGAGCTCGCCGAGAAAGATCGGAGCTTGCCGAAGAAGCTCATTGGAACTCGCCAAGATCAAATCGTGAAGTCTCGGAGCTTGCCGGGAGTCCGTAGAATGGTTTCCGAGAGTTCGTCGGAAGACCGTCGGAAGTTCGCCGAAAAAAGTCTTGACTTGCGGACTTTGTAATAGCTTAGAAAATGTCTTTAAATTCGTAGTTAGCACATTAATTAGGGTTAAGATTAGGTGTTAATCCTATAACTCAAGTAGGAGCTAATTGGGCCCGAGTTCGGACTAGTTTGGGCCAAGTTTGGAGCCCAACCAGTAAGCTGAAAAAGTGTAGGTGGTGGCACCGCCAGATTAGGCGGTGGCACCACCTAGAACCTGAGAACCAAGCAGTGGCACCACCCAGCACCCGAGAGGTCTGGCGGTGGCACCGTCGGAACACTGTCAGTGTCCGACACTGACAGGTGGTGGCACCGCTAGCCTCGGGAACCCAAGAGAATTTAAAATTTGGAGCCCAAATTTGAATCCTCTTGGGGCCTATAAATACCCCTCAATTCTCAACAAAGAACACAACATTTGAGAAGCAAGAGATTGAGATAAAAGTCTTAGCAAAGTCTTTAGCAAGTTTTTGTTTTCAATTGCTTGATTGTTCACCTCCTTCTTTCTCTTTGAAAATTTGTAAGAGAGTGAACCACTTGTAAAAGGTTGTAAGAGGGGTATTTGTCCTTCCCCTTCAAAGTGATTTTCTAGTAGAAGTTGGGAGCCTCATCGAAGAAGGCTTCGTAAGTGGATGTAGGTCGCATGACCGAACCAC
This sequence comes from Musa acuminata AAA Group, assembly GCF_036884655.1. Lineage (NCBI taxonomy): Eukaryota > Viridiplantae > Streptophyta > Magnoliopsida > Zingiberales > Musaceae > Musa > Musa acuminata. The sequence continues at coordinate 32,702,173 of NC_088346.1, read as the reverse complement.
TATAAATCGGTTTGCGTTTATCTTATTGTCATTTATATTACTGCAAACCATCTTCACTTTGATGCTCTACTTCTTTGTCTCCTTCTTATATATCCCTTCAAGTTAAAACGCAATTGAAACAGTTTCAAACGAAACGTTGCTTTTATCGTACGAAGTTTCCGAAAGTGTTTAAATCGTCAAAAGTTTATCGTACTTTACCGCTACACTAATTCACCCCCCCCCCCCTCTTAGTGCTGCTCCGATCCTAACATTAGAATTATGTGTTACACAATTGATCATGATGATAGTTGTAAAATCTTGGTTTTGGTTTTAAACGATGATGCATGTTTTTATTTGACATAAAAGAAAAGGCATGTTTGTATAAAATATATCACATAAATCAAAACTTAGAAATGAGGGAGAATGCATTATTCTTGAAAATGTCTCTCTCTCTAAAATCTTATTGATTTTTCAAAAAGAAATTGATAAATCTATTTATGTCATTTTGAATCTCTTGAAAGTGATTTTGATGATTTGTTGATTAGAATTTAGATGAGTTTCATCTAACCATGATTTTTATTTGATTTCTCAATATTTATAACTTGAGATTTATTCTATATGAATTAAGATCTTTTATCCTCGATGTTTCTTTTTGCTATCTACTATCCAAATGAATTATGATTGGTATTATTGTTATGTTTCTTCTTGTCGTTTACTAAAAAGGAAAATTTTCTAAATGAGTCATGATTTTTTGGAATTATATTTTTTTATGAATCAAAATGAATTGAGATCCTTTATGTGTTCTTTCACGACTCTTTTTGCTATAGGAATGTTTTTATCTACATCATGATCTTGCTTCTTTGGCAATAATAACTTAAGATTCTTATGAATCAAGATTGTCTAATATGATTCTTGTTTTGATATATAAATGAATCATAATTTGTCTCTTGATATTCATAATTTAAAATTTATTTTAATGAATTGTATATCTCATCACCAAGTAAAATTTTCTTGATATATTTCATGTGATGATTTGAAAAATGATGTAATAAGAAAAGTTTTGCACTATTGTAACCATCCCTTCTTTCTGACAATGACAAAGGGGGAGCAAAACTTACTAGCTTGCTCATCTCAAAAGAGAGGCAAGAAGTGCTATCTTACAAATCGCAAAAGAAGCAAAGTTTGCTAACTTATACATTTTAAAAAGACGCAAAAACATGCTATCTTGTACATAAAAAAAAAATATTTTTGCTAATTTTCATATCTCTAAAACTTGCTAAGTTTGCATGTTTTATAGTGAAGTAGAAATTGCATGTTTCAAAAATATACTGGTTGCACTTTTCTCCTATTTTTGTTGATGACAAAGGGGGAGAAAAATATGTTGATGATTTGAATCATGCATGATATGATGCACTTTGATTATGTATGCAATACTCATGATAATAATATATCTTTCGATGTCATGCACTTTTCAACGATGCACTTCTTGATGATGATATAATGCATGCAACACTCTAAGAATTAGGCATGATAAATCTTTTGAATGCATCAATTCCTTGATATATTTTTTAAACTTTTTGGTTTTTCATAACTTGAGTTTTCCTTTTAAATCGAGATCACTTTTTCTTTCTCATGATTTTTACAAAAGAAAATATTCCACTTTTGGTATTTACAACTTGATGTCTTATTTTCATGTGATGATCATGAGTCCTTCCTCCTTCTATTTGCAAAGGAAGAGCCATAATTCACGGATTTTTGGATTAATTACTTGATCTTTTATCAATTCCAATGAATCATTCTTCCTTCTATTTACAGGAAAATGCATTTGATTTATGAATTTTTATTCATGAACTTTTAGTATGTGATAATCATTTGCAAGAATAGAGATTTGATTTTTTTTTGGTATGGACATCTTGATGAATTATGATGAATCCTCTCTCTTTGCTATAGTAGAAGCTTGATTTAATGAAACTTAACTTTCATAAATTTGGTTCTTGATGGAGAATAAATTCCTCCCTTACTCTTCTTCCTCTTCTTCTTATTTTTATGACAAAGAAACTTGCACATCTCAAGAAGAACCAAAAAGAGGATTTTGCACATCTAAAGAAAAAATGCTAGCTTGTCCATTTCAAAAACCAAAAGTAGTTATCATGCAAAGTTTTTGCTTAATTCTCATTTTTTGCTAGCTTGGATAAATTGGTGTAGAACTTACTTGAATAATTTTTTTAAAAATACTTGCATTGTTGAATGGTTCTCCTTTTTGTTAATAACAATGATATATCTTTAGAGTTTATTGATATGAAACATCAATTAGCCCGATATCTTTATAAAACCTTTAAATGAAGAACAATTTGATTTCATTAGAAGATAGTTAGGGATGTTAAACTGTCCAAATGTATGAGTTTGTTGTATATCTTTTTCGGACTTTCTCGATTTTTCATAAATAAAGCTTTCATGAATTTATTTCGTAAATAAAGCTTTCATGAAATCCAAAATTTCAATTTACTTGGTATCAAATTTACTTCATACCCTTGTTCCATCACTTAATGATTTTTGATACACTTAGTCCCTTCACTCATGGATTTCATTGACAAATACATCTCTCACGGTTTTTACTGTTGAAAATTTTTAATGAGAAACATATTTTATTGATGGATATTCATGAACTATCAATATTTCGATAAATGTACTATTCATGAACCTTTCCTTCTCTTTGCTTGAGATGATTACCCATTTCCTTTTTGTTGATGACAAAGGGGGAGAAATATGGTAAATTGATGATAAATTGGTATTATGAATGTTTAAAATAATGTATCAAATGTATCTTATTGTAAATGCTTTAATGTTTTATGATTGCTTGAAATATGATTGGAATCGTCAAATACATTGTAAATACTTAAGAAATGACAAAATATATTGCATATGCATCATATGTATCATAGACAGTTGAAATGTATCATTAATGCTTGAAACATATCGTAATGTGGCATGAGTACTTGAAAATGTTTCATTCTTGAAATCATGCTTGATTTCATATCCAAATGATAAATGTGTGATTATCACACTTAATTTCCTACTTATAATTGATATCAATCCTCGGAATGATGAATTGTCATCGTTGAAATTTGAATCTTGATAAATTTCATATTTAAAATTTCATACTTGAAAATGATGATTGTCTATTATCATTCTCTATTGGACTTAAAAATGGATGTCATACCTTGACATCATTTATATTGTGATAAATATATGGTATCGTATTTTGAGATGGTAAATCATGATTGGTATCATGATGTGCATGTCAACAAGTTTGCAAATGAGTAGAGAAGAGGAGATTGGATAGTTTGAAATGAAGAAAAGTAAAATGCAGTATAGAGAATAAGCATCAAGGATAGAACACACCGGAATTTATAGTGGTTCGGTCGTTGTGACCTACATCCACTTCTGATTCCTCCTCTATCAAGGTCACTGGTGTCCACTAATGGTCTTCCTTCAATAGGCGAAGACCAACCACCTCTTTACAACACTTTTTTCTTTTCACGGGTTTAGGAGATAACCTTTACAAGCCTCACACCTCTTCTTGGATGATTACAAAGTTAAAAAGGAGGAGGAGGACTCTTGCACTTTTACAATACTTTTTATACCCTAACACTTAAAGATTTTTTCACACTTAGATATCACTTTGTTATCCTTTCATGCAGAAAAGGGTGGGGTATTTATATGTCATAATGGCTTTAAAATTGGAGCAAAAAAGTGTTTCATTCTGGGTTTCCGGGGTACTGGCGGTACCACCGCCCGTACTAGGTGGTATCATCGCTTGACACTCTGACATTGGGTAGTACTACTATCTGATAAAGTCTCGGATATTGAGCTTTGGCAGGACCATCGCTTGATAAGATGGTACCACCGCTTGATAGTAATAACTACCGATGGTACCACCGCTTAGTCTGGACAGTACCACTGCTTAGACCACTTGGGAGACCGCTCCCTAGGCGGTTCCACTACCCGAGTCTGGCGGTGCCACTGCCAAACAAGATCCAGCAACTTGGTTAGACCTTGAATCCGACCCAAACCAATCCAATTACGGGCCCAATTGGCCCTTAATAGGGTTATTGGGATTACCTCTCAAACTTAACCCTAATTATATGCTAACTATGATTTTTAAGACATACATTAAACAAAACAAGCCCGGTAAGTCTAGGTTTCTTCCAACGAGCTTCCGACGATCTTTCGATGGACTTTCGATGTTCTATCGGTAATCTCCTAGTCGACTTTCGGTAAGCTCCTGGACTTCACAATGATCTTCTTGGCAAGTTCCCATGAGCTTCTTCTCGATCAATTCCGATAGCATTTCCGACAAACCTCTAGACTTCCGACAAACTCTCAAACTCTCAACGAAATCTCGATCTTGACTCCGGCACTTCGGTTTGCTTTATTCCTTAATTACTATCGTAGTTAATCAAGTATACTTTTCTTAACATATAGATTTGATCAAATAATTTACCAATTGATTTCATCATCAAAATATGAGATTCAACAATCTCTCCCTTTTTGATGATGATAATCAATTGATGATGGAGTTAACTTTAACTCCCCCTATCTATATGTCATACTTAAGAAAAGACACTCTTGAATTCAAGGCCTTTGAATTCAAGCATCAAACTGATAAGTTATATGCATTTAAACTTATCGACATGTACATCATGATACCAATCATGATTTACAATCTCAAAATACGATATCACATATTTATCACAATACAAATGATGTCAAGGTATGACATCTATTTTTAAGTCCAATATAGAATGATGATAGGCAATCATCATTTTGAAGTATGATACGAATTTCAAATATGAAATTTAGCTTGATTGAAATTTCAAAGATAACAATTCATCGATCCGAGGTATGATGTCAATTGCTATAGGAAATTAAGTGCATGATACCTTATGATAGATATTTATCAAGCATTCATAAAACATTTCAAGTATTTACGATACATATGATACATATGCAATACATTTTGATATGTTTCAAGTATTTGTGATGTGTTGCAATATATTTTTTTGATTCTAATCATATTTCAAGCATTTGCAAAACATTCAAGCATTTACGATAAGATATATTTTACACATTATTTCTAACATTCATAATGTCAATTTGTCATCAATTTGTCACATTTCTCCCCCTTTGTCATCAACAAAAAGGAGAACCATTAAACAATGCAAGTGTATTAAAAAATCAAGCAAGTTCCACACTACTTTATCCAAGCCAAAAAGGAAGGTAAGCAAAACTTTGTATGACAATTACTTTTGGTTTTTAAAATGGATAAACTAACATTTTTACTTGATATGTGCAAAAACTTTTTGGTTTTTCTTGAGATGTGTAAGTTTCTTTCTTCCTTTGTCATAAAAAAAAGAGAAGAAGAGGAAGAGGAGTAAGGGAGGAATCCATCAAGAACCAAATTTATGAAAGGATTTGAACCAAGTCAAATCTAAAACAATAAATGAGTTTCATCAAATCAAGCTTCTATTTTAACAAAGAGAAATGATTCATTAAAATGATCAAGATGTCTATATAAAATCAAATCCTTATTCTTGCAAGTGATCATCATATATTAAAAATCCATGAATAAAAATTCATAAATCAAATGTCTTTTCTTGTAAATAGAAGGAAGAATGATTCATAGGAATTGATAAAAGATCAAGTCATTAATCCAAAAATCCATGAATTATGGCTCTTCCTTTGCAAATAGAAGGAGGAAGGACTCGTGATCATCACATGAAAATAAGACATCGAGTTGTAAATCCCAAAACTGGAATATTTTCTTTTGTAAATATACCGAGAAAGAAAAAGCGATCTCGATTTAAAAAGAAAACTCAAGTTATGAAAAACCGAGAAGTTCAAAAAATGTATTAAGGAATTTATGCATTCAAAAGATTTATCATGCCTAATTCTTAGAGTGTTGCAAGCATTAAACCATCATCAAGAAGCACATCATAATTTTGAATAGCACATGACGTCAAAAGGTACGTCATGGAATGTAAGAAGTATCAAAGAGTACAACTCATCATATTGCTTTTTAATTCCCTACTTCCTCTTATCAGTAGAAGAAAATATATAACCTATTCAGGTGGTGGTAAATCAAAATGCCTAAACAAAGTATTCAATTGCCGATGGATTTGCTGCATCTCGATTAAGATTTGATCTTAATATAGTTCAATTCAATCCAGTCGAGTCACTATTTGATCGACATATGAGGAGGGTGCTTGCTCTGTTGGAGGTGCTACCTCAAGAGGACTAGTAGGAGGAGAATGACTTTCTCTATATACAGGTGTTTCTGGTTCTGGTTCAGGTGAGGGAGGTTCAGTCCTCCTAGGTAATCTAATCCAAATTCCATTTCTTACTATGCATCTTAATCTTCTTAATAGGTTTCCATTGATAACATTGAATCGATCTAGTTTTAAGGTTTCTTCATCAGATGGAATAACTATGTTATATGCATGCATTAGTCTAGTGATTAAACCACCATATGGAAGCTTCATATCTTTTGTTGAGAGTTCAATCATGTTTTGTTTTATCAGATATCCAAAACAGTTATCGTGTCCTATCATAATCCAATATATTGTTCCTAATTCCATTTGACTGGCTTCATCATGATGATGTTATTTGGAAGTAAGATACTTCTCATAATATGACGAAGCAATTTTGTGCTTAAGGGTAGCAAATGTTTACAATTTTTTGGAATGACGGAAAGATTTAGGTTACTAAAGGTAGTTCCTAATGCCTCAGAATATGTAACCCCAACTAATTCTTCATCCTATAACTCTCTAAAGTAACAACCTCTTCTTTTCTCAGAAATTCCTATATGGTTGCAAATTACACTATCCGTGATGGTTATGTGATGCCCTAAGAGATAAGTGAACACCCTATCATTTTCATCCACGTGCTAGTTGTTGTAAAACAACCGAACAAGTCTAGGATAAATGAGTTCACTTATTTGGAGGATTAGAATGACATCTAAGTTAGCAAACCATTAAATTTGTTCTAAATTTCCAAAATTTTCTAAATCTATATATTTTCCCTTATGAATACTTCTAGATTCAAAGGTTGGGAATTTAAGGGCATGTTGAGTTGAATCAAAGAGTATGGAATCATAGGTTTCATCTACCCTCCTCTTTCCTTTGTCCCTTGAGGATCTTCTAGATGCCATGTAACTATACATATTATTAATGAGAAAACTATAAGAAGCAAGATCTAAAAATTGAGAGAAAAGTGTTTGAGAATTACCCTTGTAGTGATCTATTGAAAAGTTGAGATTGATATTTATATTCGCAAGGGATGAGGGTTTTCTTGAGTTTCTAGAGGAAGAGCAAGGAGAATGAGAGATGGAGAAGGGTTTAGAGGTGTGGGGAAGAAGTGTAGGAAAGCTTGGGGGAGGTTCTACTGCCGACCCTAAAGAAGTTTATATAGGGCAGAGTTGCGGGCGGTGCTATCGTCAGTCCAGCGGTGACATTGTCGGTGCACTATTTTTTCTCAAGGTGTTGTTTTCTTTTTCTAGCACCATTACCTCTGTTTTGAGATACAGCAAGCACGTACTCTTGCCTCCTTTTCATTTGAGACAAAGAAATATCACAATCATAGTGTGGTGTAAAAGCTTATTTGCGTAAATATCATATCAACTCATTTCGAAGTTTTGACTTTCATAAGAATATATATAGAAATGATTAGTTCAAACATGCCGATGATCCATGAATCAGATCTTTTGTTTTGTGAATTGCATAGAGAAAAAATAAAAGTAAACGATCTAAAAAAAGAAGATTCGATTTTTAAAGGTCGAGAAATCCAGAAAACATAAAAGAGGAACTCACGTATATGAATTCTGAAGTTTCAAATATCGAGAAATCAAGATCAAATGTTTATAACATAAGATTTCAAATAATCATTATATCATCAAGTCATCAAGCATGATTTTATTGAATATGAAGCATCTTCAATCATTTTGTAACCAATAATTCTAATTCTAATGATATTTCCTTTATTATTTTGGCTAGAGAGCTTTATGGGGTATTTTGGATCTACGGTAATAAGCCTTGAGCATCTACTATCAAAATATTATTTTTGCTCCTAGCTTGTGATGGTAAACATTTCTATAAAGAAGGGTGATTTTTAGGTAACTATTTGACCTTAGGTACCTCAAAAATCGATCTACTCAACTTATTATTTTGCATGAAGTTCTTTATAGTTCCTTTAGGAACCCAAATCAATTTGTGTGAACTATATATCTTAAACGGATATTTATAAGCAACATGTCCGAGTTTACAACAAAAGTTATATTTGGTGAGGGTGATACATGCAAGGTAGGACCTTAAACAAAGATGGTTGGATTTTGGTGAGAGCTACTCACAAATCCAATTCCGCCTTTACTATGAACGCAACCCTTATTGGCAAGGATCATGTTCAAGGACTTGTTACCAATCTTAAACTTTTCTAGAGTTTCTTTGAGTAGCAAGTTTTCCTTCTTAAGTGCCTCTAAGTTTTCACATTTAGTGCATGGAGGTAGTAAAGGACTATCATGCTTAAGTTTTTCAAATTCAGTATTTAAAAGGGCATGCTCCTTTTTCAAACAAGTAAACTTTTTACTCATTATTCTACATTCATTGAATAAATCATAAAAAGCACTTAAAAGTTTATTGAAAATAAACACCGCCAGTGGCTCAATCACCGAGACACAGTCTCCAAGATTATGTCAGGCGGTAGTACTGTCAGGTTGGGTGGTGGTACCACCTAGTGTTAGTGCTGTAGGCATTGGTACTGCCTAGCACAAGCGGTGGTACTGCTTGTACCCCCAAAACCAGGGATGAGATACTTTTAGGCTCCAAATTCAAATCCATTTGGGACCTATAAATACCCCTCTCATCCCTACTTAGGTGACATAAGAATTGAAAGCAAAAAGAAAGAAAAATGCTCTTGCAATCTTATGAGAACTCCTCTAAAGCTTTAAGTGTTGGTGAAGTTTAAGACAAGAGGTAGTGGGGGTATAAAGGTTCTCTCCTAAACCTATCAAAAAGAGAATCAAGTTATAAGGATAGTTGATCATCACTCATTAAAAGAAGTTTGGTAGTGGAAGCCGGTGGCCTCGAGTGAAGAGAAATCAGGAGTGGACGTAGTGTCACGGACTTAGTTGGTTTTGCCTAAGTCGTGCGGCACCCTTGCGTGTTCGTCCGCAAAGGTCAGCCTCCCCGAAGCCTCCCATGTCCCTTAGGACCCACAAAAGAGAGAATGGGTTAGAGAAAACGTTTCATTCGGGATCCACAAGCAAACATTTCCAAAAATACTTCATAGATAATGCAAATTACAATAGACTTTACAAGCTCTTAATAGTTGCACAACAAAGGGTAAAATGGTCTATTATAGACCGAAAATCTCTCACACGTGTCCACATGACACAATCTTTATTTACAAGCCTAAAGTGACCACCAACCTAACTAAAATAAGACTATTAAGCCTTCGGTCGTCCCTCTACATGCTGTACAAAGCATGAACATACCAAAAGACACGGACATACATAAGCATTACATCAAACATCCTATTTCGAAGTTTGTCCGTGACATTCTCCCCCACTTATTCCTTCGACGTCCTCGTCGAAGCCTTTGCCAACACTGCAACTCCTTGTCTTTGCTGAGTCTTCAATCTTCTGCTCTAGCTGCAATGCACCTCCTAGCTCCCAACTACTCTCCGTTGCTGTTTTTTTTTTTTTTAAGTAGTCGAACATTTGATCCGCCATGCTGCTTCAACTCGCCAATGACTCCGACTCTTGTGTGGGGTTGGTTGAGTTTTGATGATCCCTGTTGGTTCCTACGGATCCTCCAGATGAAGGAAAAGACCATCCTTACTGCGCCAGTCTCTCAAATGCCTCATGCTGCTTGAACTGGGTGGATGCTTATTAGAGTTTTAACTTAGTTGCTCCACAAAATTTGCTCATTGGCTCTTCTTTCACTTAGTTGTCACATCCAAGTAGGTTCGCATCACTTCCGCTTTCGATTGACATTTGTTAGGAAATGAAGCAGACAATTTACTCTTAGTAACACTGATCACCGTTGGTGAGGATTTGACAACTATTGTCTTCCATTATCTTCGAAGGGTCTTTGAACTTGTGTAGAGCTCCTCTGCTGGATAGATAAGAGAATTGGGGTACTCGGTTTTGCCCATTCTCTTAAGGGTTGAGAAGGCAAAGGTTACTTGACTTCACCCACCTCCTCGAGGTTGTACTCCATGCATCGAGCTGGTTACTACCCTTCGCCTACTCTTTGCTCACACTTTTGAAGCACTTGAAGTATTTGCACTCCTTGCGTTGAGTAAGTTACTGTGATTCACCTTCTCAATGCCATCGAACTTCTGGAATGCAAGAAGTTTTTACCCCAACTTGGAGTAATTCTCTCATAGGTTTGGTCGCCTTTGGGATTGTACTGTCTTCTCCATCAACCCTGCCGCCTACTCCACTGAGTAGCAAAGGTACAACACCGCGTACTACTTGCTTCGTTCCTTGGTCATGCACTCTTACCTGACCCGAAGTCCTTCACTTTCGGCTATCATGATGAGAAGCTCGTTGACACCGGTCTTACGAAGTTCCTTGGCCTCTACCCTTCAGCCTTGTCTCGGTACTTGGAGTTTGCCTCTGCTTGCTCCACCTCCTCGGCCCCTTTCACGACCAAGCGCTCTCCCTCCATAAGAGCAAGGGATCAATGACTTTCACGGAAGTCCCGCCTCTGCAGTACCATGGCACTGCCATGCCCATGGCCCTACTATTCGTCGCCTCGCATCTACTTCCTTTTTCTTCACGATCAGTAGATATGTCTCTATGGCACTCCTCTGAGTCCACCTTCATTCTAACTAATGCTTGATTTTGGGTAGCTAAGTCCCTATGGACTCGTCGTCGCTTCCTCGCCCCTTTCGACCCCCTACTTCAACACCTCTGTGTTCTCCAAACAGCTCCCTTTGGTCGATGGAAAGACAGACTACAACTCCCATGTATGGCCTCTGCCATCACATTATAGGGTTTGCACCGATTATGTTCTTCTTTGCTTTCTTGTTAGCAACGTTCGCTTACTCGACCTTGTCCTCTGACATGCCGAGCTCCCTTATGCGATTATGAGCTCTGGAGCAGTCCAACTCTCCAGCTGCTTCGATCATACCTCTGTATGATCAAGTCCCTCCCATGGGACTCACTGGTACTTGCATTCGAACTTTTCCCTTGGTGGAACCCAGCCCCATATGCTGATGACTAAGATTTTCATCCGATGCAAAATTCGATGCACGCACGGAAGACTCACCTCTACGGTACCATGGCCTTCACTCATTGAATCCATAGCCCTTCTTATCGTCTTGTTGTTCACCGAAATAGAGCTTCCAGTAGCTCCCAATCATATCTCCGTATGATCTAGTCCCTCACGGGACTATGTTGTGTGTATCACATTGCCACGAATTGTTCCATCACGATCCGCTACACCATGTCGCCTCCTGGTGACATCTCTATTGCATTCTGATTCTTGTGGGATGAACTCGATTTGTGAACCCTCCATGTGTGGCCTCTACCAATACATCGCAGTGTCTCTTCCACCTTTGATTTTGTCTGCTCCTTTGGCAATTGACCTTCATCCACCGACTCTTAGGTCACGCCTAGATGAAGCACCGCTCTAGGATAGTCCATCGCCTAGTAGCTCCCAAAGTCCCCCGACTTTGCTGCAATTAGTACACCATTGTTTGGATCCTAGGCCTCTACCCCTACCATTATAATCTTTGCTGCGCATCGCTTCCTTCATAGCAACTTGAATGGCAACACTATGGCATATTCTTCAAGAGTACCCGCCTCTGTGTCCTCTTGCCCCGTGCTAAGGCCTTATGAACCCAACTTCGCCTCTGCAAATTGAGTCACCTTAGTTCCTCCATCAAATGCTCCTCCGAGATAAGGTGCATGTGCCTAGAAGCTCCCTTCGTCTTTGGCACCATGCAAGATGAGTCCACTCCGTCAGAATGAATGACCCATGGATCAACATGATCCTACTCTTGCCTCTGCAAGAGTTCATGTCCTTGACCTCTGTTCAAGGAAAACACTATGCCTCTGCTCCATGTTCCATCTTCTATGCTGGCTCCCTTCATGCGGCTTGGGTACTTCGCCAAGTTACACCCAAGTTGCTTCGCTCCTCATTTTTGCATTGAGATGATGGTGGCCCTCACGCCCACCATTCCATGAGTCAGCCCTCCCTTGAGTCCGATCTCCATATCGACTCCAAGTGTGCCTTCATTTGTGTTGCTTTTGTTATGATCAAGAGCACTAAGAGGAGGGGGTGAATTAGTACAGCGGAAAACTTTCGACGATTAAAAAGGTGTTCGTACGATAAAAGCGATTTCGGTAGAAAAGTCGATTCGTAAATCTCTTTAACTTGTAATCAAGCGATATGTAGTTAAAGGAAATCTATGAAGGCAGTTTGCAGTTACAATGAAAGTTAAAATGTAAGCGCAAACTGAAATATGATGTTCATACGATAAAACTGATTTACGTCTAAACGCCGATTCGAAAAATACTGAACTTTAAAACACGATCGTAAATGTGCAGAAGGCAGTAAGCTATTGAGGAGGTTTGCAGTAAGGATAAGATGCTCAAAGTAAATGCAAACCGAGATTTAGAGTGGTTCGGTCAATCTTGACCTACATCCATTTTTGGCTTTCTCCACCGACGAGGTCACCGACGTCTACTAGAGGCCTTCCTTCAATAGGCGAAGGCCAACCACCCTTTTATAGTTTCACTCCTTTTGACGGGCTTAGGAGACAACCCTTACAGAATTTTCTCTCCTCTCTTTAAAGATCAAAACTTGGAAGAAAAGAGGGAGAAGAACTTTTGACCTTTACAATAATTTTGAGCTCTAAAAATCACAGAATAAGATCAGGATTTCGGTGTGTTTTTTGTGCTCTTTCAGTGCTAAAAGGGTGGGGTATTTATAGGCCCCAACCTAGTTTGAATTTCGAGCTCAAAACTGTCAATTCTCGAAATTCCGGGATCTGGCGGTTGCACCTCCTGACTGAGGCGGTTGCACCGCCTGGCAGAGCTCAAAGACTGAGCCTCTGGGTGATGCCACCTCCTGTCAGGGGCTGTTGCACCTCTTGCCAGAGCTCGAAGACCGAGCTCAGGTGGTGCCACCGCCTGACTGAGGCGGTTGCACCTCCTGTCAAAGCTCGAAGATTGAGCTCAGGCGGTGCCACCGCCTGACTGAGGCGGTTGCACCTCCTGCCAGAGCTCGAAGACCGAGCTCAAACGGTGCCACCTCCTGGCTAGGGCGGTTCAACCGCTTGGTAGAAATCAGGGTCCGAATGGGTTGATCCATTCGGCCCAATTTGGGTTTTTCAGGGGCCCAATTGTCCCGAGATTAAGTTAATGGGATCACCTCCCATTTCTAACTTAATCATTGTGCTAACTACGATATTTCCTAAGATGTTTACTGTAACTTGCTCCGATGCGTCAATCGCTTCTTCCGGCGAGCTTCCGGCGAACTTCTGTCAATCATCCGATGAACCTTCGGTGATGCTCCTGCGGACTTCCGGCAAACTCCTGGACTTGCGACGATCCACTTGGCGAGTTTCGACGAGCTTCTTTGGCAAGCTCATGGACTTCTCGGATTTGTTCCCGCAGAACCTCCAACGACTGTCCGAACTTCCGTCGACCTCTCGAACTCCCAACGTGATTATTGTCTTGATTCCGGCGTAACTCTTGCTGCATATCTTACTTTCATCGTAGTTAATCCTGCGCACTTATCTCAACATATAGATTAGATAACAAATGACAATTGACTTCATTATCAAAATCTGAGATTCAACAATCTCCCCCTTTTTTATGATGACAATCAATTGATAATGGAGTTAACATTAACTCCCCCTGTCTATATGTCATACTTGAGATAAGTCATTCTTGAATTCAAAACCTTTGAATTCAAGAGATATATTGATAAGTTAAAATCATTTAAACTTATCAATACTCCCATCATGATTCCCATCATGATGTTTCTCTCTGAAGATGATGTCAAGGCTTGACATTCATTTTCAAATTTTACATTACAAGTTTGAATGATGGTAATAGTAGCAATTCATCATATTGTAAGATGTCAACATGTAAAACTGCGAAGCAAGATTTTGATATCATTACATGATGCACACATTTCAAATGTTTTAGCAATTATTGCATTTCATCACATGGTAAGATATCAATACGTAAAATTACGATGCAAGTTTTTGTTTGATATCTTGACACGATACAAACAAGGCATAGCATAGCATTAATACTCATATATTTCTCCCCCTTTGTCATCAACAAAAAGTGTGGTAATTGTGATACCAGGAGAATAATATAAGCAAATTTTGAGCATAAGTGTGATAATTGTTCATGCCTTTACTAGGTTCATGTTATTTTCCAATAGTGAGTGATAGGAAATCAATTATACAAGCATATAAAGGAAAGCATGATATGTAGATCGCTTTAAGTACTTCTTCCTTTTTATTTGTTATAATCTTTTTGCATGAAGAAGGAAGGCTATTTGTGAGTTTACTTTGAGTGAAGTTAAAATCGATGAGAGATTAAATCATGCTTCATTTTTACAAGGATCAAGATATGTATGTGAAAAAAATCTTTGCAAGTAAAAACACTATCATCCATATTTTAAGATGGAATTTATAAGCAGGAATCATTTCATCAAATTCATTTCAGAAAAATATTTTTCATATAATAAGTGTATGAGAAAATCCGATTGTTAGGATACCAATTGTTAAGCGAATCCGAAAAAGAAATTAACACTTTCATGCAGTCGGACAAGACTATGCTATAGATTTTCAAATACAATCATGAAGACAAAACATGCTTATTGTTATGGAAATTTTTGTATTCAACACATAATTTCCAATATGTTATTTAGGCATGTAATGGCAATCAAGTGATTTGATCATTCAATAAAGTCCGAAAAATAATTTTAACTAGTTTATGTATTCGGACACATCAACATTCCTAATTCTCTTCTTATGAAATCAAATTGTTCTTCACTTAGAGGTTTTGTAAAAATATCAACTAGTTGATGTTTAATATTATGGCAATATAATAACATGATGCATCAACTGCATTGGTGGTTATAAAAACATTTAGTTTCAATGTAAAATCCGACAGTGAGTAATGAGATTAAACAATGAGTGATGTTTGTAACTCTGCTTACAAATAAATACATCAGGTAACCATATCAAAGATCAAGGCATAGGGCATTGTGATCATGGTGAGTAACATAAAGAGTTTACAATACACATATAAGCTCATTCAGGAGGTGAAAAATTAAAATGCCTAAATAAAAAGTCAAATTGTCGATGAATTTGCTACAGCTCAGGTAGGATTTGATCTTGTCGATGTTCAAGCCGTTCTTGTTTTTGTTCAAATCGGTCCATCCGAATCCCAATATCTTCGATAGATGATGCAGGAGCTTGCTCAAATGAATTTGTTTCCTCAAAGGGACAAATCGGAGGAGATTGAGTACCCCTAAAGACTGGTGTTTCCGGTTCTGGTTCAGGTTGAGGGGGATCGGTTCTTCTAGGCATTCTAACCCAATTACCGTTTCTATAAACACATCTCAATCGGTGAAGTAGATTTTTATTTATTATGCTAAACCTATCTACTTTTATTACTTCTTCATCAGATGGTATTGGAATATTGTAGGCTTTCAGTATTCTAGTGATTATACCACCATATGGAAGCATCATGTCTTTCTTAGATAGTTCTAACATGTTTTGTTGGATAAGATAACCAAGACAGATGTCATGTCCTTTCATGATCCAATACATAGTTCCTAATTCTATTTGGCTTACTTCATCATGATGGTATTGTTTAGGGAGAATGATGCTAGTTAGGATATGATGAAGTACCTTAGTGTTTAGTGGTAATAGATGTTCACAACTTTTAGGAACAATCGCTAAATTGGGATTGGCGAAAATTGTTCCTAAGGCTTCAACATATGTTGTCCCAACAGTTTCATCATCCCATGATCCTCTAAAGTAAAGTCCTCTATTTTTTATGGGAATGCCTATCATGTCGCAAATGAGTTTATCCGTAATAGAGATGTGTTGTCCTAAGAGATAGGTAGACATTCTTTCTTCTTCATCTACTTGTATATTGTTGTAAAACAATCTAACAAGTCTTGGATAGATGGGTTCATTAATTTGTAAAATAGGGAGTAGATCTAGGTTTGCAAACCATTGGATTATCTCTAAGTCTCTTAGTTCATCTAAATCTACATGTTTTCCCTTATTGACACTTCTAAATTCGAAAGAGGAAAACTTTTCAGCATGATATTTTGAATCGAAAAGGGTAAGATCAAAGTCTTCCACTAATCTCCTCTTCCCTTTATCCCTCGATGATCTTCTAGATCTCATAACTACTGCTGTTTAGGAGGATAGTAATGAGCAAGAGTAAATGAATCAAAAACAGAATTTAAGGGCTTCTTAGAGAATACCTTAGTGATATCTTCAAGAGAAGGAGAGATTTTTGATCTTTTGCTTCGAAATGAGGAGTATTTGGGATGCTGTGAGGGGAGAAATGGAGATGGAGAAGCTTTGGAAGAGTAAAGAGTGGAAGGGAGTGAGTTGGGGTCGGTTCCACTGCCGGCCCTAGCTCGGGTTAAAAGGGGGCAGGATTGCGGGCGGTTGCACCGCTGGCTGGGGCGGTGCAACCGCTTGCAATACGTGATAGCCGGAGGTGCTACCTCTAGCTGGGGTGGTGCAACCGCTGCAGGCAGTGAGCATGGTTCTGACTACTGTGTGGTCTGATTTGAATGTTTTTGGCTTTGAGATGAATTTTTATTTGTGGATCAATCAACTTTACTTACGTAATTACGTAAGAATTTTCATTTTAAGATAAGAACTTTTGCACGATCAAGATAGATCTTTTGACGTGCATACTCTCAATGTCGTATACATGTTTGTGACAGATTGTTCAAGTTGGTAAGCCTTGCAAGTTTATGACAAACTTAGTCAGTTCATGATATAGTTGGATTCGAAAGTTATGAACGGATGAAATCGATGGGTTCGAAAATCCAGAGGATATGTGAAGGGAGAATCATGGGTTTCCAATTCTAAGGGATCAAATGGGATTGTATCCATATCACATTTGTAATTTTAATTTTCTAATCCTCTTTTTGTTATTTAGGCTAGAGAGCATCACGTGTTCTTTTTGGATCTTGGGTCATGAATATCGAGAATCCAAAGAGCAGGATATTATTTCTTGCTCCCAACTTATGATGTTTTACGTCTTTACAAGAAAGGATGATTTTTAGGTACCCATTTGCTTTTGGGTGCCTCAAAAATAGATCTACATTGTTTATCATGTTGCATAGACTTTATCATGGTTCCTTTAGGAACCCAAATTAATTTGTTCGGACTAATTTTCTTGAATGGACAATAATGTGTTTTATGTCCAAGTTTGCAACAAAAGTTGCATTTGCTTTGGTGTCGAACATATAAGATGGGGCCTTTTATTGGATTTTGGTGAGGACTTCCCACAAATCCGATTCCACTTCTTTTGGGAACGTGACCCTTGTTTGCAAGGATCATGTTCAAAGACTTACTACTAACCTCGAATTTCTTCAAGGTGTCTTTAAGTAGCAAGTTTTCATTTTGGAGAGTTTCTAGATCATGGCATTTTATGCATGAACCTAAACTATCATGATATTCAGTTTTTAACTTATCAAAATTACAAGTAAGACTATCATGCTCCTTTTTTAGCAATTTATATTTTCTACTAATAATCTTGCATTCATCAAATAAGTCATGGAAGGCATTTAATAATTCGTCAAATGATAAATCTGCATCTATTAAATTCGTTGCCTCCTCCCTGATGGCCATTAAGGCGTAATGAGCAACTTGCTCGGTGTTGGACTCCTCTTCTTCGGACGCGCTCGAGTCATCCCACGTTGCTTTGAGCGCCTTCTTCTTTGATGTTCTATTTTTGACTTAGGGACAATCACTCTTG
Source organism: Musa acuminata AAA Group (assembly GCF_036884655.1). Classification (NCBI taxonomy): domain Eukaryota; kingdom Viridiplantae; phylum Streptophyta; class Magnoliopsida; order Zingiberales; family Musaceae; genus Musa; species Musa acuminata. The sequence goes on along the minus strand of NC_088346.1, from coordinate 32,684,148 downwards.
TAGTGCCCTAGCTTTTTGCACTCATAGCAAATAACTTGGTCCTTCTTGGGTTCAAATTTATTTTTTGTTTCATTCTTAAACTTGCTTCTTTTAATGAATTTTTTAAATTTTCTTGTTATAAGTGCCAAGTCATCGTCACAGTCCTCATCATTTGAGTTTTCTCTCAAGTGGTCTTCTAAAGTTCTAAGTGCCATATCCTTCCTGTTCTTTGGAAGGATGTCTTCTTGCTCTCCATGAGCTTTGCAAGTCATCTCGTAGGTCATTAATGACCCGATTAGTTCTTCAAGAGGGAAGTTGTTTAGATCTTTCGCCTCTTGAATAGCAGTAACTTTAGGATCCCAACTCTTAGGAAGGGATTTTAGAATCTTATTTACGAGCTCAAAATCCGAAAAACTTTTTCCGAGTCCTTTTAGACCGTTGACGATATCAGTGAAACGGGTAAACATGTCGCCAATAGTCTCACTCGGTTTCATCCGGAAAAGTTCGAAAGAATGTATCAAAAGATTGATTTTTGACTCATTCACTCTACTTGTGCCTTCGTGAGTCACTTCGAGTGTGTGTCAAATATCAAATGCGGTTTCACAAACCGAAACACGGTTGAACTCGTTTTTATCAAGCGCACAAAATAAGGCATTCATAGCCTTTGCATTAAGAGCGAAAGCCTTCTTCTCCAATTCATTCCAATCGATCATTGAAAGAGAAGACTTCGAAAATCCATTTTCGACAAGATTCCAAAGTTCAAAATCCATAGAAATAAGAAAGATTCTCATTCGGGTCTTCCAATAGGTGTAGTCCGTCCCATTGAACATGGGTGGACGTGTAATAGAATGGCCCTCTTGGTTTCCGGTGTATGCCATCTCTTTTGGGTTTTAATCCGTTTGAGAGTTAACCCCACTCCGATACTAATTGTTAGGATCAAGAGCACTAAGAGGGGGGGGGGGGGGGGGGGTGAATTAGTGCAGCGGAAAACTTTCGACGATTAAAAAGGTGTTCGTACAATAAAAGCGATTTCGGTAGAAAAGCCGATTCGTAAATCTCTTTAACTTGTAATCAAGCGAGATGTAGTTAAAAGAAATCTATGAAGACAGTTTGTAGTTATGATGAAAGTTAAAATGTAAGCGCAAACTGAAATATGATGTTCGTACGATAAAACCGATTTACGTCTAAATGCCGATTCAGAAAATACTGAACTTTAAAACATGATCGTAAATGTGTAGAAGGCAGTAAGCTATCGAGGAGGTTTGCAGTAAGGATAAGATGCTCAAAGTAAATGCAAACCGAGATTTAGAGTGGTTCGGTCAATCTTGACCTACATCCACTTTTGGCTTCCTCTACCGACGAGGTCATCGACGTCTACTAGAGGCCTTTCTTCAATAGGCGAAGGCCAACCACCCTTTTACAGTTTCACTCCTTTTGATGGGCTTAGGAGACAACCCTTACAGAATTTTCTCTCCTTTCTTTAAATATCAAAACTTGGAAGAAAAGAGGGAGAAGAACTTTTGGCCTTTACAACAATTTTGAGCTCTAAAAATCACAGAATAAGATCAGGATTTCGGTGTGTTTTTGGTGCTCTTTCAGTGCTGAAAGGGTGGGGTATTTATAGGCCCCAACCCAGTTTGAATTTCGAGCTCAAAATTGTCAATTCTCAGAATTTCAGGATCTGGCAGTTGCACCTCCTGACTGAGACGGTTGCACCGCTTGGCAGAGCTCGAAGATTGAGCCTCTGGGCGGTGCCACCTCCTATCAGGGGCGGTTGCACCTCCTGCCAGAGCTCAAAGACCGAGCTCAAGTGGTGCCACCGCCTGACTGAGGTGGTTGCACCTCCTGCCAGAGCTCGAAGACCGAGCTCAAGCGGTGCCACCTCCTAGCTGGGGCGGTTCAACCGCTTGGCAGAAATCAGGGTCCGAATGGGTTGATCCATTCGGCCCAATTTGGGTTTTTCAGGGGCCCAATTGCCCCAAGATTAAGTTAATGGGATCACTTCCCATTTCCAACTTAATCATTGTGCTAACTACGATATTTCATAAGACATTTACTACAACTTGCTCCGGTGCGTCAATCACTTCTTCCGGCGAGCTTCCGACGAACTTCCGTCGATCATCCGATGAACCCTCGGTGATGCTCTTGCGGACTTCCGACAAACTCCTGGACTTGCGATGATCTACCTAGCAAGTTTTGATGAGCTTCTTTGGCAAGCTCATGGACTTCTCGGATTTGTTCCCGCAGAACCTCCGACGACTGCCCGAACTTCCGTCGAACTCTCGAACTCCCGTGATCATTGTCTTGATTCCGGCGCAACTCCTACTGCATATCTTACTTTCATCGTAGTTAATCCTGCACATTTATCTCAACATATAGATTAGATAACAAATGACAATTGACTTCATCATCAAAATCTGAGATTCAACAACTTTGGGTCGCTCCCCCACTTGATCTCGCAATGCATCTACTAATGCATTCTCTCGAGCGAGATCATGCGATGACTCCTCACCGCTTGCTCAGTCCATTGAGCTTCATGGAGTTGTTGTTTGTTGAGGTACTCCTCCTCAACTTGTGAGGTTCGTCCCACATGATTCTCCCTCTAGAGAGCCGGGACTTATCCCTCTTGGATAACTATTTGATTAGAGCAACATCTCTCTTTGTTTTGGAGACCACCATCCCCTTGGACTACTCCAATTTGTTGAATAAACTGTGCATTGTTCTGCCTTCTGTAAACACCCTTGCTAGATTGCGACTCCACGTCAATACAGCCCCCGCTGCACCACTCAATGCCTAGCAACATGCTGAACTAGTTGCACACTTCAGCCTCCTACAGACATATCCTTCACATGCCGAAGAGAAAGTTTCAATGTTCCATGGCACCGAGTTTCGATCGCCTTGGGATGGCCACGAACATTCCATCGTCCGCATACAAGCCCATGCATGAGTACTGAATTCTTTGAGGTAGCAATTCCCCTCACCTCTGTGAGCTTTGCACAACTCTTTCGGTCGCTGAGCAACTCATTCCACCTTGGATGGTCTCATCCTTTACCAAGCGCCTCGCTTGCCTTGGGCACCTTCAAGTATAGTTGTCAACTTTGAGCCATAGCTCAAACTCAGCCATCCTAACCTTTGTGCGCTCCACATTCTTCCAAGCTTGTTTGTTCTTGTGGTGCCTCTTGCGCGAAGGGTTGGCCATTCCTCTGAATGCCAATCTCAGATGCCCGCTCCTCCGAGCGACTCCTTTTCCCTATATCTCCATGCCCGTTTTTCCCCAAACGGTCGTGCGTGTGCTGATTGCCCTCAACGCAGCCCCGCTAGGTCCCCTACGTTTGCATGATAAGTATTTCTATGAGTGCTTGTCCCACTTTAATACCATCTGTCATAGACTTATCTGGTTTTGCCTAAGTCGTGCGACACCCTTACGTGTCCGTCCGCAAAGGTCAGCCTCCCCGAAGCCTCCCATGTCCCTTAGGACCCACAAAAGAGAGAACGGGTTAGAGAAAACGCCTCATTCGGGATCCACAAGGAAACATTTCCGAAAACACTTCATAGATAATGCAAATTACAAACAGACTTTACAAGCTCTGAATAGTTGCACAACAAAAGGTAAAATGGTCCATTATAGACCGAAAATCTCTCACACGTGTCCACATGACACAACCTTTATTTACAAGCCTAAAGCGGCTACCAACCTAACTAAAATAGGACTATTAAGCCTTTGACCATCTCTCTACATGCTGTATAAAGCATGAACATCCCAAAAGACATAGACATACATAAGCATTACATCAAACATCTTGTTTCGAAGTTTGTCCATGACAGTAGGTCATGATGACCAAACCACTGTAAAACTTGGTTTGCATTTCTATTCTTGCTATTTACCTTTACTGCAAACTGCCTTACTTGTTTACTACTTTCACTTCGATTGCGATTTTTATCGATATCGATTTTTATCGATATAGACCTTTCAAGTTAAACTCATATTTTCGATATCGATTTTTATCGAAACGAAAATTTTCTGAATCAATGTGATTTTACCCCTCTTAGTGCTGACTTGATCCTAATAGTTGGTATCAGAGTCATGTTCTTTCTCGTTTGGTTTAACACCCAAGAGAAATGGCTCTTTTCGGCTTTCAAGAGGGTCACTATCATTCATCCTTCTATGTTCAATGGGACGGACTACATATATTGAAAAACTCAAATGAGAGTTTTCTTGCTTTATTTAGATTTCAATTTATAGAATATCGTTGAAAACGGATTTCAAAAGTCTTCTCTTCCAATGAATAATTGGAATGATTTGGAGAAGAAGACTCTCTTTGAATGCCAAAGCTATGAATGCTTTATTTTGCGCCTTAGATAAAAATAAATTTAATCATGTTTCTATTTGTGAAACTACGCATGATATTTAGCACACTCTTGAAATCACACACGAAGGACTAGTAAAGTTAAAGATTCAAAAATTAATCTTTTGATGCATGATTTTGAGTTGTTTCATATGAAACCAAGCGAAACTATTGTTGACATGTATACTCATTTTACAGATGTAATTAATAGTTTAAAAGCACTTGGTAAAAGTTTTTCTAACCTTGAACTTGTTAACAAAATACTAAGATCTCTTCCTAAAAATTGGGATCCTAAAGTAACGACTATTCAAGAATCAAAGAACTTCAACCATTTTCCAATTGAAGAACTTATTGGGTCTTTAATGACCTATGAAATGAGTTATATGACACAAAATGAATATGAGAACTACCTTCCAAAGAACAAAATGAATTTGACACTTAGAAAAAAAAAAGACCACTTGAGAAAAAACTCAAAGTGATGGTGATAATGATTATCATTATGTTCTTGATCCTATCACGATGAACATATGTCTCGTACTCATGGGTTCCGTTGACACCTCCACGTTCCGGTCATGCCTTGTCATGCAATTACAACTTAACTACAACCATGTAGGCCCAAAAATGTACATATCATATAAATGAGAAACCTTGATCTTATCAAGAGGAGGTACACCGAAGGAGATAGAAATACATGCCAGATATAATGAGAGAGAGAGAGGCTCGCAAGCCTCAATAATAATCACATACACACATACACATCATAACATATGGCCCATGATCATCTGCCCACATTATACATCATATGTATATGCAGGACTAACTAGGTAATAATTAATTAAATAATTTAATTAATACTTGAATTAATCCTTAATTCAATTTGAGAAACTCTACAGTATCCACATTGCAGGGTACCCCATGGCTAGCTGTGTCCTAGCCGAGGGCAGCAAGGTTACTCTCGGCCAAGGCTGCAAGTAGCCTTCTACCAATACTATAGGGATGCAACATTTGCTACCTTTTTCCCCCATTTTTCTATCAACTATTTTGACAACAAATCAATGGCCAATGAAACTTTTCAAGTGCCCAGATAGATGTAGTTCAAATTTACGATTGATAATAAATGTAACTACTTTACGAAAAAACCAATTCTATGCGATTCAACACAAGATGCAATTAATAACCAATCTTCGCATGAACAACCTGGCTTTGATACCACTGTTGGAAAATTATATAGAGCATAACCTGCACAAACAAAAATAAAAATAAATACTGGCTTCCTAAAAATATATTTATCAAATTGTCATACGAATATCGGGAGCATAAAACACAAAAGCGATTAAACTGTGTAACTATATAAAATGGTTGAGACGTTCTCACATAGAGAAGATCGTATATCCCTAAATCTATAGATCCTAGTTCATGGATGAAGGAGATCTCACAAACTCCTCTATAGTAGTGATCTATATAATGGATGTGGCGACAACACATCTCCTCGCACAGCATGTTGTTTCCTCGCTTTCGTACACTACCACACTGCAGTAACTAAGGGATCATTCCCTCTTACTATCCTCTCACACCAAAGAGGGTGCAGTCAACTAGAGGAAGGGGCAAAGAGGAGATGAAGGAGGTGGTGATAGCAAGGGTCTAGCCTATGATCCCTTTTAGTCCCAACTCCTATTTATAGAGAGCCTCCTTTTACTAACCCTAATAGATCCTTATTTTTCAGTATTGTATCTATTAGGACCGTATCAGCACTAAGAGGAGAGGTGAATTAGTGCTTTCGATAAAAATATCGGTTTGAAGATTTTTATTCGATAAAGCCTATATCAGAAAGATGTTTAATGTGAAAATATTCGTAAGAATGTAATGAGCAAATAAAGCAGTTTGCAATAAAGGTAAACACCAAAGGAAAAGAGCACATCGAATTTATAGTGGTTTGGTTATTGTGACCTACGTCCATTCCTGATTCCTCTTCACTCGAGGCCACTAGCTTCCACTACTGATCTTCTTTCCAATGAGTGAAGATCAACTATCTTTATAACTCTTTCTCCTTTTGATAGGCTCAGGAGAGAACCTTTATAATCCTATTTTATAAGGTATCCCTCACACACCTCTCTTAGAACAACCTTTAAGATCACAGAGGAGGGACTCAACTTTCTCACAAAGTTTTCATACTCAAAACCCTAAGTTTTCATTCTCTTTTCTTATTGTGTCAAGCAGGAAAGATTGGGATATTTATAGGCCCCAAATGGACTCAAATTTGAAGCCAAAATGGTCTCATCCCAAGTTTTTGGGGTATTGGCGTTACCACCGCTAGTACTTGGTTGTACCATTGCTTGCCAGACTAACAATCGACGATACCACTACCTGTTAGTCTGACACTAGATGGCACCATCGCCTAGCCTGACACTCACACTGGGCAGTACCACCACTAGACATAGTCTAAGAGATTGTGTCTAGGAAGTACCATCGCTTGACATAGTTTGGGAGACTGTGCTTAGGCGGTACCTTCCCCAGGTCTGGTGGTACCACCGCTCGACATAGTCTGGGCGACTACGTCTAGGCGGTACCACCACCTAGCCTAGCAGTGCCACCGCTTAGTCTAGCAGTGCCATTGCTTGGCCCTTTTATGGGTGACTAGATGAGCATTCTACTTGGCCCAAAACAACCCCAACTCAAGCCCAATTAGCCCATAATTGAGTTGACATTGCTTCACCCCAAAACTAACTCAATTTAACCTAAACTAACTCAATCTAGACACACTATTACAAGCATGAATCCTATGTTGTCCGACATATCAGTGGTTCATTCGGCGCTTCGTTCGATCCTTCGGCACATCGTCCTCTCCTTCGGCGTATTGCCCAATTGGTATGTTGACTCTCGCAACTTCTAATTTCTTTAGCACAATGTCTAATCCTTCGGCCTGATACCCGAACTCATAGCACGAAGTCCTTCTAGCACATTGACCATTCCTCCTGCCCGGCATCTAATCTTCTGATATGTTTCACTCTGGTCCAATATCTGATTCTTCCTACTTTAATCGAATTACTTTTCCTTGATTGAGGTTAGTCTTACGTCACTCAAACACACATTAGATCTCAACTTCATCAATTGATTTTATTATCAAAATTCAAGATTCAATAATTTTCCTTTTTTTTATGATGACAACCAATTGATAACGGAGTTTAAACTAAATTTCCCCTATCAATATATCATATTGAAATAAGGTATCATTTTAGAAAATGATAACTATTGACTTTCACATCATTGCATGTATCATAAAATCATGAGTATTGTATAAATATTTCAAATCATCATGGTATCAAAATATCAAAGTACATTACATCCTACCATGCATGATCCTAACTTCTCATTGTATGCATCATCATAATATTATGAGTATTGCTTGAATAAAAAAATCATGAGTATTGCATGTATCATTCCAAATCTTAAATATTTCAAATAATCTTAGTATCAAAATATCAAAGTACATTACATCCTACCATGCATGATCCTAACTTCTCATTGTATGCATCATCATAATATTATGAGTATTGCTTGAATCATAAAATCATGAGTATTGCATGCATCATTCCAAATCTTAAATATTTCAAATCATCTTAGTATCAAAATATCAAAGTACATTACATCCATATATGATTCAAATCTCAAATCATCAAAACTTCTCCCCCTTTGTCATCAACAAAAAGGAGAAAAGTACAACTAGCAAGTTTTTGAAAAAGAATGCAAGATAGTAAATTAGCAAGTTTTATATCATTTTAGAATATGTAAGCTAGCAAGTTTTAGAGATGTGCAAGCTAGTAATTCTTTGCTTCTCCTGAGATGTGCAAGCTTAGCAATTTTGCTTTTCTTTGCGATGTGCAAGCTAGCGAGTTTTTCTCCTTGAAATGTGTAAGCTAGCAAGTTTTCTTCTTTTTGAAATGTGTAAGCTAGCAATACTTTCTCCTCCTTTGTTATTATAAAAAAGAAGGGAAGAATACAGTATTGTAATTCTTTTTACTTTTTATTAATTTTTAAATTATGATAAAGATAAATAACAAAGATAAATTTACATCAATATTTCAACCATAAAAAATGAAAGATCAAGTCATGAATACCAAAAGACCATGTGTCATTTTTGACAAATATCTTCTTTTGTAAATAAAAGGAATTATGGGAAATTATCTTGATTTAAAAAGAAAACTTAAGTTATAAAAATCGAGAAATCAAGATCATCCGAAAAATGTATAAAAAGAATTTATGCATATGCTTAAGTTTAACATTCAAGGTAGCACTTTTTGCTTCTCTTTTGCAATGTACAAGCTAATAATTTTTCTCTCCCCCTTTTGTTATCAAAAAGAAGGAAAGAATACAATGATATAATTTTTTTTATATCAATGTTTGGATCATAACATCATATATACAAACATAAATACAAATAAATCATATGAAAATCATGACATGAATGATGTTAATATAAAAGATCATGAAAGATCAAGTCATGAATACCAAAAGACATGATTCATAAAAATAAAATAAAATCTTGGGAGATCAAAGATCTGAATTCATAAAAAAATCTTAAGTATCAAGTTCATGATTCAGATAAAACTCATCCAAATTTAATTTGTCAAATCATCAAAGTCACTTTCTTAGTTCAAGAGATTCATAAAATAGATTCATCACTAACAATCACTAGTTAAAATATTAAAAAGATTTAGATATATTTTCAAGAAAAATACATTCTCCCCTTTTTGTTTCAATTTAAGCAATTGATTTCATACAAGCATGCCAAAGTTTTTGTTTGCCAAAATCATGCATCATTGCTTAAAAACCAATAAACAAATCATGATAATTATCAAGATAAACATTTAGGCATTCATAGAATTATTCTTATTTTGTATGTAAGTATTAGATTCAAATTTAATTTTATATCTCTTGTTACATAAATTCTTAATGAGTTATGTCTACTAACAAAATATCTTCAATCAAAAGTCTGATTTGTTACAAATAATTCTAATTCTAATGATCTTTCCTTTGTTGTTTCGACTATTGAGCTTTGAAAAGTATGTTAAATCTCCCATCATAAGCCTTGAGCATCCACTATCAAAATATTATCATTTGCTCCTAGCTTTCAATTATAGACATGTTTACAAGAAAGATAGGTTTGTTCTAGGTTCTCATTTAACTTTGAGTCTCTCATAGTTAAATCTACCTATCTTGTCTTTTGGCATTAAGTCAATCATGGTTCCTTTAGGAACCCAAACTAATTTATGTGAGCCATACTTTTTGAATAGATATTTATATACAAAATGACCATGTCTACCATAAAAATTATACTTAACCTTAGGGGTAATATGCAACATGGGTCCTTTAATAAATAAAGTTGGTTTTTGTTGAGTGTTGCTACTCAAAAACTGATTCTTACTTTTTTATGTACATGACCCTTATTGGCAAGAATCATGTTTAATGATTTGCTACCAATTTTAAATTTTTTTAAAATTTATTATAGTAATACATTTTCATTTTTAACTAAGTCTAACTCTTCACATTTAGTGTAATAAGTTAACATGCAATTATCATGCTTATTTTTTAATTTTTCAAAATTACTAGAGAGAGGCATGATCCTTTTTTTTAGCATTTTATAATTTTTCCAACTAATTTAAATTCATCAAATAAATCATTGAAAGCATTAAGTAATTCATTATAAAGTAAAGGAGCTTCGTTTGAGTCACTTACCTCATTGTTGAGAGCCATTAAGGCATAGTTCACTGCCTCGCCTTTGTTGGTTTGCTCCTCATCTTCGGATGTACTCAATTCATTCTAAGTTAACTTGAGTGCTTTCTTCTTCTTTGGTAGCTTATTCTTTTTAAGTTTATTTTTGTTCTTTGTTTCATGTTTTATGAATTTTTTAAATTTTCTTGTCAAAAGTTCTATGTCATCATCACTTGAGCTTTCGCTCAAGTAGTCTTCTCTTGTTTTAAGTGCTAAATTCTTTCTGTTCTTTGGAAGGTTGTTCTTATGTCCATCATATGCAATACATGTCATTACATAGGTCATTAAAAACCTGATAAGTTCTTTAGGCAAAAAATTGATCAAGTCATTTGCTCCTTGTATTGCTATTACTTTTGGATCTCAATTTTTAGAAAGAGAACGTAAAATTTTATTAACAAATTCAAGATTCAAAAATTTTTTACCAAGTGCTTTCAAATAATTGATGACATTAATAAAACAGGTATACATATCTCTAATGGTTTCACTTGGTTTCATTCGAAACAATTTAAAGCTATTTATCAAAATATTGATTTTAGATTCTTTAACTATATTCATGCCTTCATAAGTTACTTCTAGTGTGTATCAAATCTCATATGCAGTTTCGCATAAAGAAATATAATTAAACTCATTTTTGTCTAAAGTTCAAAACAAAGTATTCATCGCTTTAGCATTCAAAGAAAAAGTCTTCTTCTCCGAATCATTCCATTCGTTTATTGGTTTAGAAGACTTATAAAAATCATTTTCAATGATATTCCATAAATTGAAATCCATAGAAAACAAAAAAACTCTCATTCGTGTTTTCCAATACGTGTAGTCCATCTCATTAAACATAGGAGGACAAATAATAGAGTCCTCTATATTATCAGTAAAAGCTATTCGATTGGGTGTTAAACCAAATGAGAAAAACTTAGCTCTGATACCAACTATTAGGACCATATCGACATTAAGAGGGGGGAAACATTGATTTAAAGATTTTTATTCAATAAAGCCTATATTGAAAAGATGTTTAACTTGAAAACATTTATAATAATATAATGAGCAAGTAAAGTAGTTTGCAATAAAGGTAAATAGCAAAGGAAAAGGCACACCAGATTTATAGTGGTTCGATCATCCTGACCTACGTCCACTCCTGATTCCTCTTCACTCGAGCCACCAGCTTCCACTACTGATCTTCTTACCAATGGGTGAATATCATCTACTCTTACAACTCTTTCTCGTTTTGATAGGCTCAAAAGAGAACCTTTATATGCCTCTTTTATATGGTATCCTTCACACATATTCCCTTAGAACAATCTCTAAGTTCAAAGAGGAGGGACTCAACTTTCTCATAGAGTTTTCACACTCTAAACCCTAAGTTTTCATTCTCTTTTCTTATTGTATCAAGCAAGAAAGATTGGGATATTTACAAGCTCCAAATAGATTCAAATATGAAGCTAAAACGGTCTCATCCTGGGTTTTCAAGGTACTGGCGATACCACCTCTGGTACTAGGCAATAACACCACCTACCAAACTGATAATCGATGGTACCACTGTTTGTCAGTCTGATACTAGGTGGTACCATCACCCAGTCTGACACTAACACTAGGCGGTATCACCACCCAATCTAACGGTACCATCGCCTGACATAATATAAGAGATTGTGTCTAAGTGCTACTATCGCCTGACACAATATGAGAGATTGTGTCTAAGTGCTACTATCGCCTGACACAGTTTGGGAGACTATGTCTGGGCTATACCACCGTCTAGTCTGGTGGTACCACCACTTGTCATAGTCTGGGAAATTATGTATGGGCGGTACCACCACCTAGTCTGGCAGTGTCATTGCTTGGCCCTTTTATGGGTGATCGAATGGGCCTTCCACTTAGCCCAAAACAGCCCCAACTCAGGCTTAATTGGCTCCTAATTGAGTTGGCATTATTTCATACTAAAACTAACTCAATTAGACCTAAACTAACTCGATTTAGATACACAATTACAAGCATAAATCCTATGTTATCCGATATATCATTGGTTCATCCAGTGCTTCATCTGATCCTTCGACGTATCATCCTCTCTTTCGGCGTATTGCCCAATCGGCATGTTGACTCCTGCAACTTCTGATCTCCTTAGTGCAATATCTGATCCTTCGGCCTAATGCCCGAATTCATGGCATGAAGTTCTTCAAACACATCGACCATTCCTCCGGCCCGACGTCTAATCTTCTGACATGTTCCACGTTGGCCCAACATCTGATTTTTCTTGCTTTAATTGAATTGTCTTTCCTTGATCGAGGTTAGTCCTGCATCACTCAAATACATATTAGATCTTAACTTTATCAATTGATTTCATCATCAAAATATGAGATTCAATAGGATCTCCATCCAATAACCCCTGGCTTACTAGATATTAAATCCCCATCCAGTAACCATTCTAAGCTTCATTGGGACTCTCTCAAGGATCCATTAAGACAAGGGCTCATCGGATATCCCATATTTGATCATCTATTTGTCATATTGTCTACCATATATGTGTGACCCTCTAAGCTCAATATTGAGCTAGCTATGTGTTAGGATCAATACGACACTAAGAGGGGGGAGGGGAAGTGAATTAGTACAGCGATTAAAATGACGATTGTGATTCCAAATCTTTCCGAGTTGATAAAAATATAATAAAGAAATCATATCAAGAAGATGTCGACTTGAAGTAAATGTACAATATAGAGTGCAACTAAGTAATGAAAGTAAGCATTAAGGAAATAACACATTGGATTTATAGTGGTCGGTCGTTGTAACCTACATCCACTTCTGATTCCTCCTCCATCGAAGTTATTGGCATCTACTAATGATCTTCCTTCAATAGGCGAAGAGTAACCACCTTCTTATAATGCTTTTTCCTTTTTCGGGTTTAGGAGACAACCCTTACAAACCTCACACCTCATTTGAATGATCACAAGACTTAGAAAGGGATGAGGACACTTAGTACTTTTACAACACTTTCACACCCCAATACTTCAAGATTCTTTTTCACACTTTGTTGCTTCCTCATGCAGAAAAGAGTGGGATATTTATAAGCCTTAATGGCTTCAAAATTGGAGCAAAATAGTGTCTCATCCCGAGTTTCCGGGGTATTGGCAGTACCACTACCAGTATTGGGTGGTACCATCGCCTAACACTCTGACATTAGGCGGTATCATCACCCAGTCTAGCAATACTACTGCTTGACAAAACCTCGGATACTAGGCTCTAGTGGTACCATCGCCTGACAGGGTGGTACCATCGCCTGGCAGCATTAATTGTTGATGGTACCACCGCCCAGACCACTTGGGAGACTAACCCTCAAGCGGTTCCACTACCCACCGTAGGCGGTGCCACCTCCTGGCATGGCTCCAAGTAGCCAAGTGGGCCATCTATCTGGCCCAACTTAACCCTATTTTAGGCCCAATTGGCCCCTAACTAAGTTAGTGGGATTACCTCCCAATCCTAACTCAATCTAAGTTCTAACTATGACAATTAAGGCATTAACTAAGCAATCTTTATCTGGTATGTCAATTGTTCTTCTAGCAAAGTCTTGACGAACTTCTGGAGAACTCTCGGCAAGCTTTTGGTGAATTTTCGATGAATTCTTAGTGAATTTCCGACGAACTCTCAGTGAACTCCCGATGAACTCTCGGTGAGCTCCCGATAAACTCTCGGCAAGCTTCTAGCACATCGTCTGAATCTTTGACGTATCGTCCGATCTTTGACTCTGGGCCAACATCTGCTTTATGCCTTATTTATTATCATAGTTAATCCTACAACACTCTTCTCAACATATGGATAAGATCAATAATTTATCAATTGATTTTATCATCAAAATCTAAGATTCAACAATCTCTTCCTTTTTTTTATGATGATAACTAATTGATTATGGAGTTAACCTTAACTCTCCCTATCTATATGCCATATTGAGATAAGCAAACTTAAATTAAAAAGGAATCATGACCTTTGAATTCAAGTGAAACAATTTTGATCATGATGATCAAATGTAATATATCAAATCAAAATTTCATTTGTTTGTGCATCATTATAGTTTCAAATTAAAACATACACAATTTCAAAACATTACCTTTCATCATCACTTCATGCATGATACCAAAAATAAATCAACATTACTTTTAGCATAACACACATGACACTAAAGCATTCATGATACCAAAATTAACATCTTTTTGGACATAACATACATAATGCTAAGACATTAAAATTTTAAGCATTTATCACTATACCAATATTAAATCAACATTTTGGTCATGATACCATTCATTTATCAATTTTCCCCCTTTGTCATCAACAAAAAGGAGAATCATTCAATAATTTATACAAATATTTTAAACTATTCAAGTAAGTTTTTCACTAATTTATGCAAGCTAGCAAATTTATGAATGGGAAGTTAAGCAAAAACTTTGCAAGATAACTCCTTTTGCTTTTTGAAATGAGCAAGCTAGCATTATTGCTTTAGATGTGCATGCACTTTTTGGTTCTTCTGTATAAGTTTCTTTCTTTCTTTTGTCAGAAAAATAAAAAGAAGAGGAAGAAGGAGAAGAAGGGAGGAATTCATTCATCACAAGAAACATCAAGTTATAAGAACCAAATCCATGAAAAATAAGTTTCATTGAATCAAGCTTCTACTATAGCAAAGAGAAAGGATTCATCAAAAAGATTAAAGTGTACATACCAAATCCCTTTTCTTGTAAATAGAAAGAAGAAGGATTCATAGGAATTGATTATTGTTGAATCTCGGGTTTTAATAATGAAATCAATTGATAAATTATTTGATCTAATCTATAGGTTGAGATAAGTGTGTAAGATTAACTACAATAGCAGTAAGACATAAAACAGATATTGAGCCAGAGTCAAAGATCGGACGATACGTCGAAGATTCGGACGATGTGCCGGAAGTTTGCTGGAAGCTCACAAAGAGTTCGTCAGGAGCTCGTCGAGAGTTCGTCGGAAGTTCGTCGGGAGTTCACTGAGAGTTCATCGGGAGTTCGCCTAAATTTCACCGAGAAGTTCGTCGAAAGCTTGCCGAGGGAACAATTGACATACCGAACATAGATTGCTTGTTTAAATATCTTAATTAGCATAGTTAGACCATAAGTTGAGTTCGAATTGGGAAGTAATCCCACTAACTCAGTTAGGGGCCAACTGGGCCCTTAACATGGCTGAACTGGGCCAGTTGAATAGCCGATTCAACACCCAAATTCACGGTTTGTGGTGGCACCACTTAGCTCTCAGTCTCTCAAGTGGTCTAGGTCATGGTACCGTTGATAGTTAATGCTGTCAGGCGGTAGTACCACCCTGTTAGGCGGTGGTACTACCAGAGCTCGATCTCTGAGCTCTATTAGGTGGTGGTACTACCCAGACTAAGTGGTGGTACCTGTTAGGATCAAGAGCGGGGTTAGCACTAAGAGGGGGGCGGGGGTTAGTGCAGCGATAAAACGTCGGTTCTGAAAAATCTCTTCGTACATTGAAAACCGAACTCGAAAACTTAACTTGAAAGTATATTCGTAAAAGTATTAAAGGCAGTTTCCAGTAAGGTAAATAGCAAGAATAAAATGCAAACCAGATTTTAGAGTGGTTCGGTCGTCGTGACTTACATCCACTTCACTGATTCCTCTTCTGTCGAAGCCACCGGCATCCACTATCGATCTTCCTTTAATAAGCAAAGATCAACCTCCTTCTTACATCCCTCTTCTCCATTTCACAAGTTTAGGAGTCAACCTTTACAAGCACTCACTCCTCTCTTACATAATTCTAACACTTAGACTAGAGGAGGATTCTCACAAGAGATTTCTACAGCGTTTTTCTAATTTTAAACTCTCTGTGCTTATGTGTGTTAACTAGGGATGAGAGGGGTATTTATAGGCTTCAAGTTGATTCAAACTTGGAGCCTAAAAAGGTCTCATCCCAGGTTTCCTGGGTACTAGCGGTACCACCGTCGTTCCTAGGTGATACCACCGTCGAACAAGGGCGGTACCACCGCTGGCAACATTGCTACTGATGGTACCACCGCCCAAGAATCCTAGGGTGCTATTCCCCAGGCGGTGCCACCGCCGGCCAGAGTTTCAGCATCCTAGTTAGGCCTTGAATCCGGCCCAAACCAATCCAGCTTTGGGCCCAATTGACCCCTAACAGAGTTGATGGGATAACCTCCCAATCACAACTCTAATTATGTACTAACTATGATTCCTAAGACATAATCTAAGCATAATAAGTCTGGTTTCTTTCGGCGAGCTTTCGGCGATCTTCCAGCGAATTTCTGACGATCTCTCGGCAATATTCTGATGGACTCCCGGCAAGCTCCTCGACTTCATGACGAGATTCTTGGCGAGTTCCGATGAGCTTCTTTGGCGAGCTTTGAGACTTCTCACCTGGTTCCGACAAAACTTTCGATGAACGTCCGGACTTCCGACGAACCCTTGAACTCCTAACGAAATCGTGTCCTTGAATTAGAGACTTCATTTTGCTTCATGCCTTCCTATCGTAGTTAATCCTGCATATGTAAAAACACACTTCGATCTAGATAATTAATACTAAGCATTAATCATGTTGTTCGGCATGTCATTGGTTCATCGATGCTTCGATGCATCGTCCTCTCTTGCGGCCTATTGCCCAATCGACCAGTTGACTCCGCAACTCCGATATCCTTGGCGCAATGTCTGCTCTTCTTGGCCCGATGCCCGAATCCATAGCCCGAAGCCTTCTATCGATACGTCGACTGATTTACCGGCTCGACGTCCAATCTTCTGACATATTTTCCCCCAGTACAACATGATTCTTCCTGCTTTAATTGTCTTATCCTGATCGAAGTATCATGCGTCACTCAAAACGTATATTAAAACATAAACACTTATCAATTGGTTTCATCATCAAAATATGAGATTCAACAATCTCCCTCTTTTTTATGATGACAACCAATTGATGACGGAGTTAACCTTAACTCTCATAGTTTAAACAAACTCCCCCTATCAATATGCCATATTGATAGAACCTTGAATTCAAGTTGAATTCAAGTCGTTGCAAATTTCATCATGAATATTTGCAACATGTCATCATGCATAACATGATCATACTTCTCATCCTTTATCATCAACAAAAGGAGTAGTGCCAACTATCAAGTATTTGAGATATAATTTCAAATCATTGCATGAAAAACTATAATATCAAGTTTTATCATCATGCAATTTGTAAGCTAAAAAATTTAGCAAGTGTTACATCATATTTAGTGTTAGGATCGAGAGCACTAAGAGGGGGGGGGTGAATTAGTGCAGCGGAAATCTTACAGCGATTAAAAACCAAAAGCTGCGTTCGTTCAAAAACTGTTATGATGCAAAAGCAAATTCTCAGTTTGTATCTAAGTGCAGTTTGCGTCTAAGCGCAGATTGCGTCTAAGCGCAGTTTTGCGTCTAAGCGCAGTTTACGTCTAAACTCAGATTTACGTCTAAACGCTGTTTTACGTCTAAACGCAGATTTATGTCTAAACGCAGATTTACGTCTAAACGCAGTTTTACGTCTAAACGCAGATTTACGTTTAAACTCAGATTTACGTCTTAAACTCAGATTTACGTCTAAACGCAGATTTACGTCTAAACGCAGTTTTACGTCTAGACGCAGATTTACGTCTAAACTTTGAAACTTGTTTGTATACTCGCAGAAGGCAGTATGCAGTTGGAATCAAGACGTAAACGTGAACTGAGATCTGATGATTGAGCAAGAAAAGCCGATTTACGTCTGAATGCAGTTTTACGTCTAAATGCTGAAACTCAATCGTAAAATCGTAGAAGACAGATTGTAGTTATCAATAGGATTAAAGTGTAAGTGTAAACTGCAAAGAAGCTCGTTCGTAAAAGCACGGAAGACAGTTCTGCAGAATCAAACGTAAACGTAAACTGTAATGTATGAAAATACGAATTTACGTCTGAATGCAAATTCAGAAGAACAGCACTTAGAACTTGTTCGTGAAAGCGCAGAGATCAGTAGTAATGAGGGAGGTTTGCAGTAATGATAAAGTGCTCGAAAATAAACGCAAACCAGAGATTTAGAGTGGTTCGGTCAGCCTTGACCTACTCCACTTTTGGCTTCCTCCACCGATGAGGTTGCCGAAGTCAACTAGGTGCCTTCCTTCAATGGGCGAAGGCCAAACTTCCCTTTTACAATTTCTCTCCTTTTGACAGGCTCAGGAGACAACCTTTACAGACCTTTCTCTCCTCACTTTACAACTGAAAACTTGAAGAACAGAAGGAGGAGACTTTAAAGGCTTTACAACACTTTTGAGCTTCTTAGAATCACAGAAAAGATCAAGATTTCGGTGTAGGTCTGTATCTTTTCAGTGCTGAATGGGTGGGGTATTTATAGGCCCCAACCCAATTCAAAATTCGAGCTCAAAACGATCAAATCCCAGAATTCTGGGATCAGGCGGTTGCACCTCTTGACTGGAGAGGTGGCACCGCCTGGCAGAGCTCGAAGACTGAGCTCAGGCGATTGCTTCTCTCTGCCAGAGCTCGAAGACTGAGCTCGATGGTTCCATCACCTGGCAGAGCTCGAAGACTGAGCTTGGTGGTTGCATCACCTGGCAGAGCTCGAAACTGAGCTCGGTGGTTGCATCACCTGGCAGAGCTCCAAACTGAGCTCAGGCTGATGCACCTCTCTGCCAGAGCTCGAAGACTGAGCTTGGTGATTGCATCACCTGGCAGTGCTCGAGACTGAGCTCAGGCTGATGCACCTCTCTGCCAGAGCTCGAAGACTGAGCTCGGTGGTTGCATCGCCTGGCAGAGCTCGAAACTTGAGCTCTGGCGGTGCTACCTCTTGGCAGAGGAGGTTGCACCGCCCAGTCTAGCTCGAAGACTGAGCTCTGGGCGGTTGCACCTCTCGGCTGGGGCGGTTGCACCTCCCAGCCTCGCAGCCCTAGCGGTTGCACCTCCTGGCTGGGGCGGTTGCACCTCCCAACCCCACAGCCCAGGCGGTTGCACCTCCTGGCTGGGGCGGTTGCACCTCCTGGTGCAATCAGGGTCCGAATGGTTCACTCCATTCGGCCCAATTTGAATCTTTTCAGGGGCCCAATTGCCCCAAGATTAAGCTAATGGGATCACCTCCCATTTTCATGCTTAATCATCATGCTAACTACGATTAACTCTAAGACAACTTCTGCAGCTTTGCTCCGATGCGTCAATCGCTTCTTCCGGCGAGTTTCCGGCCAACTTCCGTCGATCATCCGATAACCCTCAGTGATCCTTCTGCGGACATCCGGCATACTCCTGGACTTTGCGACGATCCACTTGGCGAGTTCCGACGAGCTTCGCTTGGCAAGCTTCTGGACTTCTCGGATCTGTTCTCGCTGAACCTCCAACGACCGTCCGAACTTCCGTCGAACTCTCGAACTCCCAACGTGATCATGATCTTGACTCCGGCGCAACACCTGCTGCTTGTCTTACTCTCATCGTAGTTAATCCTGCACACTTATCTCAACACATAGATTAGATAACAAATGACAATTGACTTCATCATCAAAATCCGAGATTCAACAATCTCCCCCTTTTTGATGATGACAATCAATTGATAAAGGAGTTGTCCTTAACTCCCCCTATCTATATGCCATAGTTGAGATAAGTCAACCTTGAATTCAAGACCTAAGAATTCAAGTGACGTATTGATAAGTTAGATCAGTTAAACTTATCAATGCTCCCATCATGATGCCCATCATGATGTATCTCTTCAAGAATGATGTCAAGGCATGACATACATCATCAAGTTTGTATGATAGTGTTTGTAACTGTTCATCATGTAAACATATAAAGCTACGAAGGACTTTTTACATGATGCACACATTTGAGATTTTCTAGCAAGTTTGCATTTTCTATAGAATATCAAATCAAGATATGATGCAAACTATAGCACATGTTCACATATCTCTTGGTGATGCAAGGATGGCATAACATTGTTTATAGCATCACTCAAGTATTTGCAACTATGACATAGACATGATTATGGCAGTTCAGCTATGACATAGTGTTTATCAATTCATATGTTTCTCCCCCTTTGTCATCAACAAAAAGCATGATAGCATTATCAAGCATATAAAGGAAGTCATGACACATATATCTCTTTATTGTGTTTGCTTGACGGAGGAAAGTCATTTTTCAAAGAGTTTTTATAAGAGTGTACAGGAACATCCCATTTTTAGCATACAAACCGAAAAATGAACTTCTTACATGCATTTGGTTAAAAATATTTGTCACATAATTTGCAACATGTTATTTGATCAAGCGTTGTCAAGGCATGTAATAGTAATAACATCCGAAAAATAATTTTAACTAGTTTAAGTATTCGGACACATCAACATTCCTAATTCTCTTCTTATGTAATCAAATTGTTCTTCACATAGGGGTTTTGTGAAGATATCAGCTAGTTGATGTTTGGTATCAATAAACTCTATGGTTACATCATGATTAGTGACATGATCTCGTATAAATTGATGTCTAATATCAATGTGTTTGATTCTTGAGTGTTAAGCTTTTGATGTAGTAACACAATTATTTCAAGTGCAGTATTCTTTCATATTGCATAACAAGATTTTTATTTCAGCAAGTGTAGCATTGTATCATATTGCATAGCAAGATTTTTATTTCAGCAAGTGTAGCATTGTATCATATTGCATAGCAAGATTTTTATTTCAGCAAGTGTAGCATTGTATCATATTGCATAGCAAGATTTTTATTTTAGCAAGTGTAGCATTGTATCATATTGCATAGCAAGATTTTTATTTCAGCAAGTGTAGCATTGCATCACATGGTAAGATATCAGCTCGTACGATGCAAATTTTTGTTTGATGTCTTGATACATAGCAATCATATTAGTAATAGCAACCATATCAATGTCATACTGCTGACTTATCAACTTACATTGGTATGTTGCTTCATATTTTTCAAGGCATAGGCTTTTAAACCTTTTTAGTTTCAGTGCAAAAACCGAGATAAACAACACGAGATGTTTGCAAATATGCTTACACAAACAAAGATAACCCTATCAGGGTAACATATGTACAGCATATCAGGTAACCATAAAGACAAAGTCCTTCATGAATAACATAAGGAGTTTACAACATGTCATATCAAAAACATCAGATGTTTATACAAGCTTATTCATGAGGTGGAAGATTAAAGTGCCTAAGTAAAGAGTCAAATTGTCGATGGATTTGCTGCAGCTCGGTTAGGATTTGATCTTGTCGAAGTTCAAGCCGTTCTTGTCTTTGTTCAAATCGGTCCATCCGAATCCCGATATCTTCGATGGATGATGTGTGAGTTTGCTCAACCGGATGTGTTTCCTCAAAGGGACAGATCGGAGGAGAGTGGGTACTCCTAAAGACTGGGGTTTCCGGCTCTGGTTCAGGTTCAGGTTCAGGCTGAGGGGGATCAGTTCTTCTAGGCATTCTAACCCAGTTACCGTTTCTATAGTGACATCTTAGTCGGTGAAGTAGATTTTTGTTTATTATGCTGAATCTATCTGATTTCATTACTTCTTCTTCTAGTGGTATTTGAATGTCGTAAGCTTTCATTATTCTAGTAATTATTCCACCATATGGGAGCATCATATCTTTCGTAGATAATTCTAACATGTTTTGTTGGATCAGATAGCCAAGACAAATGTCACGTCCTTTCATGATTAGGTACATAATTCCTAATTCCAATTGACTCACTTCATCATGATGGTATTGTTTAGGAAGAATTATACTAGTCATGATATGATGAAGTATCTTAGTGTTAAAGGGCAATAGATGTTCACAACTTTTAGGAATAGATTCTATGTTAGGATTAGCAAGGATTGTTCCTAAGGCTTCAACGTAGGATGTTTCAATAGTTTTTTCATCCCATGATCCTTTAAAGTAAAGTCCTATGCTTTTCATGGGAATACCTATCATATCACAAATGAATCTATCAGTGATTGAGATGTGTTGTCCTAAGAGATAGGTTGACATCCTTTCTTCATCATCTATTTGCATGTTGTTGTAAAATAATCTAACTAGTCTAGGATAAATGGGTTCGTTGATCTGCAAAATTGGAAGTAGATTTAGGTTTGCAAACCAATGGATAGTCTCTACATCTCTTAGTTCATTCAGATCTACGTATTTTCCCTTATTGATGCTTCTTAGTTCGAAGGAGAGAAATTTTTCAGCATGGTTTTTGGAATCAAAAAGAGTGAGATCAAACTCTTCTACTACTCTCCTCTTTCCCTTGTCCCTTGAAGATCTTCTAGATCCCATAACTACTGCTGTTTAGAGGGATAATGATAAGCTAAAGTAAATGAAGATCAAAACAGAATTTAAGAGTTTCTTAGAGAGTACCTTTGTGAAATCTTCAAGAGAAGGAAGGATTCTTGAAGTTTTGCTCCGAAATGGGAGGTATTTGGAAGGCTTAGAGGAGTGATGTGGGAATGGAGGAGACTTGGAAGAGTAGAGGAGGAAATGGGGGTGAGTTGGGGTCGGTTCCTTAGCCGGCCCTAGTGTGGGTTTTAAAAGGCAGAGCTGCTGGCGGTTGCACCTCTGGCTGGAGCGGTGCAACCTCTGGCAACCCGTGATAGCTGGAGGTGCCACCTCCAGCTGGAGAGGTGCCACCGCCTGCAGCCAGTGAGCACCTAAGATGATTTGATTAGGGAGCCTTTGCCTTGAGGAGAGTTTTCAGAGCAATTATTGTTTGTTACATGATTTCGTATGAGTTTTTATTTAAGGAGGAAGCTCTTTGTACGATCAAGATAGATCTTTTAACGTGCATACGTATGTTTGTTTGGTATCCCTTTTAAGATCATGACATATTTAGTTTCTACAAGAATTAATTCGTAGATGAACGGGTTTTGAAGATCAAGGGGGTGTGTGAATTTGGATATCATATGTTTCTAATAAAGTTGTATCGTATTTGTGATTTCACAACTTCCACTTGTTACTTAAGCGTTGCGAGTTCCTTTTTGATTCTTGGTTTATGACCATTGAGAGTCAAGGAGCAGAATGTTATTTCTTGCTCCGGCCTAGACTTTTAATGTTTTTATAGGAAGGGATGATCTTTAGGAACCCATTTGCTTTTGGGTGCCTCATAAATAGATCTACATTTTCTATCATGTTGCATAGAGTTTATCATGGTTCCTTTAGGAACCCAAATTAATTTGTTTGGATTTATTTTCTTGAATGGACAACAATGTGTCTTGTGTCCAGATTTGCAACAAAAGTTGCACTTGGTTTGGTGTTGAACATGTAAGATGGGGCTTTTTACAAAGGTAGTTGGATTTCGGTGAGGACTCCTCACAAATCCAATCCCACTTCTTTTAGGAGCATGACCCTTGTTTGTAAGGATCATGTTTAGTGACTTGCTACCAACCTCGAATTTCTTCAAGGTGTCCTTAAGTAGCAAGTTTTCTTTTTGTATAGTTTCTAAATCATGACATTTAATACATGAATTTAAACTATTATGATGTTCGACTTTTAACTTATCAAACTCACAAGTAAGATTATCATGTACCTTTTTTAGCAACTTGTATTTTCTATTTATAACTTTGCATTCATCAAATAAATCATGGAAGGCATTTAATAATTCATCGAAAGATAAATCAGCATCTAATAAATCCGTTACCTCCTCTTCGATGGCCATAAAGGCGTAATGAGCAACTTGCTCGGTGTTGGATTCCTCTTCCTCAGATGCGCTCGAATCATCCCATGTTGCTTGGAGCGCCTTCTTCTTTGTTGTTCTTTTCTTGACTTGGGGACAATCACTCTTGTAGTGTCCCGGTTTTTTACATTCGTAGCAGATCACTTGGTCCTTCTTGGGTTCAAGTTTATTTTTCACATCGTTTTTAAACTTGTTTCTTTTGAAGAATTTCTTAAACTTTCTTGTCAAAAGTGCTAAGTCATCATCACAGTCCTCATCACTTGAGTTTTCTCTCAAGTGGCATTCAGAAGTTTTAAGTGCCATATCCTTCCTGTTCTTTGGAAGGATGTCTTCTTGCTCTTCATGAGCTTTGCAGGTCATTTCGTAGGTCATTAATGACCCGATTAGTTCTTCAAGAGGGAAATTTCGTAGATCTTTTGCCTCTTGAATAGCGGTGACTTTAGGATCCCAACTCTTAGGAAGGGATCTTAGTATCTTATTAACAAGCTCAAAATCCGAAAAGCTCTTTCCAAGTCCTTTTAGACCGTTGACGACATCCGTGAAACGGGTAAACATGTCGCCAATGGTTTCACTCGGTTTCATTCGGAAAAGTTCAAAAGAATGCAGCAACAGATTGATTTTTGACTCTTTCACTCTACTTGTGCCCTCGTGGGTCACTTCAAGTGTGTGTCAAATATCAAAAGCAGTTTCGCAAGTTGAAACACGATTAAACTCGTTTTTATCAAGTGCGCAAAATAAGGCATTCATAGCCTTTGCATTAAGAGCGAAAGCCTTCTTCTCCAAATCGTTCCAATCGATCATTGGAAGAGAAGATTTTGAAAATCCATTTTCAACAAGGTTCCACAGTTCAAAATCCATAGAAATAAGAAAGATCCTCATTCGGGTCTTCCAGTAAGTGTAGTCCGTTCCACTGAACATGGGTGGACGTGTAATCGAATGCCCCTCTTGGTTTCCGGCGTATGCCATCTCTCTTGGGTTTTAATCCTTTAGAGAGTTAACCTCGCTCTGATACCAATTGTTAGGATCGAGAGCACTAAGAGGGGGGGGGGTGAATTAGTGCAGCGGAAATCTTACAGCGATTAAAAACCAAAAGCTGCGTTCGTTCAAAAACTGTTATGATGCAAAAGCAAATTCTCAGTTTGTATCTAAGTGCAGTTTGCGTCTAAGCGCAGATTGCGTCTAAGCGCAGTTTTGCGTCTAAGCGCAGTTTACGTCTAAACTCAGATTTACGTCTAAACGCTGTTTTACGTCTAAACGCAGATTTATGTCTAAACGCAGATTTACGTCTAAACGCAGACTTACGTCTAAACGCAGTTTTACGTCTAAACGCAGATTTACGTTTAAACTCAGATTTACGTCTTAAACTCAGATTTACGTCTAAACGCAGATTTACGTCTAAACGCAGTTTTACGTCTAGACGCAGATTTACGTCTAAACTTTGAAACTTGTTTGTATACTCGCAGAAGGCAGTATGCAGTTGGAATCAAGACGTAAACGTGAACTGAGATCTGATGATTGAGCAAGAAAAGCTGATTTACGTCTGAATGCAGTTTTACGTCTAAATGCTGAAACTCGTTCGTAAAATCGTAGAAGACAGATTGCAGTTATCAATAGGATTAAAGTGTAAGTGTAAACTGCAAAGAAGCTCGTTCGTAAAAGCACGGAAGATAGTTCTGTAGAATCAAACGTAAACGTAAACTGTAATGTATGAAAATACGAATTTACGTCTGAATGCAGATTCGGAAGAACAGCACTTAGAACTTGTTCGTGAAAGCGCAGAGATCAGTAGTAATGAGGGAGGTTTGCAGTAATGATAAAGTGCTCGAAAATAAACGTAAACCAGAGATTTAGAGTGGTTCGGTCAGCCTTGACCTACTCCACTTTTGGCTTCCTCCACCGATGAGGTTGCCGACGTCAACTAGGTGCCTTCCTTCAATGGGCGAAGGCCAAACTTCCCTTTTACAATTTCTCTCCTTTTGACAGGCTCAGGAGACAACCTTTACAGACCTTTCTCTCCTCACTTTACAACTGAAAACTTGAAGAACAGAAGGAGGAGACTTTAAAGGCTTTACAACACTTTTGAGCTTCTTAGAATCACAGAAAAGATCAAGATTTCGGTGTAGGTCTGTATCTTTTCAGTGCTGAATGGGTGGGGTATTTATAGGCCCCAACCCAATTCAAAATTCGAGCTCAAAACGATCAAATCCCAGAATTCTGGGATCAGGCGGTTGCACCTCTTGACTGGAGAGGTGGCACCGCCTGGCAGAGCTCGAAGACTGAGCTCAGGCGATTGCTTCTCTCTGCCAGAGCTCGAAGACTGAGCTCGATGGTTCCATCACCTGGCAGAGCTCGAAGACTGAGCTTGGTGGTTGCATCACCTGGCAGAGCTCGAAACTGAGCTCGGTGGTTGCATCACCTGGCAGAGCTCCAAACTGAGCTCAGGCTGATGCACCTCTCTGCCAGAGCTCGAAGACTGAGCTTGGTGATTGCATCACCTGGCAGTGCTCGAGACTGAGCTCAGGCTGATGCACCTCTCTGCCAGAGCTCGAAGACTGAGCTCGGTGGTTGCATCGCCTGGCAGAGCTCGAAACTTGAGCTCTGGCGGTGCTACCTCTTGGCAGAGGAGGTTGCACCGCCCAGTCTAGCTCGAAGACTGAGCTCTGGGCGGTTGCACCTCTCGGTTGGGGCGGTTGCACCTCCCAGCCTCGCAGCCCTGGCGGTTGCACCTCCTGGCTGGGGCGGTTGCACCTCCCAACCCCACAGCCCAGGCGGTTGCACCTCCTGGTGCAATCAGGGTCCGAATGGTTCACTCCATTCGGCCCAATTTGAATCTTTTCAGAGGCCCAATTGCCCCAAGATTAAGCTAATGGGATCACCTCCCATTTTCATGCTTAATCATCATGCTAACTACGATTAACTCTAAGACAACTTCTGCAGCTTTGCTCCGATGCGTCAATCGCTTCTTCCGGCGAGTTTCCGGCCAACTTCCGTCGATCATCCGATAACCCTCGGTGATCCTTCTGCGGACATCCGGCACACTCCTGGACTTTGCGACGATCCACTTGGCGAGTTCCGACGAGCTTCGCTTGGCAAGCTTCTGGACTTCTCGGATCTGTTCTCGCTGAACCTCCGACGACCGTCCGAACTTCCGTCGAACTCTCGAACTCCCAACGTGATCATGATCTTGACTCCGGCGCAACACCTGCTGCTTGTCTTACTCTCATCGTAGTTAATCTTGCACACTTATCTCAACACATAGATTAGATAACAAATGACAATTGACTTCATCATCAAAATCCGAGATTCAACATTTAGAACATTCAAGCTATCAAGTTGTAGATATACAAGGTAGTAAGATAGTATATTCTACATCAGACAAGCTAGCAAAAAATTTACAACATTTTAAAACATGCAAGCTAACAATTTTGAGATGTTCAAGAAAGCAATTCCTACTTCTTGAAATATAAGTTTTGCTAGATGTGCAACTTTTTGCTTCTTGAGATAGGCAAGATAGCATTTCTTGGTGATGTTCAAGATAGCAAGTTCTACATCAAGCAAGCAATCAAGTTTTACACATAAAAAAGTTAGCAAAATTTTACATCTTTTGAGATGTGCAAGATGGACTATTTTGCCTCTTCTTGAAATATGTAACTTAGCAAACATTGCTTCTCTTGAGATTTACAAGATAGCACTTCTTGCTTCCTTTTTGAGATTAGCAAGCAAGGAAGTTTGCCTCTTTTTGAATTGTGTAAGCTAGCAAATTTTCTTTCTAGCAAGTTTTTGCTCCCCCTTTGTCATTGTAAAAAAGAAGGGAAGAATACAATGTTATAATTTTTTTCCCTTTACATCAATTTTCAAATCATGACAAAGTTGAAGTATCAACCTTGCATATCTAAAACTTGATAGCTTACATGATGTAGCACTTGCTAAATTTTCAAGCTTACAAATTGCATAGTGATAAATGCAATGTTTGACATTATATCTCAAACACTTGATAGTTGAACTTCTCCTTTTTGTTGATGACAAAGGGAGAGAAGTATGATGATGTTATGCATAAGTTTATGATAACATGTTGCTTGAATTTTTGAATCCAAGAGTTCTATCAATATGGCATATTGATAGGGGGAGTTTGTTTAAACTCCAGAAGTTAAGGTTAACTCCGTCATCAATTGGTTGTCATCATCAAAAAGGGGGAGATTGTTGAATCTCGGATTTTGATTATGAAACCAATTGATAAGTATTTATGATTTGATATGCATTTTGAGTGACGCAGGATGCTTCGATCAAGGAGAGAATTAAAGTAGGAAGAATCATATGGCGTTGGAGGAAAACGTGTCAGAAGATTGGACGTGAGGCCGGAGGATCGGTCGACATATCGACAGAGGGCTTCAGGCCATGGATTCGAGCATCAGGCCAAGAAGAGCGGATATTGCGCTAAGGATATCGGAGTTGCAGAGATCAACTGGCTGATTAGGCAATAGGCCATAAGATCAGATAATGCGCCGAAGAATCGGATGAAGCATCGATAGACCAATGACATGCCGGACAATATGATTCATGCTTAGTAATAATTGTCTAGATCAAAGTGTATTTTTGTGTATGCAAGATTAACTACGATAGCAAGGCATAAAACAAAATGAATTCTCGGAGTCAAGAATGCGATGTCGTTGGGAGTTCGAGAGTTCGTCGGAAGTCTGAACGTTCGTCGAAAGTTCTATCGGAACCAACTAAGATTCCAGGAGCTTGCCAAAGAAGCTCATCAGAACTTGCCAACAAGATCATCGTGAAGTCTAGGAGCTTGCCGGAAGACCACCGAAACATTGTCAAGAGATCATCGGAAGCTCGCTAGAAGATCACCGGAAGAAACCAGACTTATCTTGCTTAGATTATGTCTTAGGAATTGTAGTTAGCACATAATTAGAGTTGAAATTGGGAGGTAATCTCATCAACTCGGTTAGGGGCCAATTTGACCCAAAGTTGGGCTAGTTTGGGCTGGATTCAAGGCCCAACCAGGGTGCTAAAACCCTAGCCGACGGTGGCACCGCTAGGGCCCATGGTGGCACCGCCTAGGGAACAACACCCTAGGTATTTTGGGGGGTGGTACCGCCAGCAATAATGCTGCCAATGGTGGTACCACCCTTGTCAAGCAATGGTACCGCCTAGTGGTGGATCCTACGATGGTAGTACCACCCAGGAACGGTGGTGGTACCGCTAGTACCTAAGAAACCTGGGATAAGACCTTCTTAGGCTCTAAGTTTGAATCAACTTGAAGCCTATAAATACCCTTCGCATCCCTGGTTAAACAACACACAACTGAGAGCAAAAAAGAAAGAAAACTCTGTTGAAATTGTGTGTGAAACTGCTCTCAAAGTTCTAAGTGTTAGAATAGTTTGAGAGAGGAGTAAATGGGGGTGTAAGAGTTATCTCCTAAATCCGGTAAAAAGAGAATTGAGTTGTAAAAGGTGGTATATCTTCGCCTATTGAAGGAAGACCTATAGTGGATGCTAGTTCTCTCGATGGAGGAGGAATCGGGAGTGGATATAGGTCACGACGACGGAACCACTATAAACTCGGTTTGCATTTACTTTGAGCAATTTACTTTTATTGCAAATTGCCTCTACTCTTTACTATGCTTTTGCTACACATATGCTCTTCCATATGCTTTCAAGCTATCTTTACGAATCAGTTTCAACGTACGAAATATTTATAAAACGAAGAATTTTTTGAAACCGATGATTTTACCGCTGCACTAATTCACACCCCCCCCCCCCCCCCTCTCCCCCCCTCTCTTAGTGCCAACTCGTTTCTAACAAGAAGAATGTATAGATTATGAAGAAACTTTCGTTTTTGTAGCTAAACTTGAAGCCATAAGGATACTTCTTGCCTATGCATTTTTTAAAATTTTAAATTATTTAAAGTAGATGTCAAAAGTACTTTTCTTAATGGTTTTAATTTTTAGAAAGTTTTTTTTGAGTAACCACCCAGATTTATATATAATCTCTTTCAAAACTATGTTAATAAATTATCTAAGACCTTCTATAAGTTGAAGCAAACCCCTAGGTCTTGGTATCAGAGACTTCCTCTTTTTTTATTCAAAATAAATTTTCAAAAGGTAAGATCGAAACCACACTATTTATTAAATATTTTAAAAATATTTTTTTTATTATTTAAATTTATGTTAATGATATTATTTTTTATTATATAAATGAATCTTTATGTGAATCATTTGTCCATAATATGAGCCAAGAATTTGTAATAAGTTTAATGGGTGAATTGATATTTTCTTTAGGATTATAAATTAAGTAATTAAATGATAGAATATTTATTAGTCAAACCAAGTATACTTTGGATCTATTAAAACGGTTTCATGTGGATAGTGTTAAGGCTATTAATACACAAATGAGAATTTTTACAAAATTAGATATAGACAATGAAGGAGAATGCTCTGATCAAAAAATTTATAGAGGTATAATAGATAGTCTATTATATCTTACTACAATTAGACCAAATATAATGCTTAATATTGAGCTTTGTACAATATTTTAATTTAAATCTAAGAAATCCCATTATAAAGTCGCTAAAAGAATTTTTAGATACATAAAAGAAACTCCTAATATGGGATTATGGTATCCTAAATTTAAAAATTTTG
This sequence comes from Musa acuminata AAA Group, assembly GCF_036884655.1. NCBI lineage: Eukaryota > Viridiplantae > Streptophyta > Magnoliopsida > Zingiberales > Musaceae > Musa > Musa acuminata. Next base: position 32,653,738 of record NC_088346.1, on the reverse strand, counting down.
ACTGGATTATTTATGCTGATGCTAACTTTGCAAATTATAGAATATATAGAAAAAGTATCTCTCGAACTTGTTAGTTCCTAGGTCATGAACTTGTCTCTTGGTCTTCCAAGAAGTAAAACTCTGTCATATTATTCACGATCGAAGCTGAATATGTTATGATAGGTGCATGTTATGCGTAGGTAATTTGGATGAAAAACACTTTAGAAGATTATAGATTTTGCCTAAAAAGTATCCTTATAAAGTGTGACAAGTACAATTTGTTTATCAAAGAATTCTATAAACATTCACGAACCAAACATATTAACATTAGATATTATTTTATTAGAGATCATATAAGCAATCATAACATATTCTTGAATTTTGTTAATACAAAACATAAGTTAATGGATATCTTTACTAAACTACTTAATGAGGAATAATTTAATTTTATTAGGAGAGAATTAGGCATGTTAAACCTAAATAAATGAATCTTGATAAGTCTTAAACAAAACTTAGATGTTCTAGCTATTCTTCAAATTAGTGAACCTATTTACTCTTTACTATAATAATTTGTATGTAGATAAAAATAATAGGGTATCCACTTATCTTCTAAGGCATCATATACCCATCATAGATAACATAATTTATGAATTTATAGAAATTATATTAAAGAAAAGATGAGATTACTATTTTAGAGGATAATGGGACATCGAGTCAGTTGGGGTCACATACTCTATGACAATTGGCACCGTTTTTGGAAACCCTAACCTATTTATTATTCTCAAGAGTTGTGAGCATCTTTTACTATTTAACACAAAATTACTGTTGAGAAATCTTGGGGGCAACATCACATGCGCAGTGGAAGAACAGAAAACAAAATCCCCAATTTCCCAAAGATTTGTTCGTCATTGTGCGAAGATTAGTGCGCAAAAATCCGCGAAACTTAAAATTACATATACAGTAGATTGTGTTACCTAGGGAGATCATATATCCTTGAATCCTTACAGATCTCTAGGAGAGGGTGAATGAGGTCAAGCGCCCTCCTCTCTAGCGGTGATCCACATAATAGGGCTGCGACGATGCTCCTCAAAACTCCAAGCCTACTCTGAGGTGGGAGGGGAGAAAAATAGGAGAGGCAAGCAAAGGCTCTAGCCTATGAACCACTGAATCCCTCTAATTTATATAGGTCCCCTATCAACTTAACCCTAATGGATCCTCCCCTATTGGGTATTGGATCTTCATCTAACTACCCAAACTAGTTAGATTAGTGGATCTCTATTCAATAATCTCTCTTGGGCTTTTACCGGATCTCGTCCATGGGATCCAATAATTTAGGGGCTTATTAGATATCCAATAAGATAGGGGCTCCGGCGGATATCACATATCCGAACCTCTACTTATCGCAATGCCTACCATATGAGTGTGACCTTCTATACCCAATATTGATCTGGCCGTGAGTCATACTTGTCATAACTCCTTCTGGCTCAATGAAGGATGTACTAGGCCACTATGCCACTATGCCGTAATCCCCAAATTCACTCGACTCATCGACTGTATGTTAGGATCAAGAGCACTAAGAGGGGGGGGGGGGGGTGAATTAGTGCAGCGGAAATCTTTCGACGATAAAAATGATTTCAGTGTGAAAGCCAATTCTAAGATTACTTTAGCTTAAGATCAAGCATGATGATGTTAAAGTCAATCTATGAAGGCAGTTTGCAGTTATGATGAAAACCAAAATATAAGCGCAAACTGAAATACGACGTTCGTACGAAGAAACTGATTTACGTCTAAATGCTGATTCGTAAATCACTTGATTAGGTGAGATGCAGCTTAAGCAAGGATATAAAGGTAGTTTGCAGTTAAGATAGAAATCAAAACGTAAACACAAATTGAAATATGATGATCGTACGAAAAAACAGATTTACGTCTAAACGCTGATTCGGAAAGTGCAAAGCTTGAAACCCGATCGTATATGCGCAGAAAGCAGTAAGCTTTAGAGGAGGTTTACAGTAAAGATAATATGCTCAAAGTAAATGCAAACCGAGATTTAGAGTGGTTCGGTCAATCTTGACCTACTCCACTTTTGGCTTCCTCCACCGACGTCAACTAGAGGCCTTCCTTCAATAGACGAAGGCCAACCCCCCTTTTACAGTTTCACTCCTTTTGACGGGCTTAGGAGACAACCCTTACAGAATTTTCTCTCCTCTCTTTACAGCTCAGAACTTGGAAGAAAAGAGGGAGAAGAACTTTTAACCTTTACAACAATTTTGAGCTCTAAAAATCACAGAACAAGATCAAGATTTTGGTGTATGTTCTTACTCTTTGAATGGGTGGGGTATTTATAGGCCCCAACCCAGTTCATATTTGGAGCTCAAAACTGTCAATTCCCGAAATTCCGGGATCAGGCGGTTGCACCTCCTGACTGGAGCGGTTGCACCGCCTGGCAGAGCTCGAAGACTAAGCCTCTGGGCGATGCCACCTCCTGTCAGGGGCGGTTGCACCTCCTGCCAGAGCTCGAAGACCGAGCTCAGGTGGTGCAACCTCCTGACTGAGGCGGTTGCACCGCTCAGCTAGTGCTCGGAGACCGAGCCCAGGCGATGCCACCTCCTGTCAAGGGAGGTTGCACCGCCCAGTCTCGCTCGGAGACTGAGCCTAGGCGGTGCCACCTCCTGGCTGGGGCGGTTGCACCGCCCAGTCTCGCTCGGAGACTTAGCCTAGGCGGTGCTACCTCCTGGCTTGGGCGGTTGCACCTCCCGCCAGAAATCAGGGTCCGAATGGGTTGATCCATTCGGCCCAATTTGGGTTTTTCAGGGGCCCAATTGCCCCAAGATTAAGTTAATGGGATCACCTCCCATTTCCAACTTAATCATTGTGCTAACTACGATTTTTCCTAAGACATTTACTGCAACTTGCTCCGGTGCGTCAATCGCTTCTTCCGGCGAGCTTCCGGCGAACTTCCATCGATCATCCGATGAACCCTCGGTGATGCTCCTACGGACTTCCGGCAAACTCCTGGACTTGCGACGATCCACTTGGCGAGTTCCGACGAGCTTCTTTGGCAAGCTCATGGACTTCTCGGATTTGTTCCCGCAGAACCTCCGATGACTGTCAGAACTTCCGTCGAACTCTCGAACTCCCAACGTGATCATTGTCTTGACTCCGGCGCAACTCCTACTACGTGTCTTTCTTCCATCGTAGTTAATCCTACACACTTAAAACAAAACTTTGATCGTGACAATTAATCTTAAGCAATTAACCAAGTTGTCAGGCATGTCATTGGTCCCTCGACGCTTCGTCCGATCTTTCGGCGCATTGTCCTCTCCTGTAGCCTATTGCCCAATCGACCAGTTGACTCTGCAACTCTGATATCCTTGGCACAATACCCGCTCTTCTTGGCCCGATGCCCGAGTCCATGGCCCGAAGCCTTCTGTCGATACGTCGACCGATCCACCGGCCCGACGTCCAATCTTCTGACATGTTCCTCCGGCACAACATGATTTTCCTACTTTAATTGTCTCATCCTGATCGAAGCATCCTGCATCACTCAAAACGCAGATTAAATCATAAACGTATATCAAGTGGTTTCATCATCAAAATATGAGATTTAACAATCTCCCCCTTTTTTATGATAACAACTACTTGATGACGGAGTTAACCTTAACTCCCGGAGTTTAAACAAACTCCCCCTATCAATATGCCATATTGATAGAACCTTGAATTCAAACTGAATTCAAGTCATTGCAATATTCATCATGAATACTTGCAACACGTCATCATGAACTTATGCATAAACTTATGCATAGCATGTCATGTCATCAACATACTTCTCCCCCTTTGTCATCAACAAAAAGTAGAAGTACCACAATCAAGTGTTTGTGATATTGGTTCAACTCATTGCATGAAAAACATAATATCAAGTTTTATCATCATGCAAGTTTGCTATTATCAAATATCAACATGTAAAATTGCGATGTAAGCTTTTGATATCATAACGCAAACATTTCAAGTGTTTATCAATTGTAGCATTTCATCACATGGTAAGATATCAACGCGTAAAATTACGATACAAGTTCTTGATATCTTAACGCATGATGCAAACATGGCATAATGCAAATTTGGCAATCATAGGATCAATTCATATATCTCTTGATGATGCAAGCATTGCAAATATGGTAATCATATTAATTCATATATCTCTTGATGATGCAAGCATGGCATAATCATAGCATCAGTGTTCATAGCATCAATTCATATATTTCTCCCTCTTTGTCATCAACAAAAAGGAGAATGATATAAGCAAATTTTAAGTATAAGTGCGATGCCATAAGAAGGTTCATGTCATTTTTCAACAAAGAGTGATAAGATACCAAATATTCAAACATCTCAAGGAAAACATGACATGGAAATAGCTTTGAAAACTTCTTCCATTTTATTTGTTATTTTCTTTTTACATAAAGGAGGAAAGCTATTTCTGAGCTTACTCGAATGAAGTTAAAATTGATAAGATATTAAAGCACGTTTCATTTTTACAAGTATCAAGATATGTATGTGAATCAAATCTTTGTACGTAAAAATGACTTCCTTTTTCAAGAAGGAATTTATAAGCAGGAATCATTTCATCAAATCCATTTCTCAAAACAAAATATTGTTCACATAATAAGTGTCTGAGAGATGTATTTGCTAGTTGATTTCATATGTCAAAAATCAATGATATGAATTAAACTTGATATGACATATGCTTATTAAGTCTAGAAGAGGATAATTCAAAAATCCAATTGTTAAGAGAATCCAAAAATGAAATTAACACTTTTATGCATTCGGACAAGGCTGTGCTATTGATTTTCAAATACAATCATGAAGGTAAGGTATGCTCATCATCATGGTAGTACGATGGCAAGTTTACAATTTTAAGACACGCAAGCTAGTAATTTTGAGATGTTCAAGAAAGCAATTCATTTTCTTTTGAGAAGTGTAATTATTTTCTTTCTCCTTTTGTTTGAATTATATGAGCTAGCAAATTAGCTTTCAAGCATGTTTTGCTCCCCCTTTGTCATTGTCAAAAAGAAGGGAAGACCCTTTAGGTTGATTTCTAAATTATGACAAAGGTAAATAGCATTGATGAAAATTCAAGTCTTGAATGTCAAAACAATTATTTTATCATGAATCTTTCATCATTGCATGCATCATTATCATCATATATATTTTTAAAACATATAAACTCATTATTATATTATTCCAAATCATCATTCCTATTATTTCAATCATTGTTTCAATCATCTTTATAGCTTATCATGCATAATATGTCAAACCATCTAACATGATACAAACATTTATTTTCAAAGAATTTATCACTATTTTCATGTATGATAATAAAGTGTTCATGATACCGAACATTAAATCAATATTTTTTAAGTTTTTATCACTTCATTTTGATCATGATACCAAACATTCATCATTTAGAGCATTCATGACATTAAATCAATATTTATAATACTTCATTTTAGCAACAACTCATAGCATTTTAAATCATAATTCACATCATATGCAATACATCACATCATAATTAAAAAGCTCAAGTATTGCGTGCATCATTGCAAATCATAAATGTTTCATATCATGATGGTATCAATTTTGTTAAATTATATTCTACCATGCATGATCATAACTTTTCATTTGTATACATCAAAATAAATTAATGAATATTTCATGTATTCATATCATCACATAAGGAATATCAAGAAGAAAATAATTGGGTGATGAGATAAACCTTTCATGAATACAAAGAATCATATCATGAATACAAGGAATACATGTCACAATCATTCAAAAGAAAAATCATCATTCATTTTCAATTCATTCAATTTGACAAATCATGATCATGATTTTGATAAAACTCATTTCAAATTTAAATCATCAAAATCATTTTTATGGCTCACAAAATTTATAACATAAATAGATTCCTGATTTCATTGATAATATATTTTTCCCCCTTTTTTTAAGTGTTTCATGTTAAGTGATTGATTTCATGTTAGCATGTCTTTTCATTTATATCAAATCAAAACATGCATCAATTTTTAAAGCCACTATTATTATCATGAAAATCGATAATCCATAATTATCAAGAATCATCATACATAATTTCAAAAATATATACTCATTAATCATAACTTCAAATTAAACATGATTTAATATACTCAAAATCGAGAAATAACAATGGACATCAACATGATACACATTATTACTTCTTAACCATGATTTCATATTTTCAATCAAAATCATTTTGTTTGTTTATCATAAAATATGCAATATTATCATTTTCGGAATTACTAGCATGATCATAATATTTTTTTTAAACATTAATTCTAAACTAAAAAAGAAAATACATCATGAAAGCATCAAGTAATTTTAAAATAAATTAGGGGGATTTCGATTACCTCATCATTGAAAGTGGTTAAGGCATAGTTTGCCACCTTGCCTTTCTTGATTTTCTCCTCATCTTCAGAGGAGCTTGATTCATCCTACTTTGTGTTCTTCTTCTTTGGCCTCTTCCTTCATTCAAGTTTATTGTTTAGTTTAGATTTTTGTTTAATAAACTTATTAAGATTTAGTGTTCGAAGTTCAAGTTCATCATTGTCCTCATCACTTGAGTCATCGCTCAAGTGGTATTCATTTGTCTGGAGTTCCAAATCCTTCTTGTTCTTTGGAAGGTGTTTTTGTTCATCATGTTCATCATGTGCATTGTGCACTATTTCATATGTCATCAATGAACCAATTAGTTCTTCAAGTGGTAGGTTGTTTAGGTTTTTAGCTTCTTGTATTGCAGTTACTTTTGAATCCCACTTCTTAGAAAGAGAACGCAAAATCTTGTTTACGAGTTCAAAATCCAAAAAACATTTTCCAAGAGCTCTTAAACTATTGATGACATCCGTGAAACGGGTGTACATGTCGCCTATAGTCTCGCTTGGTTGCATTCGAAAAAGTTCAAAATCATGCAATAAAATGTTAACTTTCGATTCTTTGACTCTACTAGTTCCCTCGTGAGTGATTTCAAGTGTTCGCCAAATGTCAAAAGTCGTTTCGCACGTAGAAATCCGATTGAACTCATTTTTGTCTAAAGCGCAAAATAAGGCATTCATAGCCTTTGCGTTTAAAGAAAAATACTTCTTCTCCAAATCCGACCGTTCGTTCATCGGTTTAGAGGGAAGTTGAAAACCGTTTTCAACGATATTCCATAAATCCAAATTCATAGAAATCAAGAAAACTCTCATTCGAGTTTTCCAATAAGTGTAGTCCAATCCGTTAAACAACGGTGGACAAAAAACCGATAAGCCCTCTTGAAAGCCATGAAGAGCCATTTCTCTTGGGTGTAAATCCGAAATGAGAAATACCGGGCTCTGATACCAATTGTTAGGATCAAGAGCACTAAGAGAGGGGGGGGTGAATTAGTGCAGCGGAAATCTTTCGACGATAAAAACGATTTCGGTGTGAAAGTCGATTCTAAGATTACTTTAGCTTAAGATCAAGCGAGATGATGTTAAAGTCAATCTATGAAGGCAGTTTGCAGTTATGATGAAAACCAGAATATAAGCGCAAACTGAAATACGACGTTCGTATGAAGAAACTGATTTACGTCTAAATGCTGATTCGTAAATCACTTGATTAGGCAAGATGCAGCTTAAGCAAGGATATAAAGGCGGTTTGCAGTTAAGATAGAAATCAAAACGTAAACGCAAACTGAAATATGATGATCGTACGAAAAAACAGATTTACGTCTAAACGCTGATTCGGAAAGTGCAAACCTTGAAACCCGATCGTATATGCGCAGAAAGCAGTAAGCTTTAGAGGAGGTTTGCAGTAAAGATAATATGCTCAAAGTAAATGCAAACTGAGATTTAGAGTGGTTCGGTCAATCTTGACCTACTCCACTTTTGGCTTCCTCCACCGATGAGGTCACCGACGTCAACTAGAGGCCTTCCTTCAATAGGCGAAGGCCAACCACCCTTTTACAATTTCACTCCTTTTGACAGGCTTAGGAGACAACCCTTACAGAATTTTCTCTCCTCTCTTTACAGCTCAGAACTTAGAAGAAAAGAGGGAGAAGAACTTTTGGCCTTTACAACAATTTTGAGCTCTAAAAATCATAGAACAAGATCAAGATTTCGGTATATGTTCTTACTCTTTCAGTGCTAAATGAGTGGGATATTTATAGGCCCCAACCCAATTCAAATTTGGAGCTCAAAACTGTCAATTCCCAGAATTCCGGGATCAGGCGGTTACACCTCCTGACTGGAGCGGTTGCATCGCCTGGCAGAGCTCGAAGACTGAGCCTCTGGGCGGTGCCACCTCCTGTCAAGGGCGGTTGCACCTCCTGCCAGAGCTCGAAGATCGAACTCAGGCAGTGCAACCTCCTAACTGAGGCGGTTGCAACCGCCCCAGCCAGGAGGTGGCACCGCTTGGGCTCAATCTCCGAGCGAGACTGGGCAGTGCAACCTCCCCTGACAAGAGGTGGCACCGCCTAGGCTCGGTCTCCGAGCACTAGCTGAGCAGTGCAACCGCCTCAGTCAGGAGGTTGCACCGCTTGAGCTCGGTCTTCAAGCTCTGGCAGGAGGTGCAACCGCCCCTGACAGGAGGTGGCACCGCCCAAAGGCTCAGTCTTCGAGCTCTGCCAGGTGGTGCAACCACTCCAGTCAGGAGGTGCAACCACCTGATCCCAGAATTTCGGGAATTGATAGTTTTGAGCTCCAAATTTGAACTGGGTTGGGGCCTATAAATACCCCACCCATTCAGCACTGAAAGAGTAAGAACATACACCGAAATCTTGATCTTGTTCTGTGATTTTTAGAGCTCAAAATTGTTGTAAAGGCCAAAAGTTCTTCTCCCTCTTTTCTTCCAAGTTCTGAGCTATAAAGAGAGGAGAGAAAATTCTGTAAGGGTTGTCTCCTAAGCCCATCAAAAGGAGTGAAACTGTAAAAGGGTGATTGGCCTTCGCCTATTGAAGGGAGGCCTCTAGTTGACGTTGATGACCTCGTCGGTGTTGAATCTCGTATTTTGATGATGAAACTACTGAATATATGTTTATGATTTAATCTGTGTTTTAAGTGACGTAGGATGCTTCAATCCGGATGAGACAATTAAAGCAGGAAAATCATGTTGTGCCGAAGGAACATGTCAGAAGATTGGACGTCGGGCCGGTGGATCGGTCGACGTATCGACAGAAGGCTTCGGGCCATGGACTCGGGCATCGGGCCAAGAAGAGCGGGTATTGTGCCAAGGATATCGGAGTTGCGGAGCCAACTGACCGATTGGGCAATAGGCCGTAGGAAAGGACGATGCGCCGAAGAATTGGACGAAGCGTCGAGGGACCAATGACATGCCGGACAACTTGGTTAATTACTTAGGATTAATTGTCTCGATCGAAGTTTTGTTTTATATGTGCAGGATTAACTACGATGAAAGTAAGACATGCAACAGGAGTTGCGCCGGAGTCATGACAATGATCACGTTGGGAGTTCGAGAGCTCGACGGAAGTTCGGACAGTCGTCGGAGGTTCTGCGGGAACAAATCCGAGAAGTCCAGAAGCTTGCCAAAGGAGCTCGTCGGAACTTGCCAAGTGGATCGTCGCAGTCCAGGAGTTTACCGGAAGTCCGCAGGAGTATCACCGAGGGTTCATCAGATGATCGACGGAAGTTCGCCGGAAACTCTCCGGAAGAAGCGAGTGATGCACCGAAGTAAACTGCAGAATATGTCTTAGGAAATAATCGTAGTTAGCACTTTGATTAAGTTAGAAATGGGAGGTGATCCCATTAGCTTAATCCTGGGGCAATTGGGCCCCTGAAGAACTCAAATTGGGTCGAATGGTTCAACCCATTCGGACCCAGGTTGCTGTGGGAGGTGCAACCGCCCAGGCAGGAAGGTAGCACCGCCCAGGCTATGTCTCCCAGCGAGACTGGGAGGTGCAACCGCTCCAGCCAAGAGGTGGCACCGCCCCGGGCTCAGTCTCCGAGCGAGACTGGGCGGTGCAACCTCTTCTGTCAAGAGGTAGCACCGCCAGAGCTCAAGTTTTGAGCTTTGCCAAGCGGTGCAACCTCTCCAGTCAGGTGGTGCAATCGCCTGAGCTCGGTCTTCAAGCTCTGGCAGAGAGGTGCAACCGCCCCTGACAGAGGTGGCACCGCCTAGAGGCTCAGTCTTCGAGCTTTGCCAGGCGGTGCAACCGCCCCAGTCAGGAGGTGCAACCGCCTGATCCCGGAATTCCGGGATTTGATCGTTTTGAGCTCCAAATTTGAACTGAGTTGGGGGCTATAAATACCCCACCCATTCAGCACTGAAAAGATACAGACCTACACCTAATTCTTGATCTTTTCTGTGATTCTAAGAGCTCAAATTTGTGTAAAGTCCAAAAGTTCTCCTCTTTCTGTTCTTCAAGTCTTGAGTTGTAAAGAGAGGAGAGAAAGGTTCTGTAAGGGTTGTCTCCTGAGCCCGTCAAAAGGAGTGAAACTGTAAAAGGGCAGTTGGCCTTCGCCTATTGAAGGAAGGCCTCTAGTTGACATCGGTGACCTCGTCGGTGGAGGAAGCCAAAAGTGGAGTAGGTCAAGATTGACCGAACCACTCTAAATCTCTGGTTTGCTTTTATTTTGAGCACTTTATCATTACTGCAAGCCTCCTACATAGCTACTGCTCTCTGCGCTTTTACAAACAAGTTTTTAAGTTCTGATCTTTCCGAATCTGCATTCAGACGTAAATCGGTGTTTTCGTACGATCTTTACTTTGCAGTTTACGTTTACATTTTGATTCCATTTATAACTGCAAACTGCCTTCTGCGCTTTTATGAACGAGTGTCTGAGTTCAGATCTTTCCGAATCTGAGCTTAGACGCAAACTGCGCTTAGATGCAATTTGCGCTTAGACGCAAACTGCGCTTAGACGCAAACTACGCTTAGACGCAATCTGTGCTTAGACGCAATCTGAGCTTAGACGCAAACTGCGTAAACTGCGCTTAGACGCAAACTGCATTTAGACGCAAACTGCGTAAACTGCGCTTAGACGCAAACTGTGTTTAGACATAAACTGCACTTAATCATAAGTAATCTTAGAATCGGCTTTTTGCATCAAAATAGTTTTTATCGAACGAACGCAGCTTTCATTTTTAATCGCAGAAAGTTTTCCGCTGCACTAATTCACCCCCCCCCCCCCCCCTCTTAGTGCTCTCGATCCTAACAGTCGGTGGAGGAAGCCAAAAGTGGAGTAGGTCAAGATTGACCGAACCACTCTAAATCTCGGTTTGCATTTACTTTGAGCATATTATCTTTACTGCAAACCTCCTCTAAAGCTTATTGCTTTCTGCGCATATACGATCGGGTTTCAAGCTTTGCACTTTCCGAATCAGCGTTTAGATGTAAATCTATTTTTTCGTACGATCATCATATTTCAGTTTGCGTTTACGTTTTGATTTCTATCTTAACTGCAAACTGCCTTTATATCCTTGCTTAAGCTGCATCTCGCCTAATCAAGTGATTTACGAATCAGCATTTAGACGTAAATCAGTTTCTTCATACGAACGTCGTATTTCAGTTTGCGCTTATATTCTGGTTTTCATCATAACTGCAAACAGCCTTCATAGATTGACTTTAACGTCATCTCGCTTGATCTTAAGCTAAAGTAATCTTAGAATTGGCTTTCACACCGAAATCGTTTTTATCATCGAAAGATTTCTGCTGCACTAATTCACCCCCCCTCCCTCTTAGTGCTCTTGATCCTAACACTGCAGACGTACTAGGCCACTATGCCGCAGTCCCCAAATGATACAGGGGAATCCAATCCACTAGACATGTGTATCCTCAATTACCATGCACCTATAGTCCCTCATCCATCTAATATCCCAAAGACCGTATACCGGGCATGGTGTTATCAAACCTATATAGTTTCTACTCGAGTCTTACTCTAATCGAATTCTCTCGGAGAACTCTTTCTCTCTCAATCCGAATGACCCTAGTTGTCTGAGCAAAAACTCATTCTCCAATTAGCACCTGTACTGTATCCCTAGTGTCCCCACACAAGCAACTATGAGACTACCTACATCCATCATATGGACGGGTATACAGCACACCAGTCTGTCCGGTTATCTCGATGTCCCTCTCGAGTAACCTATGACCGGGATTATTTAGGATCTTTGTTTAAAAGTGAATTAGTCTCATTATCATGATCTCATCACGATACGATTCCCATTGCACAAATCCAAGGACATCACAATATATACATGCATATATGTAATAGTCAATATAAAGTGATAAATGCCAAAATATAACAAGCAAAAATATTGTGTGTCAAGTCACATGTGTCATCACTCACGTGATTGGCTTGCTGGGCACTTATGACTAGCAATCTTCCACTTGACCTAAAGTCAATCACCTATGTGTTTGATCCCCATTAGACCCTTGTGACACTCAATGACAATTTGAGACAATGGCTTTGTCAATGGATCTGTAATGTTACCTTCAGATGGAACTCTTTCCAATGCTATATCTCCTCGAGTCACAAAATCTCTAATAAGTTGGAACCTCCTCAGAACACTTCTGATAAGACCCGGGTTCCCTCATTTGAGCAATCACCCTATAGTTGTCGTAAGATAAGGAAATCGGCTTCTCGCTACCTAGCACGACTTCCTTATCTGTGATGAACTTCTTCATTCAGACTCCCTCTTTTGCTGCCTCTACTACAGCAATGTACTCTGCCTCTGTGGTTAAGTCTGTAGTAGTATCTTGCTTGGAACTTTTCCAGCACACTGATCCTCTATTCAAGTGTACACAAACCCCGAATTCGACTTGCTATCATTTACATCAGACTGAAAACTCAAGTATGTATAGCCTTTAACCTTGAGGCTACTACCTCTATATACTAGTAAAAGATCCTTAGTCCTTCTCAAGTACTTAAGGATATACTTTACTACTTTCCATTGCTCCAAGCCTGGATCCGCCTGATACCTGCTTGTGACACTCAGAGCAAGTGCTATATCAAGCCTGGTACATAGCATGGCATACATGATAGACCCTTTCACTAAGGCATAGGGTATCCTATCCATGTTCAGGAGTCTTTCGGGACATACTCCTAGAAAGCGATATCCCATGTCTTATCGGTATGAGACCTCTCTTAGAATTTTTCATGCCAAACCTTTTAACAAAAGTTTCTATGTACCTGAACTGGAACAAGCTATGCATTCTCTTGGATCTATCTCTATAGATCTGAATCCCCAAGATATAAGATGCTTCCCCTAAGTCCTTCATAGAGATGTGTCTAGATAACTAAGCCTCTACTTTGAATAGCATTCCTACATCATTCCCAATAATCATGATGTCATCCATATATAACACCAAAAAGGTGATAGCGCTCCCACTTATCTTCCTGTACACACAAGGCTCATCTTCGTTCTTAACGAAGTCATAAGATCTGATTGCCTCATCAAATCTTATGTTCCAACTTCGGGAAGCTTACTTTAGTCCATAAATAGATCTAAGCAACCTACACACCTTATCTGGGCAGTCTTTGGATACGAATCCCTCGGGTTGTATCATATACACCTCCTCCTCGAGGTTCCCATTGAGAAATACGGTTTTCACATCCATCTGTCAGATTTCATAATCATAGTGTGCTGCAATAGCTAATAGAAATCGGATGGATTTTAGCATTACTATGGGTTAGAAGTTTTAATCATAGTTAACACCTTGCCTTTGACGATACCCCTTAGTCACTAGCCTTGCTTTATAGGTCTCTAGCTTTCCATCTACTCTGATCTTTTTCTTAAAGATCCACTTGCAACCGATGGGTATAATACCTTCAGGCACATCAACTAGGTTCCAAACCTTGTTGGAGTACATAGAATCCATCTCAGAATTCATAGCTTTTTGCCACTTCCCAAAGTCTATACTCATAATAGTCTCTTCGTAGGTCTGAGGATCAATATCCTTAACACCCTCTCCTCTAATATGTCCCACATATCTCTCAAGAGGATTGGATACTTTGCCAGACCTATGTAAATTTGGAACTTGTGTATTAAGTACCTGAATAAGCTCGGGCTATAGAGTGGTGCTTGAGCTAGGTTCTCCAACCTTGCTCAACTCTATCATGCTCCCATTATCTCCGCCAAGAATGTGTTCCTTCTCAAGGAACATCGCTCTCTAAGCTACAAAGACATTTTGGTCCTCGAGATGATAGAAATAATACCCATAAGTTTCCTTGGGGTATCTCACGAACTTGCACCGCTCCGTCCTTGATTCCAACTTATCGGGGTTGTATCTTTTAACATGGGCAAGGTAGCCCCAAATCTTAACAACCTTAAGATTGGGCTTCTTATCCTCCAATATCTCATATAGTGTAGAGACTACCGACTTAGTTGGAACTCTGTTCAGAAGGTAAGCTGAGGTCTCTATGGCATATCCCTAGAATGAGATGGGTAAGTCAGCGATGTTAAATCTCAGATTTTGATGATAAAACCAATTGATAGTATTTATGATTTGATCTGCGTTTTGAGTGACACAGGATGCTTCGATCAGAGAGAGAGAATTAAAGTAGGAAGAATCATGTTGGGCCGGTGGAAAACATTTTAGAAGATTGGACGTTGGGCCAAAGGATCGATCGACGTATCGATAGAAGGCTTTGGGCCACGGATTCGGGCATCTAGCCAAAAAGAGCAGATATTGCACCTAGGATATCAGACTTGCAGAGGCCAACTGGCCGATTGGGCAATAGGCCGCAAGAGACGATGATGCGTCGAAGAATCAGATGAAGCGTCGATGGACTAATGACATGTCGGATGACATGATTCATGCTTAGTAATAATTATCTATATCAAAGTATGTTTTTATGTGTATAGGATTAACTACGATAGCAAGGCATAAAGCAAAATGAAGTCCCGGAGTCAAGACCACGATTTCGTTGGGAGTTCGAGAGTTCGTCGGAAGTCCGAACGTTCGTCGGAAGTTCTGTCGGAACCAATCGAGAAGTCCAGGAGCTTACCAAAGAAGCTTGTCGGAACTCGCCAAGAAGATTGTCATGAAGTCTAGGAGCTTGTTGGGAGTCCGCTAGAACATTGCTGAAAGATCGTTAGAAGTTCGCCGGAAGCTCGTCGGAAGAAACCGGACTTATGTTGCTTAGAATATGTCTTAGGAATCGTAGTTAGCACATAATTAGAGTTGGAATTCGGAGGTAATCCCATCAACTCTATTAGGGGCCAATTGGGCCCAAAATTGGGTTGGTTTGGGTCAGATTCAATGCCCAACCAAGGTGCTGAAACCCTGGCCGACGGTGGCACTGCTTAGGGAACAGCACCCCAGGAAATCTGGGCGGTGGTACCGCCCAGGCTGGGCGATGGTACCACCGATAGTACTACTGCCAACGATGGTACCGCCCCTATCAAGCGGTGGTACCACCTAGTGGTAGATCCTACGGCGGTAGTACTGCCCAGGAACTGCGGTGGTATTGCCAATACTTAGGAAACCTGGGATGAAACCTTTTTAGGCTCCAAGTTTGAATCAATTTAAAGCCTATAAATACCTCTCTCATCCTTGGTTAACTTACATAAGCATAGAGAGTTTAAAAGTGAGAAAACACTATAGAAATCTCTTAAGAAATCCCCTCCTCTAGCTTAAACTTAGAATTCTGTTTAGAGATGAGTGTGTGCTTGTAAAAGTTGTCTCCTAAACCTGTGAAAAGGAGAAGAGGGGTGTAAGAAGGAGGTTGATCTTCACCTATTAAAAGAAGATTGATAGTGGATGCCGGTAGCCTCAACGGAAGAGGAATCGACAAAGTGGATGTAGGTCACGACAACCAAACCACTATAAAAATCCGGTTTGCCTTTTCTTTTATGCAATTTATCTTACTACAAACCTCCTTACTTGCTTACTGCTTTCAATACATTTACGAATATTCTTTCAAGTTGAGCAAGTTTCTGAAATCGATTTTATTGTATGAAAGAAATTTTCAAAACCAAAGTGATTTTACCGTTGCGCTAATTCACCCCTCCCCCCCCCTCCCCCCACTAGTGCTAACTCGTTCCTAGCAAGCGAAACTCATCATGGACCGTACTATGTCTAACAGCATATGATTCCTCCTTTCAAACACACCATTGAGCCGAGGTGTATAAGGAGGTGTCCATTGGGATAAAAATCCCATAGTCCTTGAGGAATTTGGTAAACTCTATACTTAAGTACTCACCTCCTTGATCTGATCAAAAAGTCTTGATACTCTTTCCAATCTGGTTCTCCACTTCATTCTTATACTCTCTGAATTTCTCAAAGGCATCGGACTTGTACTTCATTAAGTACTCATATCCATACCTTGAGAAATCATTAGTGAAGGTAATGAAGTAGGAGTAACCACTAATGGCATGAGTTGACATGGTTCCACATACATTACTATGTATGAGTTCCAGCATCTCAGTGGCTCTCTCTCTCTAGTTCCACTAAATGGAGAGTTAGTTATTTTTTCATAAAAGCAATGCTCGCAAGTTGCATATGACTCATAGTCGAATGGATCTAGATATCCATCCTTTAGTAATTTTTGAATCCTCCCCTCATGGATGTGACCTAGCCAACAATGCCACAAGTATGCACTATTCACCTCATCTCATTTCCTCTTAGACACACTTACATTCATGATATGTGGAGTAGTATTTAGCATAAACAAACCATTATGTAATATTCCTTTCGTGATACTCTCATTATCTAATAATATTGAACAACCATTGTTCTCAAAAACTAATTTATATCCACTAACTGTCAAACATAAAATGGAGATAATGTTTTTTTATAATAGAGAGAACAAAATAACATTCATCTAATGCAATATTAGCTCTACCAAGCAGATGTAGGGCGACCTCGCCAATAGCTATTATAGCAACTTTTGCTTCATTACCCAACTTGAGGTCCATCTCGCCTTTTGCTAATCTCGTAGGCCTTGCCAAAACCTACAACGAATTACATATATGATAAGTATTACTGATATCAAAGACCCATGTGTTATCATAAGAGTTTGACAAATTGAGACTAATCATGAATGTACCTGAAGCTTCTCCAAGCTTCTGTTTCGCCCTCTCTACAAGGTACTCTTTGCAGTTCCTCTTCTAATGCTCATCCTTGCCATAGTGGAAGCATTGGCCTTTGTCCTTTTTTGGGTCTTTCTTAGTAACCTTTGCTTTACTTGGTCTGCACTTTCTCTTGTCTTTCTTATGGGATTTTTCTGCTTTCATTTTCTTTCTGGTCTTACTAGTGTACAGAACTGACTTCTCTTTCTTGATAGTGCTCTCTGCCTCCCTCAACATATTGCGGAGCTCTGAGAGAGTCACCTCAAGCTTGTTCATATTAAAATTCATTATGAACTATAAAAAAAATCTGGTAGGGACTAAAGCATAATGTCCACACATAAGTTATCCTATAAGACTATTCCTAGACCTATGAGTTTCTCTATCTACTCAATCATCTTTAGGACATGGTTCTGAACCGGTGTCCCCTCAATCATCCTAGCGCGGAAGAGGATCTTGGATATCTTATATCATTAAGTCCTTCCTTGTTCCTCAAACAATTTGTGGACATGTAGGAGAATAGATTTGGCATCCATCTTTTCATGTTGTCTCTATAACTCAGGAGTCATAGAGCCTAACATGTAGCAATGAGCAAGAGTGGAGTCATCAATGTACTTCACGTAACAAGTGATCTTATCCTCGCTTACCCCTTCTTCGGGCGTAGGTATAACTATATCAAGGACGTATGCGATTTTCTCTACCGTGAGAATAATTCTCAAGTTGCAAAGTCAATCCATATAATTTGGACCAGTAAGACAGTTGATATCAAGTATGCGACGTAAGGGATTTGAAAGCGATATTTTTTTTAAATAAAGATGCAGTAAAAATAAATAACATGCAGATTTTATAAAAAATAAATAAACAAGATATGACTTCTATCTTAATATGCTCCCACTATTTTATGAGCAAGTCATGCGACACCCTCAGCATATGAAACGAAAGTCTCCGGCAGACTTCTAGTGGGGATCAGGATCCAATCAAGGTCTTAGTGTAACCTCAAGGGACTCAACCAATCACACTAAGCCCGAAAAGTAGGCAACTCTTGCCGATCACAACTCCTTGTGATTCTCGTCTTGTTCGGCCTCCGAATCACCATGGTCTCGAAGGACTCGACTAACCATGATGTTTGGTTCAGTTAATACCATCGTTACAAGATGAGTCTGATTCGATGATATACTCTCGAGGGACTCGACCAAGCATATTATGTCCTCATGTCACCGATGACATCTCTATGTTGTGGGTAAGATAACGAATTACGATGTAGGTGAGCCTCGAGGGACTCGACCAACTCAAACTACATCGGGAATTGGTCCCTACCTATAACAATGGAAGGCCACGTGGGTCAATCTAATTGCCTCATGTTTACCGACTTAATATTATCGAGCGAGGGGTTTCTATGATTTGGCCTCCTAATATGACATGTCACACATATACATATTTAATATATATCTACATCGCATGTAAATATATATACATATCTAGTAGGTATATAAGCAATCACACTAGATTATCATGGACCACAGCCTAATGTGATCAGGCCCGAGCCAATGGGCCTAATCACTTACATCAAGATCTATGTGTTCAGCGGTGCATCTCCTTGCCCTGTGATCGTCCATCTCGTACTCGTCGGTTCCATTGACATCTCGACGCATCTCCATGCATCACGATCGTCCATCTCGTGGGTCCCGCTATCACTTTCATACTCCCACTGTGCCTCCTTGCATTATTACAATTTAATCATAGGCACGCAGGCCCGACAATAAACGAGAAATATAATGGAGGCTCGTAGGTCCTAATAATAATAATCACAAGTACATGCATCACATGGTTCATGATCATCCGTCCACATATCATATATCACAAGTATAAATCATCATCATGTAGGACTATTAGATAATAATAAAAATAATAATCAATTAAACATTTTAATCAAATAATATTTTCTGAAATCAGAGACATGTAGGGAATTTTCTAAATTTTGAGGGGTGTTTTCATAATTTGGACAAAAGGAAAGAATCTAGAATGTCTAAAATTTTGAGGGGCAAAACTATCTTTTGTTCAAAAACCCTAATGTCCTTCTCCCTCTCCCCTGTTGCTGCCACCGTGGCAGCGGCCTGTGCGGCGGGGGGGTGTTGGCGCTGCCCCTACTTGCGGGCGGCTCGCCCGTGGGCGGTGCCACCCTTACAGGTGTGCGCCCCCGCGAGTGACACTGCACCTTGTGAGCATTGTGCCCGCAGGTGTAGTGCCCGCAAGCGCCGCACTTGTGGGCGACGCCCTCGCGAGAAGGCACCCCTACGGGTGGCGCCCCCGTGGGTAGGCGACCCTGCGGGTGGCGTTGCCCCCGCGGGTGGCGTTGCTCCCGCGGGCGGTGCCCCCTTCTTGCGGGTGCTAAGCCACCTGTAGGAATCACCCTTACGAGCATGTTGCCCCTACGGTCGACGCTACAGGAAGTGGCCGCCTCTACGGGCCACTCGCCCGCATGCAAGCGTCGTTGCGGGCACTGTGCTCGCAGGCAGTGTCTACGGGTGCCACCACCTGCGGCTGCAACTACGTGTAGGAACTATTGCTGCGCGCAAACGGCATGCTTGCATAAAGATGGTAGCAAGGCTATCGTCATCGATCGTAGGAAGGGCAGCAACAGTTGCTGCCCTTTCTCGCCTTTTTCTTCAACAATTTTGATGTTAAAATCTTCTCCAAAATACAACACACACAGTTCAAAACTAATCTATTGCACAAACAACCTGACTCTAATACCACTGTTGAGAAATATTAGGGGCGACATCATATGTGCAGCGGAAGAACAGAAAACAAAATCTCCAATTTAATTTTCTTAGGAGAGAATTAGACATGTTAAACCTAAATAAATGAATCTTGATAAGACTTCAACAAAATTTAGATGTCCTAGCTATTCTTCAAATTAGTGAACCTATTTACCCTAGACTAGTTAGATGATTTTATAATAATTTGCATGTAGATAAAAATAATAGGGTATCCACGTATCTTCTAAGGCATCATATACCCATCATAGATAACATAATTTATGAATTTATAGAAATTATATTAAAGAAAAGATGAGATTACTATTTTAGAGGATAGTGGGACATCGAGTCAGTTGGGGTCACATACTCTAAGGCAATTGGCATCGTTTTTAGAAACCCTAACCTATTTATTATTCTCAAGAGTTATGAGCATCTTTTATGATTTAACACAAAATTACTATTGAAAAATCTTAGGGGCGACATCACATATGCAGCGCAAGAACAGAAAACAAAATCCCCAATTTCCCAAAGATTTATTCGTCGTTGTGTGAAGATTGATTCGCAAAAATCCACGAAACTTAAAATTGTGTATAGAGTAGATTGTGTTACCTAAGAAGATCGTATATTCCTAAATCCTTGCAGATCTCTAGGAGAGGGTGAAGGAGGTCAAGTGCCCTCCTCTCTAGCGGTGATCCACACAGCAAGGCTGCGACAACGCTCCTTAAAACTCCAGGCCAGCTTTGAGGTAGAGAGGGGGGAGGAGAATATGAGAGGCAAGCAAAGGCTCTAGCCTATGAACCACTGAATCCCTCCTTTTTATAGAGGTCCCCTGTCAACTTAACCCTAATGGATCCTCCCTTATTGGGTATTGGATCTTCATCCAACTACCTAAGCCTCTTAGATTAGTGGATCTCTATCCAATAATCTCTCATGGGCTTTTATTGGATCTCGTCCATAGGATCCAATAATTCAGGAGCTTATTGCATATCTAATAAGATAGGGGCTCCTACGAATATCTTATATCCGAACCTCTACTTATCGTAACGCATACTATATGTGTGTGACCCTCTAGGCCCAATATCGAGCTGGCCGTGAGTCATACCTATCAGAACTCCTTCTAGCTCAATGAAGTATTATCTTCATAATAATTCACTCGAGTCATCAACTACGGACGTACTATGCCACTATGTCATAGTCCCCAAACGATACAAGGAAATCCAATCCATTGGACCTGTTTGTCCTCAGTTACCATGTACCTATAGTCTCTTATCCATCTAATATCCTAAAGACCGTATACCGGGTATGGTGTTGTCAAACTCATACGGTTTCTACTCGAGCCTTGCTCTAATCGGATTCTCCTGGAGAACACTTTCTCTCTCAATCCGAATGACCCTAGCCAAGGATTTGTCTGAGCAAGAACACATAGGATATTCCTCTCATGATACCAAGAGTGGATGATCCTCTATCGATACTCAATAGCCCTCGTAAGATTGACTGTCACTCCCGATGACCAACTGTACTAGATCTAGGACATCTAAACTTATAAGTCTGGTATCAAAGAATGGAGCACTTATGCAGGACATCCTTGGTGTCTCAAGTCTAAGGACCAGATACACCACTCGGACTACGGAATCGTTGTCTGATAATAAGGTATCATCATCCATCCAGTATTCCGTAAGCGGATCAATCAGTTAACTCATTCTCCAATGAGCACCTTTACTGTATCCCTAGTGTCCCCACACAAGCAGCTATGAGACCACCTGTATCCATCATATGGATGAGTATACAACACACTAGTATGTCTAGTTATCTCGATGTCCCTCTCGAGTAACCTATTAGGAAAGGGGTTGGCACTAAGAGGGGGAGGTGAATTAGTGCAACGGTAAAATTAAGTCGGTTCAAAAAACCTTTGTACGATAAAAACTGATTTTGACGAAAACCGTTTTGGAGAGAGGTTAACTTGAAAGCATTTTCATAAAGATAGCTTGAAAGTGTACAGAAGATGCATAGTGGATGTAAAGCAAGTTAAGAGGTTTGCAGTAAAGTAAATTGTTCAAATATGGAAATGCAAACCAGAGAAGAACACGACAATTTTATAGTGGTTCGATCGTAGTGACCTACATCCACTCCATGATTCCTCTTCTATCGAGGCCACCGGCATCCACTATCGATTTTCCTTTATAGGCGAATATCAACCTCTTCTTACAGATCTTTCTCCTTTTACCGAGTTTAGGAGATAACCCTAACACCCTCACTCACTCCTCTCTCAAACTATTCTTAACACTTAGAACTTTGAGAGGAGTTTCACACAAGATTACTGCAAAGTTTCTTTCCTTTTTACTCTCAATATTTGTGTAGTTTAACCAGGGATGAGAGGGATATTTATAGGCCTCAAGTTGATTCAAATTTGGAACCTAAAAACATCTCATCTCGGGTTTCCTGGGTTTGGGTAGTACCATCGCCTGTGTTGGGCGGTACCACCGCTAGTGTCAGTCTGACACTGACACTGCACTAGGCAGTACCACCGCATGACATAGTCTTGAAGACTATACCACGACGGTGCCATATTTTTTGTCACTGTTTGGGCCATTAATTGGGCCCAACATAGTCCTTACATGGGCCCAACTGGCTCATAATTGGGTTGGCCCAAATCTAATCCTAATTACGTGCTCACTATGAAATCCAAGGCATACTTAAGCTAAATAAGTCCCTAGGTCTTGGTTTCTTCTAGCGAACTTCCGACAATCTTCCAGCGAACTTCCAACAATCTCCCAACAATGTTCCAACGGACATCCGGCAAGCTCCTAGACTTCACGACAATCTTCTTGGCAAGTTCCGATGAGCTTCTTCCCCAAGCTCCTGTTAGGATCAAGAGCGCACTAAGAGGGGGGGGTGAATTAGTGCAGCGGTAAAATCACGTCTTCAAAAACCTTCGTACATTGAAAACTGATTCTTCGGAAACTTAACTTGAAACACATTCATAAATGAATTGAAGGCAGTAAGCAATTAAAGAGGTTTGTTGTAAGTAAATGGCAGAAAGTAAATGCAAACCAGAGAACACACCAATTTTATAGTGGTTCGGTCGTCGTGACCTACATCCACTCCGCCGATTCCTCTTTCGTCGAGGCCACTGGTATCCACTATTGGTCTTCTTTCAATAGGCGACGACCAACCACCTTTTACACCCCTCTTCTCTTTTCAAGGGTTTAGGAAACAACCCTTATAAGCACTCACACTCCTCTTACAGAATTCTAAACTTAAAGTGGATGATGGAATTTCTAAAGAGATTGCAGCAGCGTTTTCTCACTTTTGAATACTTTGTGCTTGTATCTTTTAACCAGATATGAGAGGGGTATTTATAGGCTTCAAGTTGATTCAAACTTGGAGCCTAAAAACATCTCATCCCGGGTTTCCTAGGCACGGGCGGTACCACCGCCTGACATAGTATTGGAGACTGTGCCACGACGGTATCACCTCTTGGGGCACAATTTGGGCCTCTTATTGGGCTCAACACAGTCCTTATATGGGCCTTGCTGGTCTCTAATTGGGTTGGCCCAAATCCAAACCCAATTACGTGCTAACTACAAAATCTAAGACATAATCTGAGCTAAACAAGTCTGTAAGTCTATTCTTCTAGCGAGCTTTCGGCAATCTTCCAGCAATGTTCCGGCGGACACCCGGCAAGCTTCTAGACTTCATAACGATCTTCTTGGCGAGTTCCGACGAGCTTCTCTAGCAAGCTCTGAGACTTCTCGGCTGGTTCTACCAGAACTTCCGACGAACATCCGAACTTCTAACGAACTCTCGAACTTCCAACGAAATCACGTCCTTGACTCTAGGACTTCATTTTGCTTCATGCCTTGCTATCATAGTTAATCCTACACATGTAAAACACACTTCGATCTAAACAATTAATACTAAGCATTAATCATGTTGTCCGGCATGTCATTGGTCCCTCGACGCTTCGTTCGATTCTTCGGCGCATCGTCCTCTCTTGCGGCATTTTATCCAATCGGCCAGTTGACTCCGCAACTCTAATATCCTTCAGGCAATATTAGCTCTTCTTGGCCCGATGCCCGAAGCCTTCTATTGATACGTCGACCGATCCTCCGGCTCGACGTCCAATCTTCTGACTTGTTTTCCTCCAGCACAACATGATTCTTCCTGCTTTAATTGTCTCATCCTGATCGAAGCATCCTGCGTCACTCAAAATGCAGATTAAATCATAAATACTATTAATTGGTTTCATCATCAAAATATGAGATTCAATAATCTCCCCCTTTTTTATGATGACAACCAATTGATGACGGAGTTAACTAAACTCCCAAAGTTTAAACAAACTCCCCCTATCAATATGCTATATTGATAGAAACTCTTGGATTCAAAAACCCAAGCAATATGTCCTGATCAAATCATGCATAGCATCAACATATTTCTCCTCCTTTGTCATCAACAAAAAGGAGAAGTTCCAACTATCAAGTGTTTAGATATGCAAGGTAGTAAGATAATATGTTCTACATCATACAACATTTTAAAACATGGAAACTAACAATTTGAGATGTCCAAGAAGAAAGTTCTTTCTTCTCTTTTGAGAAGTGCAATTTTTGCTTTCTTCTTGAATTGTGTGAGCTAGCATCTTTTATCTCCCCCTTTGTCATTGTCAAAAAGAAGGGAAGACCTTTTACATCAATTTTAAAATCATGACAAAGGTAAAGTATCAATCTTATTTGTGCATCATTATATTTTCAAATTAAAACATCCACAATTTCAAAAGCTTACATTTCATTTTTCATGCACGATATCAAAAAATAAATCAATCATCATTATGAGCATATCATACATGATATTAAAACATTAAAAAAGTTTTAGCATTTATCAATATTTTGATCATGATACCAAATATTCATCATTTAGAGCATTCATAATACACATTATATGCAATACATCACATATATCATTATAATAAAAAACATAAGTATTACATGTATCACTCCAAATCATAAATATTTCATATCATGATAGTATCAATTTATCAAATTTCATCCTACCATGCATGATCATAACTTTTCCCTCTTTTATCATTTATATGCATCAAAATAAATTCATGAACATTTCATACACTCATATCATCACATAAAGAATATCAAGAAGAATTAATTGGGTGATGAGATAAATATTTCATGAATACAAGGAATTATACATAAAAATCATATCATGAGAGATAAAATATCAAAGATTGTAAAGATAAATCATGAGTATCAATAGACATATTATAATTCTTTTTGGATAACTCAAATAGTGAAAAGAAAGAATCATAGTAGACAATCTTGATTAATAAAAAGAATTTTCAAGTTAAAATTCTGAGAATTCAAGAGAAACCATGATTCATTTTAGAAAATCTCCTCTTAAGAAAATACCGAGAAGAAACAAGGAGAAAGTTCTCAATTCATGGAAAGATCTCATGTTATAAATCTCAAAAAATCAAGATAAAGCTCATTCAAATTTGAATCATCAAATGAAAATCATTTTCAATAGTTTTAGAAAAAGAACAGATAGATTCATTAATCTCTCCTTTTTAGATAAATCGATAAAGTAGAAAAATTTTTCAAGGAGAAAGCTTTCCTCTTTTTAGTTTGTTTCATACAAGCATGTCTTTATATATCATCAATCGTTTAGGATCAAAAAATAAATTTCATCATAAAAACCATCAAGATCAATAAACCATAAATTACTTAAAAATTATCATGCATAATTTTGAAATTTAAATTTATTAAGTATGATCTCAAATTATATTATTTCATTAAGCATGATTTCTAATTTTTGCATTTTCATTATTAAACATGTAATTTTCAAGAAAATTAATTCTAAACTAATAAAAAAAATGCATCATGAAAAGCATCATATAATTTTGAAATAAACTAAGGGCATTTTGATTACCTCATCGTCGAATACCATTAAGGCATAGTTTGCCACACCTCGCCTTTGTTGATTTTCTCCACGTCTTCAGAGGAGTTCGATTCATCTCAATTTGTGTTCTTCTTCTTGCGTTCAAAGTAAATAGTTGCATGCTTTTTGTTCTTTAATTTTTATTTTATTAACTTTTTAAATTTCTTAGTGAGTTCAAGTTCACCGTCACTTAAGTTTATGCTCGAGTGGTCTTCAATTGTTCTAAGTACCAAATCCTTCGTATTCTTTGGAAGATGGTTTTATTCATCATGTTCATCATATACATTGTACATCATTTCATATGTCATCAATGAACCAATAAGTTCTTCAAATAGAAAAATATTTAAATCTTTTGTTTCTTGCATTGTCATTACTTTTGATTCCCAAGTTTTAGAAAGTGATCTTAAGATCTTGTTAATGAGTTCAAAATTCGAAAAAATTTTACCAAGTGCTTTTAAACCATTGTCGGCATCCGTAAAATGGGTGTATATGTCAATAAAGGTTTCGCTTAGTTTCATATGAAAAAGTTCAAAATTATGCATTAAAAGGTTAATCTTAGAATCTTTAACTCTATTCATGTCTTCGTGTGTGATTTCGAGAATATGTCAAATATCGAAGGTCGTTTCACACATAGAAACCCGATTAAATTCATTTTTGTCTAAAGCATAAAATAGAGCGTTCATAGCTCTAGCATTTAAGGAAAAAGTCTTCTTCTCCAAATCATTCCAATGGTTCATTGGAAGAGAAGACTTTTTAAAATCAGATTCGATAATATTCCATAAGTTCAAATCCAAAGAAAGCAAGAAAACTCTCATTCGAGTTTTCCAACATGTATAGTCCATCCTATTAAAAAAGGAA
Organism: Musa acuminata AAA Group; assembly: GCF_036884655.1. Taxonomy (NCBI): domain Eukaryota; kingdom Viridiplantae; phylum Streptophyta; class Magnoliopsida; order Zingiberales; family Musaceae; genus Musa; species Musa acuminata. Next base: position 32,627,129 of record NC_088346.1, on the reverse strand, counting down.
AGACAAATACGAGAGTGACCCTCTTAAAAGTCAAAAAGAGTCATTTCTCTTTGGGTGTTAAACCAAATGAGAAATCACGAGGCTCTGATACCAATTGTTAGGATCAAGAGCGTACAAAGAGGGGGGGGGGGGGTGAATTAGTGCAGTCGTAAAATCATGTCTTCAAAAACCTTCGTACGTTGAAAACCGATTCTTCGAAAACTTAACTTGAAACATGTTCGTAAATGAATTGAAGGCAGTAAGCAATTAAAGAGGTTTGCAGTAAGTAAATGGCAGGAAGTAAATGCAAACAAGAGAACACGCCAATTTTATAGTGGTTCGGTCGTCGTGACCTACATCCACTCTACTAATTCCTCTCCCGTCGAGGGCACCGACATCCACTATCGGTCTTCCTTCAATAGACGAAGACCAACCACCTTTTACACCCCTCTTCTCCTTTTCAAGGGTTTAGGAGACAACCCTTATAAGCACTCACACTCCTTTTACAGAATTCTAAAATTAGAGTGGAGGGAAACCCTGGCGGTGCCACCTCTTTCACTATTTCAGCTCACTTGGTTTGGCTCCAAACTTGGCCCAAACCAGTCCGAACTTGAGCCTAATTGGCCCCTACTTGGGTTATAGGATTAACACCTAATCCTAACCCTAATTAACGTGCTAACTATGAATTTAAAGACATTTTCTAAGCTATTACAAAGTCCGTAAGTCAAGACTTCTTCTAGCGAGCTTCCGGCAAACTTCCGGCGGTCTTCCGATGAACTCTCGGAAACCATTCTGCGGACTCCCAGCAAGCTCCTTAGACTTCACGATTTGATCTTAGCGAGTTCCAATGAGCTTCTTCGGCAAGCTCCGATCTTTCTCGGCGAGCTCCGGTAGCATTCCCTACGAACCTTCGGACTTCCGTCGAACTCGCAACAAATCCTTCGCGCTTGACTCCGACACTTTGTTTCGCTTTATGTCTTCATCGTTATCATAGTTAATCCTGCACAATTAAAACAAAACTTCGATCGAGATAATTAATCCTAAGCAATTTAACCAAGTTGTCCGGCATGTCATTGGTCCCTCGACGCTTCGTCCGATTCTTCGGCGCATCGTCCTCTCCTGCAGCCTATTGCCCAATCGGCCAGTTGACTCCGCAACTCCGATATCCTTGGCACAATACCCGCTCTTCTTGGTCCGATGCCCGAGTCCACGGCCTGAAGCCTTCTGTCGATACGTCGACCGATCCACCGGCCCGACGTCCAATCTTCTGACCCATGTTCCTTCGGCACAACATGATTTTCCTGCTTTAATTGTCTCATCCTGATCGAAGCATCCTGCGTCACTCAAAACGCAGATTAAATCATAAACATATATCAAGTAGTTTCATCATCAAAATACGAGATTCAACATAAGGTTCTTTTGTTAAAAACCCGAAAAGCCTTAGAAACGGAAGAGTAACCAAGAAAGATGCCTTCATCGGATTTAGCATCAATCTTTCCTAAGGCATCCCTTTCATTCAAAATAAAGCATTTACAACCGAAAACTTTAAAATAGGAAATATTTGGTTTTTTGTTATTCCATAATTCATAGGGAGTTTTTGATAGGGATGGTCTTATTAGGACTCTATTCATGATGTAGCAAGCCGTATTTACGGCTTCGGCCCAAAATTACTTAGGTAAACTATGTTCATTTAACATCGTTCTTGCCATTTCTTGTAGGTTTCTATTTTTTCTTTCAACTACTCCATTTTGTTGGGGATTCCTCGGAGTGGAGAAGTTGTGATTGTATCCATTAACTTCACAAAAATTTTGAAAGTCACGGTTTTAAAATTCGCCACCGTGATCACTCCGAATTGATGAAATCATGAAACCTTTTTCGTTTTGAGTGAGTTTACAAAATTTAGAGAAACACTTGAAACAATCACTTTTTTGAGCTAAGAAATAGGTCCAAGTATATCTAGTATAGTCATCCACAATTACAAATGCATATTTGCTTCCTCCTAGACTTGTCGTGTCAATTGGTCCAAATAAGTCCAAATGAATCAATTGTAATGGTCTAGTGGTGCTAATTTGAGTTTTTGGTTTGAAACTAGTTTTTATTTGTTTACCTAGTTGACATGCATCGCATACTTTGTCCTTAATAAACTTTATATTTGGAATTCCTCGTACTAATTCTCTAGATGAGATCTTAGATATTAGTTTCATGCTTGCATGGCCTAGTCTCCTATGCCAAAGCCAAGCATTATCATTTAAAGCGGAGAAGCACATTTCATTACTTAGTTCATCAAGGTTGATGGTGTAGACATTATTTTGTTTTAATGCAATCATAGTTATGTTGTGGTTTGGTTTTTCAATAATACACACATTTGATTCAAATCTAATGATATAACCTTTATCGCATAATTGACTAACACTCGAGAGATTATGTTTCAATCCATCAACTAGTAAGACATCATCAATAGAAAATTTTAATTTATTACATATGGTTCCCTTGCCAATGATTTTGCCTTGGTTGTTGTCTCCGAAGGTGACGTACCCTTCTTCTTTGCTAGTAAGCATAGAGAAATGAGATGGATCTCCGGTCATATGTCTTAAGCATCCACTATCTAAATACCATCTCTTGCTCCTAGCTTTTGATGGTGTATGTTTCTACAAGAAGGGATTATTTTTAGGTACCCATTTTCTTTTGGGTGCCTTAAAAATTAATTTAACTTGTTCATCATATTACATAGAATTGATCATGGTTCCTTTAGGAACCCAAATTAGTTTGTTCGGACTAATTTTCTTGAATGGACATTTATAAGTTTTATATCCATATTTGCAACAAAAGTTGCAATTGCTTTGGTGCCGAACATGTAAGATAGGGCCTTTAATGAAGGTGGTTGGATTTTGGTGAGGACTTCTCACAAATCCGATTCCACTTTTTTTAGGAACGTGACCCTTATTTGTAAGGATCATGTTCAAAGACTTGCTACCAACCTCGAATTTCTTCAAGGTGTCCTTAAGTAGCAAGTTCTCCTTTTGGAGAGTTTCTAGATCATGGCATTTTATACATGGAGCTAAACTATCATGATATTCAGTCCTTAATTTATCGACATTACAAGTGAGACTATCATGCTCCTTTTTTAGCAATTTGTATTTTCTACTAATTGTCCTACATTCATCAAATAACTCATGGAAGGCATTTAATAATTCATGATAAGGTAAATTTGTATCAATTAAATATGTTACCTCTTCTCCGATGGCCATTAGGGCGTAATGAGCAACTTGCTCGGTGTTGGACTCCTCTTCTTCGGACGTGCTTGAATCATCCCACGTTGCCTTGAGCGCCTTCTTCTTTGATGTTCTCTTTTTGGCTTGAGGACAATCGTTCTTGTAGTGTCTCAGTTTTTTGCACTCATAGCAAATCACTTGGTCCTTCTTGTGTTCAAATTTATTTTTTATATTATTTTTAAATTTATTCTTTCTTAAATATTTTTTAAATTTTTGAGTCAAAAGTGCAATGTCATTATCACTGTCCTCATCACTTGATGTTCCTTTCAAGTGATCTTCTTGTGATGTGAGTGTCATGTCCTTCCTGTTCTTTGGAAGGGGGTTCTCAAGCTCGTCATGAGCTTGACATGTCATTTCGTAAGTCATTAGAGACCCAATAAGTTCTTCAAGAGGGAATGTTTTAAGGTCTTTGGCCTCTTGAATGATCGTAACTTTTGGATCCCAACTTTTAGGGAGGGATCTTAAGATTTTAGTTACTAGTTCAAAGTTAGTAAAATCTTTACCAAGAGCTTTGAGTCCATTGATGACATCCGTGAACCGGGTGTACATGTCTCCGATGGACTCACTTGGTTTCATTCGGAAAAGTTCGTAAGAGTGCACAAGGATGTTGATTTTGGACTTTTTCACTCAGCTAGTGCCTTCATGAGTGACCTCAAGAGTTCTCCAAATATCAAAAGCCGAATCACAAATTGAAACATGATTAAATTCATTTTTGTCTAGTGCATAAAACAAGGCATTCATAGCCTTTGCGTTTAAAGCAAAAACCTTCTTCTCCGATTCATTCCATTCGCTCATCGGAAGAGAAGATTTTTGAAATCCATTTTCAACAATAGTCCAAAGCTCGAAATCCATGGAAATGAGGAAGATCGTCATACGAGTCTTCCAATAAGTGTAATCCGACCCATTAAACATGGGTGGACGTGTGATGGAATGACCCTCATGTATGCCGGAGTAAGCCATCTCTCTTGGGTATCAAACCAAATATGAGAGTGAGCCTAGCTCTGATACCAATTATTATGATCGGAGCGGCACTAAGAGGAGGGGGTGAATTAATGCAGCGGATTAAAACGTCGATTTTGACAAATCTTTCGTACGATAAAAATCGAACTCGGAAGTGCTTAACTTGAAAGCGTATTCGTAAAGTGGTGCAGCAAAGGTAATGAGGAAATAAAGCATGTAAGAAGGTTTGTAGTAATGTAAATAGCAATAATGAAATGCAAACCAGAGATCACGCCGATTTTAAAGTGGTTCGGTCAAATGACCTACATCCACTTGCGAGGCCCTCTTCGATGAGGCTCCCACCTTCTACTAGCAAATCTCTTGAAAGGGAAGGGCAAATACCCCTCGTACAACTTTTTACAAGCGGTTCAATCTCTTACAGATTTTCAACAAGAAAGAAGGAGGTGAACACTAGCAAATTGAAAACAAGACTTGCTAAGACTTTTCTAAGACCTTTCTCTCAATCAATTGCTTCTCAAAAAGTTGTAATCTCAGCTGAGATTTGAGGGGTATTTATAGGCCTCAAGAGGATTCAAATTTGGGCTCCAAAATTTGAATTCTCTTTGGTTCCCGATGCTGGCGGTGCCACCGCCTGGCTCTCGGGTGCTGGGCGGTGCCACCGCCAGACCCTTCGGTTCATAGGTTGGGCTTTAATTTCAGCCCAAACCAAGTCTAATTTTGGGCCTAGTTGGCCCCTAACCAGGATATAGGATTATCTCTTAATCCTAATCCTAATTACATGTGAACTACATAACTAAAAACATCATAAGCAAGTTTTCAACCGCGAACGTCGAGTCTTGTTCCGGCGAGTTTTCCGACGAACTTTTTCCGACGGACTCCCAGCAAGCTCTTGATCTTGTGATGACTTTAACGAGTAGCCGAGCCTTCTCGGTGACCTCCACAAACCTTTAACGATCTCTTCGGCGAACTTCCGAAAATTCCGACAGGTTCCCGATTTCTTCTCGGTTGGTTCCGGTAGCATCTCCGATGATTCTTCGGTCTCTTAAACGTCCATCGAACTTGACTCCGGTATTCTTGCTTTGTGTTTTCTGGTTATCGTAGTTAATCCTACATGCTTAACTCAATAATATGGATTAGATCAATTAACCTATCAATTGATTTTATCATCAAAATCCGAGATTCAACCCACTGTATGTCATGACCTGTCAGTATTTGTTCATATATAAAAATTATTTCTCTTTATATCCCATCATGTGGTATTAGTTAGTGTTAGATCATGTGGTATTAGTTAGTGTTAGATCACGAAGTACAACTTAGGGAGTTGGTGAGCCTGACATATAATCTCACGTTAGAGTTTGTCCTGATAGCTCCTCGGGTGCATGGACTCACGGAGATATGCCCATGACCACCTTGAAGAGTAAGACTATTATTTCTACAAATCAACTCCATTCCTACGAGAAGACACAAAAAAAAAAGATGACTTGTTAGTTAAATAAGTGGACCCCAACATTCAGGTCATTAATCATGTTCTGATCCATAAAAAATATATCATAGCCTAAATTTTTATTTTGAATAATGTGCACTTAATGTGACACTTTGCTCATATTCATGACCCACAGCAGGTAATAAAGTCACTAATAATTTTATTGAAAATAAATATTAAATATTTATAAATAATATTATCTTTTAAAAAAATAAATCATGTAAGTTTTTTTATGTGGCTTTACATAGAAATAGGTAATGCTCCTCTCTATGCTGGTGTTTGTAATACGATCAGACAACTACTCTAAAAAATATGAACAATAGGTAATAAATAAAAGCTTAGTAGAAACCTCTAATACATATCTTAAAATATATATGAAAGTAACATAATAAACATAAAATTAATAAATTAAAGTCAATCACAAACCATAAGATCACATTTCTCAAAAATTAGTCTCTATTGCATAAACTAAAATAAGAATCAGTATAATAATTCATATTAAGTCTCGAACATATAGCGAGTCGACACTTAGATAAACATGCTTTATCTTTTGGAATGAATTTTCATCTAACAATAGATGAAGTGGATCTATATTGTATTCTCATAATAGATAGAGTAATATCTCTCACTCATCAAAGTGAAATACCTTCCTCCCAACAATGAATAGAGAAACTATCTAATTATCATGTTTGACGACCTACTAATATCTAAAGGGAATCATCCGAGTCCCTTTATCATATCAAACTTAAATCTCATGTCAGTCTCAAGACTAGTACTATCGTGTACATCTATCAATCCAAAAGTCATTAAGCAATATCAATTATTATAAATCATATCCCATTCCTAAACCCTAGTTGAATCGGTGTAATTGACTTGAATAGGACTTAATTTAACCAAAACCTAACTAAACCAATATAATAATCTAGAATCACTCTAAATTAATCTAACTTGGACTTAGTTTAGAATCATCCTAAAAAAGTCTAACTAACTTGGACTTAGTTTAGAATAATCTAGAAATGTTGAATTGTTGAATTGGCACGACAAAACTACCTTCCAATCCTCATCCAGGATTGTCGTCGGCGTCGTAAGATTGCTTCCTGATTCATAGTTGTCGACTATGATGTTGTGTTTTTGCCCAAGAAAATAGCTTACACACGGTCCGATTGATCGCAGACAATGTTGTTTGCCTCGAACAGAAATCGAGAAGTAGGTCAAAGCCGAATGCATAAGACCTTTCACCCTGAACCTTGTATTTCGAGGGCGGCTATGGCAAGAGAAAATATTATCTCTCTCCCAACTTGCAGAGATAAAAAAAGAAGAATAGTAAAGCCGACTGCCGTTGCACTCACTGAGCTTTGCAAGGAGCACACACTTTACACAAAGTTCTCCTAAATCATTTTGTCCATTGGTTAGTCAATTCTCTTTGAAAGAAAATTACAGGGGTCATTAGCACATTTATAATCGAGGCAAATAGGCACAAACTATGATGTAACCAAATACAAGAATTCAATTTGTTGCCACCTCTTACAAATTCTTAAGTAAAGGAAAAGAAAAGAAATCCTGCATTTTTTTTATTTTTTGGAAGGTGGGGTGGGGGATTTATCTCTTCAGCCATAGTGAAAAATGTTGGGTCCAGCTCATATGGTGGGCTGTACCAAGCCCGCTCTTCGCCTACATGCTTCAAGCTTCTCCTTAGACAAAGACTTTGTCAACATATCTGAACCATTATCATTGGTATGCACCTTTTCCAACTGTAATTCTTTTATCTCAAGCACATCACGAATCCAGTGATATCTCACATCAATATGCTTGGATCTAGAATGATATGTTGAATTCTTGGAGGGGTGAATGGCACTCTGACTGTCACAGTAAACAGTATATACTTCCTGTTTCAAGCCCAATTCCTGTAGAAACTTTTTCATCCATAAAGTTTCCTTACAGGCTTCAGTAACTGCTATGTATTCTGCTTCTGTGATTGATAGAGCAACACACTTCTGTAACTTAGACTGCCAAGAGACTGCTCCTCCTGCAAATGTCATCAAGAATCCTGAAGTGGACTTCCTGGAATCAGTATCACCTGCCATGTCTGCATCTGTGTAGCCTTCTAACACAGGTTCCTCACTGCCAAAACATAAACACAACCTGGAAGTACCTCTTAGATATCTTAATATCCATTTCACTACTGCCCAATGTTTCTTTCCAGGATTAGAGAGAAATCGGCTGACAACTCCAACTGCATGAGCTATATCTGGCTTAGTACAAACCATAGCATACATCAAACTGCCTACTGCAGATGAGTAAGGCACTTTGGACATTTCTTCTTTTTCTTTCTCACTTGTAGGACATTGTTTCGAACTCAGTTTGAAATGACCTGCAAGTGGAGAACAAACTGCTTTGGCTTTACTCATATTGAATCTTTCAAGAACCTTTTCAATGTAAGTCTCCTGAGATAGTCAAATCTTCATTTTCTTCCTATCACGAAGAATCTTCATGCCAAGTATTTGTTTCACCGATCCTAAGTCTTTCATGGCAAAAGACTTACTTAGCTCTCTTTTAAGCTTTCCAATTTTTCCAACATCATGGCCAACAATCAGCATATTATCAACATATAGCAGTAAAATAATAAAATCATCATCTGAAAATTTCTTCATAAACACACAATGATCAGATGTGGTTCTATCATACCCTTGGCTCATCATAAAGGAATCAAACTTCTTGTACCACTGTCTAGGTGCCTGTTTGAGTCCATATAAGCTTTTCCTAAGCTTACATACCAGATTTTCTTTTCCCTTGACTTTGAAACCTTCTGGTTGCTCTATGTAAATTTCTTCTTCTAAGTCACCATGAAGAAATGCTATTTTTACATCAAGTTGCTCAACTTCTAAATTCAAGCGGGCAGCCAAACCAAGAACAACTCGGATAGAGGACATTTTTACAATCGGAGAAAATATTTCTTCAAAGTCAATACCTTTCTTCTGACTGAATCCTTTCACAACTAGTCGTGTCTTGTATCTTTGTTGTGAGCTATTATTTTCAGTCTTCAATTTATAAACCCACTTATTCTTGAGAGCTTTCTTCTCTTTCGGTAGCTTTACCAAGTCATAGGTGTGGTTCTCAAGCAAGGATCTCATCTCTTCTTGCATGGCTTTAACCCACTCACTCTTATTCTCATGTAGAATAGCTTCTTGGTAAGTTTCTGGCTCTCCCCGTCAGTAAGCATAACATACTCATGTAGAGGATATCTGGTTGAGGGTTGTCGCTCTCTAGTGGATCTTCTCAATAAAATCTCAACTGGTGGTGGAGGTAGCTGTTCAGTTGGTTCAGAATCATCAACTGTAGGTGTATCATCACTAGTATTCTCACCACAATCTTCTTGTTCATCTCCCCCATGATCATCATGAACTACAGGTGAAGGAACTGGACCCAAACTCCAAGGAATATAAACAGAGGTTTCTGGCTTCTCAACATTATCACCATCATCAAACAATTGGTCTTCAAGAAACACAACATCTCTGCTTCTAATAATCTTCTTGTTCACTGGATCCCATAATCTGTACCCAAACTCTTCATGACCATATCCCAAGAAGATACATGCTTTTGCCTTATTATCAAGCTTGGACCTCTCATCATTGGGAATACGAACAAATGCTTTACACCCAAAGACTCTCAAATGATTATAAGATATATCTTTTCCTCTCCATACTCTCTCTGGAACATCACCTTGCAGAGGAACTGATGGAGAAAGATTTATCAGGTCAACTGTAGTTCTCATAGCCTCCCCCAAAATGACTTCGGTAACTTGGCGTGAGAAAACATACACCTAATCCTTTCTTCAATGGTTCTGTTCATCCTTTCTGCCACACCGTTCTGCTAAGGAGTTTTAGGAACTGTTTTCTCAAGCCTGATACCATGGAACCTGCAATAATTCTCAAAAG